>NC_142032.1:68596268-68899977 GCF_982192425.1 Myodes glareolus
GCCCATAAAGAATTGAAAACAGGTGTCCATAAATATTCATAGCTGTACCTCTTAGGATAGCCATTAAGGCAGAAACAAGCCGTGTGCCCACCTGAGGACAAGAGGGGAAACAGAATGAGGTGTACCCAGAGATGTACCACAGTCTCCAGTCTGGACAGAACGGGTTGATACACACTGCCGCCAAGCTGAGCTACAAAACATATTGCAAAAGAAAAGGGATGAGACTCAAAAAGGTCACATATTGCATGACTTTATTTACATAAAATAACCAGAAAGTATAAGCCAATAGGTGTACAAGGCAGATTGGTGGTTGCCAAGAACTGGGAGGAGGGGTGTTTCAAGGGGATGGGATTTCCTTTCGGATTGATGCAGAAATGTTGGAGACGGGCAAAAGGGATGGGCACACGAGCACCCTGCACGAACAAACGCAAATGGCATATACACTTCAGCATGGCTCAGTTTATCACAATAAAGACAACTCAATGCCAGAATTGTATCAGACACTTTCTGTAGCTATGGTAGGACATCATGACCAAGGTCACTTACAGAAGAAAGAGTTTACTTGGGCTGATGATTCCAGAAGGCATAGAGCCTCATGGTGGGGAGGCATGGCAGCGAGCAGCAGACATGTCATCCAGAGAAGGAAGCTGAGAGCTCATGTCCTCAGCTGCAAATGCAGCGCTGGGAGAGCAAACTCAAAGTAGTGGGAGAATTTCAGTCTCAAAGACCACTCCCAGTGACATATTTCCTCCAAGTGCACCATCTAATGCTCCCCAAATAGAGTCACCAACTAAGGACCAAGTGCTCAAATGCCAGAATCTTATGGGATGCATTCTCTTTCAAACCACCATGGGTATCAATGTTGCCATGGTGAACAGGATTTGTTTGCAGAACTCACAGAGAACTTTAGACCCCAAAGTGATAAGCTAATGGTTTTGAAAGTGTAGACATGTTAACTGAGGTATTCTGAGCTAGGTTTGGACAGATCAGAGCAGGGTGAGATGCTTACAACCCAATCCTAACAGTTACATGGGTACAGGGGTGCTGTGGATTGGATGCGAAATTTCCCCACAGGTTTGTGTGTTTGAGCACTTGGTCCCCAGCTTCTGGCACTGTTCTGGGATGATGTAGAGCTTTAAGCAGGTGGAATGTGTAGAAGAAAGAATGGGTTGATAGGAGGACCAGGTTTATAGCTGGTCCCATGATGCCATTCGTGCCATGATGGACTCTACCCTCAAACCAGGATCTAAAATAAATTTTTGTCTATTGTAAAGCGTCTGGTCACAGCAGGGATAGGAGTAACACAGAGAGAGACAGCCCATAAAAAGAAGCACGCAGGTACTGTCACCGTGATGTGACAGTCTGGAGCCTGGGATGGGGAAGGTATCTCCAAATATTTTGTTTCCAGAACTATAAACCAAAATAAACTCTATACTTTATAAAGTAGCCTGCCTAGGGTTTTTCCTCACAGCAACGAGAAGCTACCTAACAAAAACACAAACTCTGTTTTGGGATGAAGGACACTCTCCTTAGCTCAGCATCCTCAAATAGCAAAGATATTAATACTTATGATAATTAGCCACATCTGTTGAGTGCTATGTGCTACTTTCTACGTGTCTGACACCACCAGCTTACTGAATACCCACAACAGGTAGAGATTAGATTCTTACCATCTCCAGTTTTCAGCTAGGAAACTGAGGCACATAAGTACTGAGACCCTTACCAGGTGATTAGGTGACACTGCTTCCTCTCCAGGGACTAGAAAAACACCGTAGGGTATGATTGGCTGTTGGGCAGAGTGATACCTACAGAATCTTCCTCAGGGCACCCACAGAGCGCCTCCCCCATCCCATCCCTACAAAGGCTTAGGACCTAGACTTTGTTCTTGTCTATATTAATCCTGCATCTTGATTAAATACGAGTTCTACATTCCGAGGGCCCCATTGTGTTAAATTACACGGTGAGCATGTATTGCAAATTGCACTCATTATTAGAAGTTACCCGGCAACATCAATACTAATTAAGTTGGGATCATTTCTTTAGCTATAATTTTAAAATTCTGGCAGCAATCCAGAGCCATGTGTCTGCATGTGAACCGACACAAATAGGTGGAAGACAGCGTGTTTTCGCTTCTGAGCGCTTAAAAACTAACTGCCTCTAAACTTACTTCTAAACCGTGTGCACCGTTCTTGCAGAGGACATGAGTTCAGTTCCCAGCACCCACACTGAGTGGTTCACAACCACTTGTAACCCTGACTCCAGGGGACCTAATGCCTTTTCTGGTCTCCTCAGGAAACTGCATACATGTGTACATACCGTTACATACACACACACATACGAATAGTTTAAAATATTAAAAAAATCTTTCTGCTAACATGATGAGTATTTTCTTTGACTTTTCTTCTTTTTTAAGTATTTATTTTCATTATATGTATACATGTATGTGTGTCTATGTGTGGGTATGTGCCCATGAGCGCAATGCCCACAGAAGCCAGAAAAGGACATCAGATTTTCTAGAACTGGAGTTACAGGTATTTATGAGTCACCATGTTGGTGCTGGGAAGAGAACCCTGGTACTCTGCAAGAGCAGCCGGTGCTCATAAGCACTGACTGAGCCATTCTCCAGACCTTTTCCTCTCCTCTTGTTCAGCTCACACTGCTCTCAGGATAGATGGAGCACAGTAGAGATTTAGAAAGAAGAATCCTGAAAATACTTTCAGAACGTTCAGCTCTCATTCTGTGTGTGTGTTGATATATGTATGTGCTCATGTACTGTGCGTATGTTCAGGTCTATGGGCATGTGCATTTGTGTGCACATGTGTGTGGAAACCAGAGATCATCAAGTGTCTTCCCCAATTGCTTCACACCTTCTTACAGAACACGGAGCTCATGGATTCAGCTCGACTGGCTGTCCACTTTGTTCCAGGGATCCGCTTGCCTCCTCCTCCCCAACCCCACAATTACATCTGCAGCCCACTTGTATATAGGTGCTGGGGATTTGAACCCAGATCTTTGTGCTTTCGCAGGGAGCATTTTTACCATCTGATTAATCTTCTCAGCCCTAGTGTTCATGTTTGCAGTACATTAGGGAAAAAATACTTAAAATTATTTCCCTTAAATAAAAAGTGACTGCCATCCAGTAGCATTAGGAGACTACAAACCCTCTCACAGCGAGGCACTCCAGGGCTCGTCACAGGCAGTGTCCTGCTGAATGCCATGCACGGGGTATCAGGGAGGTAAGGAATACCTGACAGAGGTCAAGCTCCCTCTACCTCTCAGCAAGAAAGTGACAAGCTGAGACTCTCTGCTTTTCCATACTTGAGTGTGTGTGTGTGTGTACGTGTGTGTGTGTGTGTGTGTGTGTGTGTATACATACATGTATGGAGATATATGTATGCAAATGAATGTTCAGAGATGAGCCATGATGTGTGAGACCCAGGGTGCCCCCATGCTCCAGAGAGAGCTGATGTAGCTCCATTCATCCATCCATCCTCATCCATTGACTTAACTACGAGAGCATGGCCCCCTCTGCTGCACAGAGTACTTGAACAGGGGCAAGGGATGAGCAAGTGTGGGTGCTTGCCCTTCCTGTGTGCAAAGTTCTTTGCTTGGCGGTGCCCTAGTCCCACCTGTTTGCAATTGCTAAGGCCCCCGGGACTGGAAAGCAATGCTCACTACCAGCTTTCTTCTGCACAACACTGTCTTACCTAAGGGAGTCTTTGAATAAATGACCTCCTTTATAATGCAAACTTCCTGGAAGCTTCCTCCCCTTTTTACCCCGGATGAACTTGATGTCCTCATCTCCCTCACATCCCCGAGAGGCTGATCAAAACCGAGCACTCGGGAACAACCCAGGCTTAGCTGCAAATTGTGCCATGGGGCAGCTTGGCTCTTCCAATCCGGGACCCACCCACTGTGGATTTTGGAGACATTCTGGTGAGCATTTGGCTGCCAAGGGCTGGAGTTTCTCCCTGAGTACAGCTAGGCTTATAGCAGCCAGCCTCTGCTGGATACAGCAGCTGAGGCAGGGCTGCCCTCCAGCCTGCAGAGAGCAGATGAGAGGGAACACTGCCATTGCCCCTTCTGCAAAAACGACAGAATGAGTTTATTTATGGAGGACAGAAAGGAGAAGCCGGGACCCTCAGAGCCCTTGGCAATGTTTACAAAAGCTCACCACAAACCATCATGGAGCTTCCACATGTCTGCTCACTGATGTGTGGCTGCTCTCTCTAATCAGAGAACCCCTCCCTGGTTATTGTCTCCAGAACACTTCAGCACCCCCAGGAGGTTTAGCACATCAGGACATAGAGCGCATGGTCTATAGGGAGGGCATTCCTCAAGGCCCAGCCCTGGGCAGGTGTGCCAGCCCCCAGGCTGTGGAACCTGTCAGCAGTGTGGGGTAGGAGGCATCCCAGGTTCAGGCAGCAGTGCTGAAAGCCCGACAGTGGAGCGGAAGGACTCAGTGGTTATCAAAACTGGAGAAACATCCCAGATAGTCCCACGTCTACTGTGGGATAGAATATCGTGTAAAGAAAACTCTGGCGTTCTAACAGAGGTGACGCTTTATTTTCTGTGAGCTCTTCTTCAGCCCACTAAGTGACCAAGCCAGTCTCTGGAATCAAGTTTCAAAAGTCAGCATTTCTCTTAAGCCTTTCCAATGTCCACATGACACTCCCTCACCATTTTCTGTGTCTGATCTGCTCACAACACACACACACACACACACACACACACACACACACACACCTGTACACCCAGCCCTATGCTCCTAACACATGTGCACGCACACTGAGACTTCTCTTTAACACAGAGCAGTTGCAACAGACCCCAAGTCGACAAGAAGGTAATGCAAGTCCTGTCTCATCGTGTTGTTCTCCCCAGCCTTTGCAAACATGAAATACAGTAAGGCACACGCTATAGTGAACTACAGATCCCACTACAGATGTGCCATGTGGTGGCTCAGATGCACAGGGACCCCAGGGAAGTTGCGGATCCTGAACAGCTTCCGACCATGGCTGGCTCTGTATACAGAAGTCTCACAGTGCACCATGGGAGCAGCTAAGTGTGTGGGTGGAGAGCCAAGAGCTTGTATGCCTTTCTCTGCTTTATAGGGCAAAGACTGGGGCTCACGGATAAACTGATTTAGAGGAACTGTGATGTAAAATGAAACCTGGTGTTTATTCTCAGCGGCAAGACTGATCTCATACACACCAGAAACACTTCCCAGGTAAGCCAGTGTCTGTGCTTACCCACACAGCAGCATCATTAGCCACTTAAAAACAGTCTGAGCAAGCACAGTTCCATGAGAATATATGCTGTTCAGTCAAAGAGATATAGTCTTAAGCCATAAGCTGTGTACTTTTTTTTTAGGAGAGGAAGAAAAAAGAGTTCAGCTAGAGAAAAAACAAACCAACAAAAACAAAAACAAACAATAAAAACCCCTCCTCTTCCAGCGTGAAAATTCCAAGCCATGGCTCAGTCTGCTTCCTGTTGGATAGTTCCTAAACCACCATTAACATTTTGATCTGAACCCAAAGATGTTGGCTCAAAATGTTAACCCTCTCCTCTTAGCTTCATGGACATATGGTTCTTAAGTGTCGAGTCCAAGAGAAATTGCTGACACACTAGATAACAATCTAAAGAAATAAAAAGATGCCAACGGGCATGCTTTATCTGCACAGGAAACCAGTGCCCAACAACTACATGGTGGTGGCGTTTTACAAATGGCAGTTTGAGCCCTGCACACTCATGAACTAGAACTGCTGAGACGTTTCTGAGTTCCTGAGTGTCAACATTAGAGAGCAAATTACAAATGGTTAGAAGACACATATGTCTCACAATGTAGAACAGTGATGGAAGGGGCTTCCTGGGCATCCCTGTGCCCATCCATGAGTACAGCAGGCAATCAGCACTGGGGACTGCTGGTCTACAGTGTGAATGCACCCAACCAGGCTCTGAATGCACAAGGCACTATATCATTTTTGCAGGTGTTCCTGTGATCATTTTCTTGGGGGTTGTTGGCTGCTGGCACTTGTACCACCACCAGAAATCAGGGCTGGATGTGATGACACATTCCTTGAACCCTACAAGACAGGTCAGCTTGGTCTACCTAGTAAAACCAGGTCAGTCAGAGATATAATGATATAATAAGACCCTGTCTTGAAGTGAAATCGTAGCAAAACACCAGCAGGAGCATTTACAGGAGAGCATTTATTGAAATAAATGCTTCAAAATAGATTCATCATTCATAGCATCAAACTCAATTATAAAAAGTTTCTAAAAGAATTTTTTAAAAAATTTATTTTATTTCATGTGCATTGGTGTTTTGCCTGCACGCATATCTGTGTGAGGGTGCCAGATTCCCTGGAACTGGAGCTACAGACAGTTGTGAGTTGCCATGTGGGTGCTGGGAATTGAACTCAGGTCCTCTGGAAGAAAAGCCAACGCTCTTAACCATTGAGCCATCTCTCCAGCAACTCCGCCCCACCCCAAGAAGTTTTAATCAGAAAAATATTATGGAATAAAATAAAAGGCAGGGCCACTCTAGTGGGCAGCACCAAGTGGTGGTTAGAAGCCTTCTGGCCACTATGCTTAGAGAGGAGTGGACGGTGAGAGCCCTCCCTCCCAGGCCGAGGTGGATTCCAAGCCCACAGGAACTGAGAAAGCACGATGGGAGGCCTCTGTCATGGCCTCCGCCTTGGGGTTTGATTCAGAGAGAACGTCTGCGCTCACAGTTCACTTTCAGAGGACGCTCTCCAAGCCAGGCTCACTGAGCTGTGACACGAACTGAAGCAGACACGAGGCCAGGCGTCTCCCAGAAGCATGGGGGTAGTGTTTTTCCTTAAATATGGGTTTTTTTCTTTTTATCGTAACACATACATTTAAATCAGGATTACCCTTTAACAGATGCTTTAGCGTGTAATAAATGGTAAAGTGCTGAGGCAGCTTGCCAAAACCAAACCTCTCCATCCGTTGACTAACAGCCCCCACTCCCCTCAGCTTAGAAAACACTTCTATTTCAGGCATGACGTGACCTTAGAGAGATAACTTCTCATATCAAAGTCATCTCTCACCTCTCCCACAGCAAACACTAAGATAAAAAGGGAAAGGAGCACTCGGTTTTACTTCCCATCCTGTTATCTGGAAGCCGCCGCCTCCTTGTCTGAGGAAGCCCTCCTTACCCTGTGATGGAGTGGAGCATTCGTCGGGTGTGTGTGTGGGGAGGTTCTTATTTCAGATTCCGCAAGGAAACTCAGATATCATCAAAGCCCTGGGGACATGCTACTTCATGGAGAGACTGTGCTTCCGAGTCTCAGGACAGCCGTGCGGATGCACCCCAGATGTGGACCGAGAGTTCTAACAAAGCCTCAGGCCACGTAGGAGGAACAAGGATGCCTCTGCACCCCAGTGCACCTTTCTGGGAGAGCTGCCGGCTGCAGAATCATACATTTTATGTTACTCGTAAGAATAATCTTACGAGTAATCCAGGCACTCATTTTATTTTTTTTTTCCTGAGAATCTGAAGTACTGAGCTTTGAGTGTTTTCCCCGTGCCAAGGAGGCATTGCATATTTATGGGCTCCGTTTCGTTTAGCTCACTAGCATTTCTGCCCCCAATAAGAAAATGTGCAAAGTCTCTAATGGCCACATAGGCCAACAAAGGTCGTCCAGGGCCATTCTGTGTGGCTTCTCACAGCCAGGGGACAGCTTTGCGGATGGAACGCCCTGGGCATTTGCTCATCGGCTGCTGGAATTGCTGCCTTGCTTTCCTCCGTGGCTTAGATTATCACATGAGTTATCTGTAAATCCATTTATTTGTCTGAAAATTCTCTTGCCCATTTGTGTTCTGTCCATAAAGAAAGTATGAAACAATCACCGAAAACTACCTCTACTGCAAACCGCCAACACCGCTGATTTCGAGGGGATCTGAGATCTCTCTTATTCCCGAAGGGGGCCATTATTTCCACTGGTTGCCATAGTGATTGCTGCAGTACCGCTGCCGTGCATTCAGTTCTGAATCGCAGTCAAGCCGCACACTTAAATCAAGCCATTTGCTTCACATGGTACAGGTGCTTCCAAAAACAAACACCTCGTCATGTACAACATCATTAAGCGGACTCTTAGCTCCATCCCACAGGGTGGAAGGGCAGCTCAGAGGACCATGCGTGTGCATGCTGGCATATTCGTGATGGATGCAGTGGGACTTAGAAAAGGAGGTAACATCCTATAATGCGTCAACTTAGTCCCTGTATTAGACAGTTAGGGAGAACGTGTGTATCACCATTGATACTGCGAGAAATAGTTTGTAAACAGCAGAAGCCATGAAGTCTGAAGGAGGGGGCTACATGTTTTCTTGTTGGAAGATCTGCCATATCCACTCAAGTTCTAGCTTCATTCCTGTTCTCGCCATCAAACACCCTGACCAAGAGCATCTTCGAGGAGGAAAAGGCTTACTAGGCTTATACTTCCAGATTACAGTCCCATTACCGAGGGCAAGTGAAGGCAGAAACTCAGGCAGCTAGTCACATTGCACCCACAGTCAAGGGCAGAGAGCGAACACACCCATGCTGCCTGCCTGGTGCTTTTGCTCAAAGAGCTTTTTTTCTCCTTTCATCCAGTTCAGGACCCAGCCTAGGGAATGGTGCCACACAATGGGCTGGGTCTTCTTGGGACAATTAAGAATCAAGGCGGTCCCCATAGACAAAACCACAGGCCAGTTTAGTCTGGACCAACCTTTCACTGAAGTTCTCTTCTCAAGCGATTTTACGATGTGACAAGTTATTATTTAAAACTAAGCATCACATACTCCTCAGTGAACAAGCCTGGTGTCCCCATTGCACACCAACACACACACACACACACACACACACACACACACACACACACAAGCTGTACTTAGTCGGTATCTGAGAACTCTACCTTAAGAAATGTGACGGTTATTTCATTTCTCAGTCTTCAGTGTCCTGGTTTTCTGAGAGGTGAAGAACTCCCAGGCCGAACTGGATTTGAACTCAAGGATGCTGATCCTCTGAGGGGCTAGCCCAAGGATTCAGCTTCTGAGCGGAGTGCTGACTTAAGTTCAGCAGCCTCAGAGGACAGGGGAAGCTGCCCTGAGAGTGGCCACTGAGAGCTTCCCTTTTCTCCTCCTGCCAATCAGGATGCTCAGGGAAGTAGCCAGCTTTCACTCCGACAAGGGGTTGTTATTAAAAAGGGAGCAATACCTTGGGGCTTGGATATTAGGGGCTGCCATTTGGAAAGAAGTAGATAATTATGAAGCAAGGAAAACATTAAATCTAAGTTTGACTCAAAAAAATTAAGTTAATATAAGTTTGATTCATGATTCATTTAGTTGTGGAATCTTGTCTCTCACTCCCTTTTCTCTCTCTCTCTCTCTCTCTCTCTCTCTCTCTCTCTCTCTCTCTCATTTTTGCTTTGTGTCCCTTGCATCCCCTTCCAGAATTCCCTCCCATGACACGACTGCAGACTAAGAAGTTTTGTTGTTTTAGTGACACAAAGAAAGCGTTCTCCACATAGGAAAGAATGCAGTGTGGATCTCAGGCGCAGGCTGCCATGGCAAATGGGCACACTTCTTACAACACCCACTTCAAAAAGAAATGAGGGTTGCGACATTTACAATAATTCACGGCAGCCTGGGCACACCAGCCCTGCATCTTCCTTCACACAGCCTGCCTCCTTCCTTCTCGTTAGAAATGTTTTTGTGAGTGTAGTTGCCGACAGGGAAGGAGATGGAGAACGGAAGTGAACAGTTAGGTGGGGGCGGGAGAGTCAGGAGTTTATGGACACCATTCCCTATGGCAACGGTTCAGATAGAGCAAAAGGAAGCGATTGGCATACATACTTAGACGCAAACCTTAGACTGAAAAGCGTTGCTGAGAAAGAGGAATCTGGTGAGGCTGGAGAGATGGCTCAGTGAGTACATTACTTTATGTGCAAGCAGGGGAGCCTGAGTTTAAATCCCAGCACTCATGGGGAAAGATCAGATGATGGGCTGCCCTGTAACTCTACTGCTGGGAGGATGGAGACACACAGATCCTGGGGTTCCCTGACCAGTCAGTCAGTCTGGCTGAAATGGTAATTCCCACGTTCAATGAGAGACCCTGCCTCAGAAACAACCCCCCAAAACAGATAAGGTAGAGAGAAATAGAGGATGACCCCTCAAGGTTCACACTTGGCTTCCATGCAAGTTCATGCAGAGGCATCTGTGCACGTGTGTGCACGCACACACCTATGTCTGAGCATGTGCTCTACACCCAGCCCTACCCACACCTGCTCTTCAGTGTGTCCATTCTACTGTGGAAGCAATGGTTCTAACAGGGCAGCTTCTAAGTTCTTCTCCTAACATACAATTGTCTCAGGGTGTGTCTCTAACCCTTTAAAATGTCTTTGGTGACACACCGATAAAGTTACATGTTGCCAGGCAACAGAAGTTCCCCAGTCTACACATCCCTCAAGAAGCCTTACTCCTTTCCAAATAATTAGACATCATTCACCGCTCGGTGTCCACATTGGGAATAACAGGAGCCTTGACATCACTCTGAAATGAAAAGTCAATCACACTGATTCCTGGCAACAAGGTGTCCACACCGTGAGCTTTCCAAGAGAAACGAGACTCACCCCAAGGCTGACATCTAACACAGGAACAAGCCAGAGGCAGATGGCTTGATGAATTCTGGGAAAAGGCTTCCTCTTTCACGCTAAGGCACGTTTTATAAATAGAGGTCAAGTCCATTTGGTTCAAGGTGAGCTAAGATAACTTTTTAATGTGTGCGTGCATGGCTAGGATAAACACGAACAGAATGCTAAGTGAGGCAAGGAGGGATGAGTCGCTTCACAAGTAGACTATTCTCCTTTGGCACCCAGCAAAGGTAGGCGGTGCTTGCTGCAGCTATCTTGAGATCCCTTCAAAAACAATTGAATATTGTGGCATCATTGGAAACTAGGTTTCCATGTAGGTGCTTGAAACATCATACTGCAGATGTTGCTAATTAAATCACGGAAACCATAGGTGCCGTCCAATTCTACAACCCAGGTTCAGTGTTTAGACCAATGGCCAAGCCATTATGGGCAACTCTGTGGTGCTATTTGGGACCCATGAACCTTGAGAGTATGCAGGTCTTGAGAATGTGACTGAAACTCCTTTTAGAATATTTATTATTTAGGTTTTAAGATTTTTTTTTGTGCATGTGTGTGTATTTACATGTATGCAGTTAACCTTAGAGGCCAGGAGGGGGCACTGGCTTCCCTAGAGCTAGAGTTCCAGGTGGTTTTGAAAACCAAGCCTTCTCACTCCCCCTGTTCCTCCCTCTATCAGAAAAGTGGGGTGACCTCTAGTTATTCCCCACAAAGTTGCCCAGTGGTCTAGATCTCCTCTATTCTGCATGGTGTTGGCCATCTCTGCATAGGCTGCTCCAGTGCTAATAGCCCAATACTCCTCCTAACTTAGGGACAAGTTCAGCAGGATGCCAAGCGATCCAGATCTTTAAGGAAACTAGGTATCAGGGCTCATGAGATCCTGAGTGGTCTCCCCTACCACTCAAGTGGGTAGTCTGTGCCATCGCCAGCCATATCTTTCACCTCATTCTTGAATTCAGACAGGCGGGAGATGTGTTCTGGGTCCTCACCTCTGAGGGAAATATGAGAGTCTGTTGGCTGTTGAAGGCTGGAGCCATCCTGCACTGGAGGCCACTCTTGCCAGCTGGCATGGAAAGAGGAGCCACAGCACCGGCGCTGAGAGAAGTTTCATTCTCTTTGTTAGATGACCCCCGGCATAATTCCAGTGCCTCATTTCTGGACACAGGATGAAGTGACTAAACACGTCAAGACACAGGAGCTCAATGCTAATAAGTGGCTTTGATCAGTGGACACATCTATTAGCTCTTTGAAACTGTGGAAGCGGGGATCGGGAAGACAAGTCGTATCAAAGCCCCACGTTAAACCAGAATGTATAGTCCTGGCTGGCGTGGTGCTGGCACAAAACCAGAGGCTCTTCCCTCTGATAAAGCGGAGAGGGGCCTGGAAGTCCCAACATGCCTGCCTGCCTCCTGCCTGCACAGTCACAACACAGTACAATAAACTTGGCCACATCCTCCAAAGAGGTCTCAGGAGCCAGTGGTACTGACAAAGAGACCACTAAAGAGTGCCGGAGACACATGAGGTGTTAGTTGATTTATTTCTTTAGTATAGTGTGTGTTTGTGTTTGTGTGTGTGTGTGTGTGTGTGTATGTGTGTGTGTGTGTGTGTGTATGTGTGTGTGTGTGGTCAGAGAAGGGGAAGGGAGAGGGGGACCATGATCTCATGAGGAAGGGCTGGACAAACACAGCAGGTCTAAACAGTGGGTTGTGTTTCCATGACAACATAAGTCAGTAGGACAGGGAGGCAGGACATATGCACTGGACATTGGGCATTGGATGTAACTGGACAGGGAAGACTTTTCTAGAAACAGATAAGGAATTTGGGGTTTTCAGAGCCCATCTGCAGAGGACACATACGTGCCCCTGTTTCTACCACCCCCATGGGTGAGCATGCAGCAAGCTGACCCCCACTCTGCACTCCCAGGGCTGGCTGCAGAAGATGTGATCTGAGAAGTCCCTCAGGCCCTGCTCAGGAAAGCCCCGGTCAGAGGCCTAAGACTCTAAATTCTTTTGTGAGATCCATTCAAAATCTGCTATCTCTTGAAGTTGTGTTTTTCAGGTAAAATGGGCAGTGGTGCACATTCCGGGAGCTTGGTGTCTTGATTCACGTTCTGCCACACTCCTTGGGGTGCATCTTCTACTGTCTGCTACTCCCCCAGTGGTGCAGTAGAAGACTGGGTTCAGGCACAGGGAGAAGGAGGTTGTGTGGCCTCCCTCCTCCTGCCAAGTCCAAGGCCTGAGAGTGCCCCGGATGTCCGAGGGAGTGTGATATTAAAGAGACCTAACAAAACCGATTAGGATGGGTCCAGAGGGAAAAGAGAAGAAAGAAAAAAAGCTTTTCCCCCCACTGCTCTTTGATAAAGTGACCGGGCATTTGATGCGTCTGGTTTGCTCACAGTGAGGGTTGCCCTCGGCTGGGTACAGAATGCCCTCTCCTCATGCCCATCTGTTCATTTCCTCACACAGTTACTGACCAGTTTTCAAGTTTTCTCAGATCTGCTAGGTGCTGGGCAAGTCCTGGGGACTCAAAGACAATGAGTTCATTCACCAGTGATGACCCTCTCCCCCATGGCAGAGTCAGATGGAATAAAATAGATAATCCTCTGCTCTGGGCAGTGATCCGACCAAGCATGATTTCTAGTTATGAGTCACATATTACAGAAAATGTGGATTCAGTAGGAAACAGGAAATAGGAAGGTAGACATTTCCTTCAGCTAAACTAATGGGTCTGTGTCAGTGGGTCCCTCTCCTGGGTTTCTCCTCTCCCTCCCTGTATTTCATTCTCTTAAAGCAGACCTTCGATTGTTGGCCTGAGAACCTCAGACAGGCAACACCAGTATCTCAGATCCATGATAAGACTCTGTCTTCAAATCTGGGTTGGAAGGAACAGGCTGTCCATTCCCTTAATTCTCATGGCTTTTCAACTAAAACAAAAACCACATCGCCAGGACACAGCTGTGCACATAGCAGGCACATTCAGAAAGTGTGTGCGGGAGCCCAACAGCCTCATTTCTAATCTCAAAGAAGTTTAGGAGGTCAGCGCGCTTGGATGCACAATGGAGGCTTCCGTCCACACCACTGTTTAAGATGCCTGGAATGGAGGCGTGGCTCTCAGGCCAGGGCTTCTGGTTGTGGACAATGTTCTTGGGCTGGAGGTATAGATCTAGATTCAGTTGTGGTTCCGTGGTTCCCAGGCTTTGGGAACCTTTGTCAGAAGCACAGCCTTGGGCTTCTGACTCAGAGCTTGATTCTCAGTAGAGGCGGCTGGATTTCTGATGCGCTGCTTGGGTTTTGGATGCAGGCAGATCAGCAAGGGGAGGAAGGCTGTTGCTCCGGCTTGCTGTTTGCCTGTTAGAGTGTACATGTGTCTCCTGAGCTCCAATGGGCCCAGGAGAGCCGGACTACAGCCACCTGTCACAGGGTGTCTCCTCTGCTCAGCACTGGCACCTCCTGAGCCCAGGCTCAAGAAGTTGGGTTAAGAACAGATTAGTGTATTGGGGTGGGGGAGATTGAGTAGAGGGAGGGCCTCAGTTGAAGAACTCTTTGGTAGGGCATGTTAGACCCCGGTTCCAATCCTCAGCACCAAATAAACAAAAAATAAATAATTTTCAAAGCAAGACTGCGACCACCCCTCCCCTCCCCACCTCTCTAGTGCTTTTAGGAATTTTCACCTGTAGCAAGACTGCTTTCTTGGGCATTGTTTCCCCTGAAGTACAGCTACAGCATCGTTTTAACTGTTTCATTAATAACATTTTCTTTGACCTTCTTGTAAACATTTAGTGTGTGTGCATGTTTATGTGCGTGTATATGTGCTCATGCATGCATGTGTGTATGTGGTGTGTGTGTGGGAGGGGGTCAGAGGATAAATAAGTTGAAGCAGTCGGCTCCCTCCTTCAGTCATGTGGGATCGAACTCCATCAGACTTTGAGGCAAGCACCTTCTTTGCTGAGTCACCTCTCTGGCCCTCATTCCTGCAGCTGCCACTGCTTCTTCCTGACCTATTCTATCTCGTGCCCGCTTGTCCTTCTCATCTTCCTGCTGCCTCTTTGAGCCCTTTGGGGGCTGTGATTATCAACCTCATCCTCATGGATTCCCAAGTCCATAGGTATCACTGTAAAATGCGATGCTGAGGGCTCACTGAGTTGGGTATAGGGCAAAGCCATGCTCCCTGCTCAAAACAGGAAGGAGATCCCTTCATGAGGTCAGGGTGCTCCACACTTTAGCAGCTCCTATAGGAGTGGCATCAGGTGAGAGTTTGTCAGGAGAAGGGACCAAAGAGCAAAAGAGCAGCTCTGGGGGATAATGTGCTTCTGGTGTTGAATAACAGATGGTGAATAACAGGCAGGGAGGAAGCCCTTCAAACATGGAGGAACGGATGTTCTGGCCAGGCTTTCCATTAGAGACACCTACCACGAGGCTCTCCAAAGGTCTAGATGAACAGTTAAAACCTCGGGAAACTGCTCTTAAAATCACACAGCTCTGGAAAGCAGCGTGATCAAAGAAACAGTTTAAATGTTGAAGAGGGATTCTGCCCTTTGGAGAACATCACAGTCACACAACTGTCATTTCCTGGGGCAGGTTAAATGCCATCCCTTCGGGGACGTGACTGTGTCCCTTTGTCTCCACAGCTGAGCGCCACGAGGCTCTCAGTTGATATCAAAAATAATGTTTTAAAGGAAACATGACTTAATACTCAGTGCAACAGGAGAAAAACACATGGCCATGGACAGTGAATCACTCATTAAAAATTAAATCAAGCCGCCCACAACAGGAAACGGCATTCGAGAATGTCAGTGCTGGCTTCACGTTGGCAGGAAGCCAAAATCGGATTGCGAACTAGAGATTCCTGGGACTGATGGTGTGTGTCGGGAACCTCTAACATCTCAACAACACAGATTTTCCAATCTGACCTCTGTCAAACTCCCAAGTGTGTGTCTTGGCGGGGGGTACAGGGCAATATTGGGGTGTCCATGGTTTCTCAGTATGTGAACTGGCCTCCGCAATGAACCATACACATAAATGAAGTAAATCATCGTATGGCTGCAGGAATGATTCTGTAGAATGGATCTCAGGTCAGGGGGAGTCACCCTCTTGTTTTGCATCTCTGGGGACGACATTCAGAGCCTCCTGCACACTAGGCATATGCTTGGCCACCAAGCTTCAGCCGGGGTTCACTTTGGAAAGTCCAAGTCTACAGAATCCCAGTGCTTGTCTTTTCTTCCTACCTGGGAGCAGCAGAACGGGAAGAAAGTTGACTGCTTTTCAAATAAAATTTCAATTTTTTTTTTAGCAGATTGAGAGCAAATAGAAGCGAACCGAGTTGGCTACAGGATGACGGCTGTCAAAACAGAGATTATCATCACAAAGATAATAATTTACAAACCTATCTCCGTAGGGAAGGGGGCTAACACCAGGGTCCACAGTCACCGTTGGTAGATGCAGCCAGTCACCGACTGTTGGGGATCTCTGTCATTAGTTCAAATCCAGCCATCACAGAATTTTGTCTTAAGGAGACCTTTGTAAAAATCCGTAAGCAGTCCTTCATGCTTTAGACAAGGAAGTTGTGACTCAGGTGTGTGTGAAGGAACACGTCCAAGTCATTTGGCTTTCTTGAACAAAATCATCAAATTACCGGGTTACTGGTCTCCACCGGCTTGCCGTCTGTCTTTAGCCAAGTCTCCTCTAAGCTCCTGCACAAAATGCACACTCATTCTTGCTACAGAAAGGCCTCAGGCGGCGCTAGTTTTGCAAACTAACTCAGACCCAACACTTAGCACTTTCGTTTTAGTGTGTGTGGGGTGCGTGTGTATATGAGCACACATGTGAGGGTATGGGGGAAGGCGGAAGCTGACAGCATCAAGTCTCTCTCTCAGTTGCTCTCCACCTTAAGTTTTTGATATAGAGGCTCTCACTGAAGCTGGGGCTCACTGATTTGTCTAGCCTGGCCGGGCAGTAAGGCCCAGGAGTTCTCCTGTCTCTGTCTCCCCAGTGCTCAGATTATAGGTGTCTGCCCACAATGCTCAGACTTCTAGGTAAGTGCCAGGGACCGGAGCTCAGGTCCTCATGCTTGCACCGTAGGCGCTTTAGGGACTAAGTCATCTCCCAGCCCCCACCAGATTTTTTTTTTTTTTTTAAAAAAAACCATATACAACTGTGAGCCAGCGGGAGATACTGATAAACAGTCGGCGAGGGAGTGGACAGGCTGTGCTGGAAGGAAACCTGGCGAGGGTGTGAAGAGAGATTAGAAAACTGAATTTGGGTAGCAGATAACATACGGAAATCTTTGGGAACCCTGGCCAAGATCAACTTGATGGTCATGAGGTTGTTCCCAAACGCAGCGATCCACCCACCAGCCATGTGCACAGCCCGCAGAACGTTTTGATTCATCCGTGTGCTCTGTGTACTTGCACAGCACAGCTGTAAAATAACATTGTTCATAGTGGAGCCCTTCCTGTCAGCGCGGATGACCTTCCCTTGGGTGACAGCTATGAGAGCTGACTGGTGTTCAAGTAGGAAAGGGACTCTGCCAGTTAGAGGGACGCTGGGAGGGATTTGAAGGATTTGCTGACTTTCTTTAATCAGCCCTGCCGAGATGGTCTGCTCTAGGAAATGGCACATAGTTCGTGGTCAAGGTAACAGATATGGGGACTGGAGAGATGGCTCAATGGTTAAAACATGTGCTGCTCTTGTAGAGTATCTGGGCAGTTCCCAGGAGTCAGATTTCTTCCAGCTGCCTAGGGTTCCAGCTACAGGGGATGCTGCTGGGCCTTTTGGGTACTTGCACTCACATGCTAGCACACAGACACTCGCATGCAAACTATCATGTTACCAGGTTGCTAACCCCACAGATCTTGCTGCCTGTCCTGTTGACTTGCTTCTCCAATTCTCCAATCTGCCTGGGTCTGTTCTCTCTCTCTCTCTCTCTCTCTCTCTCTCTCTCTCTCTCTCTCTCTCTCTCTCCCTCCCTCCCTCCCCTTCTCCCCCCGCCCGTGTAGTTATATGTGTGCACTAATGGAGAATTAGAAGCCGAAGAGAACCTCAATGGCCCTGCTGTATCACTCTCTGCCTTATGCCCTGAGACCATTTCTTTTTGAATGTGGAGCTAGGCTAGCAGCCAGCAAGCCCCAGTGATCCTCTTGCCTCTGCCCTCCACAACACTGGGGTTACAGATATGTGATTACACCTGATTTTTTACATTATAAATGGGGACTGAAACTCAAGTCTTCAGACTTGTAAAGCAATGTTTGTTAGCCATTTAATTGTCTCTCTAGCCCCTGATTCTGATTTTTAATCTTCAGGGTGGAAATGCAAAGGCATTATCCAGACTGTTTCTCAAGCATGTATGAGGCCCACATGAGATAATAAATTTGAGCATGTTTTATAAACTATCAAGTGTCCTTTATTGGATTCACCTGATAATAAATGGAATTTGTGCTTTAAGCATAAGGCATTTAAATCATTTAGCAAAAACAGGAAATGGACCAAGCCTTGCTTCCAAATAGTCATTTCCATCAACATCAGAATGTTTTTCAGCAGCCATATGACACAGCAGTTTTAACAAGCACACATCTCACCATGTAGCCTAAACAGACCTTGAACTCCCAGCAATCCTCCTGCCTCAGCCTTCCAGATTTTGGATCACAGCCATGAGTTTCCACGCCTCACTTATCTGTGCCATTTCTCGTTGTAGAACGTTTTGTATAGTTGTCTGGGATCATTTAACATTCAAGCATCATCAACATGCTCCTAAAAGGTCACTGAGTACCAAGTAGTAGCCCTCACCACAAAATAGCACAAATCCAATCTCTCCTCTTGCATTTCCTTATTTCTGCGAAGCTATGCAGAGAACCCGTGATGGGAAGTCATCGCTCTGCAATTCCACAGGGATCCTTCCCCTAACGACTTAAACACCTTATTCTAAATGTCACATCATATTGGGTTCTGAAAAGCCAGTTCAGATTGGCAGGTTTTGAAAAGATGCCGCCATCTAATCTGTTGCTTGATGTACCAACTGCCACGGGACACACTCTGTTGATAGAGATGCCGTTGACAGTAAGTTCTCAACTCTGCATCTGTCCTTGCACTTGGCACCTGACCTTGTTCCTGATTCGGAGGTCCGGTGGGCCTGAGAAATCTCCCCGTGACTCACCCACAATGGGGCTCACATTTCTTGTCGTTCCCCTCCGCATTGTGAATGATGCCCCCCCACCCCACCCCAGGCAGCTGGCGCTGCCTGTTGTTGCTCACACCATCTGTTCCTACCATTCGAGCGCCACAACCGGGAAAACCTCACCATGCATGGGGTGGGGCTGGCTTCTGGCACCAAAGGCAGACATCTTGAAGACCTGGCCCATGCCCTGCTTCAGGTACCTCCTCCTCCTTTCTCAGTGTGCCACTTTTAGTTAAGGTGTCATTTCCTACATCCCAAAGGATGATCAAGAGGGCACTCTTGATGATAAAATGCCTGGCTGATAATAGGTAGAAACTATCCCGCTGGCCAGAAAGAAAAACTTCACCTTTGATTCCTGGTGATCTGATGGCCCTCCCTACCCCTCCAGGCCCAAACAGACAGTGGCTCCCTGCCGAGGTCTGTGCATAGCCACAGCTGGGGCTATTGCAGACACAAATGGGCTCAGGGACAAACCCAGATTTCCTGTACAGGACTGGACAAGTTAACAGAGGTGTTTGCCAAGTTTTGTTTCTCAAAAGCCTTGGTAATAGTCTTTAACCTAAATTTTGGGTGCTTTAGAAATTATATGATTAGCAAGCATGAGAGAATCCACAATGCCTGGAAAGGCTCCCCTCTGCTTGGCCCCCCTTTACCTCTTGTCCAGCTGGGGTGATGCACAGCAGCCATCGTGGCCTTGAGGGATCCATGCTTTTCTGCTGGCTGAAGTGGATTTCAAGATGAATGTCGGGGTCTGCCTCAGGAGCAGCGACGAGACAGGGTTTATATGGACAACTGAAGTTCCCCTTTCCCTCCAAGTGGAAAGGGTGGCTGATGGGGATTGCCTGCCTCTGGGAGTGACAATGGACTTCCTATCAGACTCCTCTGGGAAAACTCTTCTCAAAGGAAGGTGGAAGCTCTCTAGGGGATGGGACTGGAAGGCCGTGAGTCACCCTCAGGTCCCAGAGTGCACTCTAGACCGTCAGGGGTCAGCAGGGGAAGGAATCTCTCACTGTTTCCTGAAGCTCGGCTAATCTGAGAGGAGGAAGCTCAGGGAGCCAGGAACTGACAGAAAACCCAAGTGCATGCAACGGGCTCCCATCAGGCCTGAGCCACACACCTCACGGAGCCGCACCTCTTCCTGCACACGCTTGCCCTTGCTCCTTCCTGCCATTCCAAAGGCCAGCTCAGGGCATGCAGCACCTGCTCTTCCCACTCAAGTCACCCTGGACTGCCACCCAAGGGCACCCCCACCTCAAAGACCAGGGCCAGCGGCTCTCCTTGGAAAACCTCAGATTCTTGTCCTGCTATCGTGGCCATTCACGCCAACGCCAAAGAACATTGACTCAGAGGAGAAAAGTCAACACGCTTTGAAAGTGCGAGGGGAGGCGGCACAGATCATGCAGGGTGAGCTGGCAAATGCCCAGCTGCTATCTGATGCTATCACTTCTGTTCAGGCTTATCCCTTTGTTATATCCACGAGCCAGAGTGAAATCATCACTTTACGGCATCACTGCTTTGACTTGGCCATGGCCACTCTTAGGTTTGAAAATAGAGCTGTTCCTGGAGTATGGAGAATGTATTTAAACCTTAATTATTTGTCTTCCATGAATTCTTAACTCTCATACTCTACTGCATTAGATTCTAGGGCGTGGGAAACCTTTTCTCACAGGCGGGACAGAATGGCCTCCACGAGTCTACTGTTTCGTCTTTTGTGTGTGAGCCTGTGTGTTGTCCACGTGTGTGCAGCTGTTCATGTGCGTGCATGTGCATGTGTGTGAGCCATGCTCACATGTAGAGGCCAGAGGTCGATATCAGGTGTCTTCCTCTATGGCTATCTGCCTTATGTTTGAGGCAGGATCTCTCACTGAACCTGGAGCTCATTGCTTTGCCTGGGGCAGCCGGCCAGTGAGTCCCAGGTACTGGCTTGTCTCTGCCTCCCCAGGGTTGGGATTACAAGTGTGTGGCTCTGCTCCTAGCTTTTAATATGCTCGTTGGGACTGAAGTCAACTCTTCACATTTTCATAGCCAGGACTTTGAAGTTTATTGTTAACTGCAAAATGAAAAGGGGGAGCCCTTGCTTAAAGGGCTCTCCCAGCCCGACACAAAAGAGAAAAACCTTCATTGTTTTGAAAGCCAGAATTAATATAGGTTTTTTAAAATAGAAAGTCAATGATGATGCCAGTAAAGTGAAGGTCTTTTGGCAAACAGTGTGGTGCCTATACATAGTGAGGCCCAATTCTATACTTCTTAGAATTTGGAAACAACTGCCCTTGATTCTGTGGTGATATTAACATAGGATCAGCAGAGGTCACAGTAGTTGGCATCTATGAACTTTGCTGGGGCGCATCTCACTTAAATATCTCCATCCTCCTGGGAAAGCTGGACAGAAGAAAGGAGGTTTGCTTGTTGTGTTCATTCTGCTGGGCTGCGAACCTGCCTTCTCTGCAACTGTCCTATAAAGCTTGGATGAAGGCTTGTGACCATCTCCAACCTTAGGGAGCTTACCTGCACTGCTTACTCAGACTGGCCAAAGTTCCAAGTCACTCAAAAGCCAGTTTCAGATGCCAAAAGTTAGAAGTAATTCTCTGATCGTTCACTGGAATCCTGAAGCGTTTCGCTTAGTCTCAAATGTTTGCCAATGAAACAGAGAACTTGCCTGCAGCCCAGGAGACAGATTCTTAATGAAGGCAGAAGAGATTACCTTGTCCCTTCCTCATATACTTGTTCTTCAAGTCAAAAAGAAAGAATACTGAAGTCATGACCAGATTTTTGTGTGTGTGTTTGTGTGTGCGTGCGTGTGAGCGTGCATTCACAGACGTTAGTGCACTTGCCTTTGCTGACAAGTGTGGAGGTCAAAGGCTGACAATGGGCTGTCTTTTTCAGACACCTACTCCTTGAATCAAGGTCTCCCACTGAACTGGGAACTTGATATTTTTTGCTACACTTCCTGGTGGACTAGGCCTCAGGATTCTCCTGTCCTGCCCATCCCAAGCACTGAGGTTGCAGGCATCCTCCTCTATGCTTGGTGCATTCTCCTCTATGCTTGGCTTTTCTGTAGGTGCTGTGGGGTTGCAACTCATGTTGCATGTGCAGAAAGCCCTTTACCACAGGGTCGTCTCCCAGACCCATATTTTTAAAGCCAAGAACAGAGTGACCCAACTAAAGACACAAAGGTCAGGACCAAGGTCAGAGGCAAAAGGCGGGGCCAAGAAGATTGGAGCTGCTGCCTGGATAGCATGATCCACATGGAAACACAGACACATAGAATGTCAGTTTAGCATTGCTAGGCAAGACATTGACTTCCAAACCTCTGACTGGGTTTTAAACAGGGTGGGGTGGGGGTTGAGGAGCCAGGCAAGCAACTGTCACAAGATCACTCACTTGGAGAGCTGCTGGCTCACTGATGGGCGTCAGGGCAATGGACTAAGAGGCTAGGAAATTCTAGAATGGGAAGAAGGAAAACTGACTCTGCATAAGTCAGTCCAGACAAAAGTGCCAAGGAGCATAAAGGTCACATGCTTTTAACTAACCAAAATCTGTGTCCTGTGTTTGAGAAGAAGATAAATCCATGAAGTCTGATCTTTGAATACATCACTCCAGAATGGCAGGAACATAGAAAAAAATGTTGCTCAAATCCACAGGGTCGTGTTTAATGTGCATTCGTTCACACCAACATACAATGGCTTGAGTTCCAATAAAATAGAGATTGCTTACTTGCAATTAAATCTTCATCCCATAAAAATTATTCCAGCAAAGAGCCTCCCCTTTGTTCCCACTGTCACGACTTACCCAAATAGGGTTGGATGCCATTCATAGTTGGTAGTGTTTAATAACAATGAGACAGATAAAGGACCATAAAACTCAGTAAGTACAAATGAAGGCTTCCTTTTTTCTTAGTTTATAAATTCTTGATTATCATTAGCCCACCTTACCAAAACACAGAGAAACAGCCACATAACTAACATGGCTTTGATCAAATCAGGAACAACCACAGCTATTCACATTCAGACGGAGATATACCATCAAGAACCCCTTGCCTAAGAGAGGAGGCCAGTCAGACAAATGAACCAATCCAGCAGCCTTAAAATTCAGAGCACAGTAAAAGCTTACTGTTGTTGTTTCTGTCTTGTCATTTGAGATAGAGTCTCCTGTAGACCAGGCTAGCCTTGAAAATCAGAACTTCTTGTCTCTATCTCCCAAGACTTAGGGTTACAGCCGTGTGGCAGCATGCCCCAAGAACAAAGATATTTCAAAGGAGGCCGTGCATTTAGGAAATGGGACTTTCTAGTTGATACTCTGGTGATGCTCACCAAGGGCAGCACATAGGCTAAGCATCCCCTTCTCTTCTTGAAGTCATTTTAAAACTCATTGGTGGAGCATGATCCAAATCTCAATACTCAAGGAGGCAGAATCAAGAGGATCATCTATGAATTTGAGGCTAGCCTGGCCTAGTTCTAGACCATCCAGTCCTACAGATGGAGAACTTGTTTCAACAAACAAAAACAAATCTCTTAGACTTCCTTCTCCCTTTCCTTTGAAAAAAGGAACAGTATTAAGCTGATTAAATGGTTTTGAAAGGCTATGAAGTAGGCAATGATAGTATAGTGGTATAGGCCTGAAATCTCATCACTAAGGATGCTGAAGCAGAAGGATTGTGAGTTTGAGGCTAGCTCTGGCAACATAGTGAGAATTTGTCTAAAACAAGATAAAACAAAGTAAGATTTAGGCTATGATGTTCTATATATATATACACTTTTCTTACAGGCATCAGAAATGTAGAATTTTGCTGTTTCCTGGACCCCAAAGGTATAAAACACAAGATCCCATGACACTGAAGCAATTTTTTTCCACTAAGAATGCCATTCAGAAAATCACCTTCTTAGCAGTCCCCCCAACCCAGGGTAGCAGATCCATTTAAGAAGGGGTTCCCACTAGGCAATCACGTGCCGTGGTGAACCCTGAGGAGCGGTCAATGTGTGCCACTGAGATAAGGCAAGCCCCTTGTGAAAGGAACAGGCCAGAGAAAGGAAAGCACGTGGGAACTGCTCTCAACAATGTTTCAGGCCACTGAGTGGCTGTGCTAGGAGGTATGCCAGGAGGAAAAAAAGAACGAGAAGTGTGATGCGAGCCACTGAGCAAGCTAAGGCACTACATTTGTGCGTCACCCGCTGACCATATGGCTCATTTCCCAACAAGAGAAGCCTAATATAACAATTAAATTCCAGGCACTTTTAGCAAAATAATCGTACATTAGAAACAAATTTTTAGAAAGTTATGTACTCACCAAGGGAAAATGAGGGCTATAGTCTGAAAGAGAAAGAAGAAAAAAGCGTTAGTTTTTTGGTGACAACTTCGATTGCTTATCTGAGCCTCCCGTTTCTACCAGTACTAGCTGCCTACACCCATTTTGCTTCTTCATATTTCAGGGTCTTCTGGAGACTGCTTTGTTTTGGTGGTCATTTCTTTTTGCTCCATGCAGAACCTTTCCGCACCCATGTCCTCCATCAAGCCTTCGTGGGCTCCCTGGCAGTCAGTGGAGGGCAGAACGCGGCTATCCAGGGTCTGAAGTGTTTGATGTCCAGCTCTCAAGAGTCTGCACAGCTTGCTGCCCCGAGCGAGTCACATAAAGGTCCCACCTAAAGTGGTCCCCTCATCCTCCCTGGAGATGGCCTTTCAAGCTAGAGACAGCCTCGTCCCTCCACATCTGGTGTCATCTCTGCCTAGCCTTACCACGAATTACTTCACGAGCTCTTTGCCTCAAAAGAAAAATTACTATGATATAATTTACATATATAAGATTTGCCTACTCCAAGTATATACTTTAGTGGTTTTTAGTATAGTCAGGAGTTTAATAACCCTCGCTAACACCTAATACTAGAGGCTGGAGGGATGGCTCAATTTACAGTTTGTTGCTCTTGCAGAGGCCTGGAGTTTGAGTCCCAGAACTCACACAGTTCACCGTCATCTGTAACTCTAGTTTCAGAGGATATGACACCTTCTTCATGTTTCCTTGGGTACTGCACAGATGTAGGACTCACATGCAGGCAAAACACCCATACATATTGAAATAAAACTTAATTTTAAAAAGACTTAACAAATCTAATATTAGATAATTTTTGACATCTAAACACACACACACACACACACACACACACACACACACACGAGTTCACTGTCTAACACCCCCTCCTCTCTCTGACCTCCTGACAATCACTCGTCTACTTTCTGTGGATTTTCCTATTATGAACATTTTGTAGAAATAGACTTTTGCCATATACGGTCTTTTGCAACTAGCTTCTCTCATTGAGAATCATGTTTCTGAGTCCTGACCATCCCACAGAATTTTCTAGCACTCCACTCCTTTCTATTAACAAGTATCTCACTCCCTCATTCTGTTCGCCCCTCCATCCACTGTTGATGAACATAACTTTGTGTTGCTGTTGGTGAAGCCGGCAGCCTCACAAGAGGCTTATGAGACTTCCATCTGCCTGTGGATGGAGCTGTGGCTGGGTTGTGATCACACGCTTAAACAGTTAAAGGGTAGGATCAGTTTCCAGTTGTCACTGTTTTAAAATAGCCAGCTCCTTCATGCTGCTTTCCACCAGATTGCTTGTGATGACAGTCCTGGCAAGGCTAGTTACTTTAAAAACAAATATATTGTTGTCTCTACGGTACAAATTACACCAAGTTATTATAAATTATTTTATGGTTACAGATCTAGAAGTTAAGTTAGGAAGTAGTTTTAAGGCCACAGAAGCAAATTTGGTAGCTAAGAAATTTTAAATCTGCTTGGGAGAGTCTGTACTCAATATACTCCTAGTAGAACAAAGGACATCTGCCTTGGCCATTAATCTGTAATACTGCACTGGGAATCTTTGTCAATGGAATAAGGCAAGGAAAAGAAATACAAAACATGGGCATGGAAAAGGAAAAGCATGAAGCCTATTTCTGAAGCAGCATGAAGGTCTCTGTAGAGAATCCTAAAGAGTAAGAAAGCCCCGCTAGCTAATACATGCACTTAGCCCAAATGAAACAGACAGTACACAGAAAATCCACAGTAGCTACACAGGCTAGCAAAGAGCTGTTAAAGGAACAAGTGGGTGGTGTTTTTCCCCCTAATTTCATACTTAGGGAAGCTGATGGTCTCAGCCATCACACATTCATCTGTTAACAACGAACCAGTAGCACACATGATCTATTCGTAATATCTGACACTATGTGTCATGGCGTCATTTTCCAGGGAAGGAATCTAAAATAATGAAGAGACAGCATGTTGAATCATGCGAAGTCACAGAGGGTTCCCAGCATGCCAAAAGGCTGCATATAACGTAAGGCCCAAGCATGAGGCAGAGGTTCTCTGAGTATTGGTAAATGTGGATCCGTGAACTGCCTTTTTCCAGAACAGTTTATGATAAAGCTTCACGCCTTCCACTCACCCTAAGCTAACCCAGAGGTGATGCTGGGAAGAGTGTTGGCTTGGAGTCAAGCAGCAGGAAAAGCCAAAGGTGGGCACTACCACCACATTCCCAGGATAATTCGCCGGAATGCTCCCAACGACCTTCCAATAATGCTATGTTGACTCATTCCAACACAAAATAAAGCCCAGTGTTCCACAGAGGCCGCTGGCCTAGGACTGTAGCCAGAGGCAGAAGGCTGGGTCAAGCCAGACAAAAACCACAAAGGAAAGAGCTAGTTTGGTGTGGACGCAGAGACTGTTTCGTCAATAGCTGGATAAACAACCAAATACAAATGACAGCTCCAAACAGAGTTTTGTAGTAATGTGTAGCACGATAGGCCGTGAGGATTCTCTGTTGTTTGTGATTCATACATGATTGGATGACTATCGGTTTCCCTAAGAACAGAACCAGAGCAAAGCCAAACGTGCTCCAAAGTAAACCGTTACCAACTACATATTTCCTGTAGCCTGAGGCCTTGCAGGCAGTCACCATTACACTGAGCAAAACCTTGCAAGAACCATTTAAAACCTGGGGGTTGGGGAGGCAGTTGATGTGGGCAGTTTGTTCAACATCCTTCCACAAACTAGATGCTTCCTGCTCTTATCTTGAAAGCCAGCATCCTCCAAAAAGGGGAAGGAGGGAGGAGGGGAATTCGTGTGCCTGTTCAGCTGGGGGTGGGGGAGGTGTTGAGGGGGCAGCTTCTGTTGCTTCCTCCTTCCACACCTCACAGCTAGCCTATGAAGCAAAGGGGTGCTCCTTAAAGATGGGGACCCTGCAACCTGCCGTGTGAGAAGGTGGGGCCGGGGGGATGCTCTCTTAGCTGTACCCCCTGACCTTGCTTGCTTATGATTTGGGGTGGTAGCTCTGCCCTCTTAATGAAGCTCTAACTCCTTTAGGGCAGTCTGTCTCCCCTCTCTAAGTTCCTGGTATCCAGGGCGCAGCTTGCCACAGCCTGGGAATGACATTTTGCTACGGGCAACAACAATACTGACAGGTTCATCTCTCAAAATTCCACCCAGTTCCAGGGAGAGTTCCTCTGTCTTCTTTAGTTCAGATGGCCTGGAAAGAGTTCGATGGGCCACGTCCCTGCTCTGGGGAGGAAGAGGTCTTTGGGAGTGGTCGGAACTGACCTGCTACTGAGGTAGAACTGGGGTTGGCCGTGCCTGAGTACACAAGCCACATCCATTCCACTTCCATGGAAAGCCCAGCTTATCCTGGGAAAGAGGCTGGTGACATCAGAGAAGGGGAAATCCAGCCTGAGGAAGACCTGAGAGCAGGCAAGGGCAGGCCCAGGAAGAGAGTTCCCAAAGGAAGTGACCAGCAGCTAGGCTTGGTCCTGATGATTCCCAAGATAGAAGGCCCCAGCAAAGGGAGTTACTGTGCAGCCAGGCTGCATAAGGGAGACTAGCAGAATGCAGGGTGAGAAGTCCCCGGAACTGCTTGGGCTGTGGATAAAGTTACAGGTGCTGCTGAGGTGGACAGAGCTGACCAATCTTTCTGAGCTCAGACAAATGTGAAATGCCTTTTCACACACCCGTGGCCCACGCACATCTCGGGCATCTCTGTGGGAGGCAGTTTGCTGCTCGCAGATTTACTGGCTTTTCTTTTGAATGGGCAACACAATTTTTAAAATCGTGGAAGTGCTTGCATTTCGTTTTAAAATTCTAGCGACGTATTTTCTATATGCATCATGTATTTTATATGTGAACATTTTTATGACAGTTGACGGTTCCAAAAAGCAAAAGGCACACACACAATTCTATGTGGGGAAATACCACGGACACTGGCCTTGAACAAATCTCGTTGTGCATAATCAGACCTGGCCAAGTTCCTCCATTCTGGCTGCATTCTTTGGAGATTCCGGTTTTCTCAGAAGGCGCTGGTCAATGAGTCAAGACCCCTGGGGGAGCAAGAACTGCTATCCACTGTCAGGCACAGTAACCCTCGAGTCCAATCACTATACCCATGAACTTACACAGACTGGCCAAACAGCAGGGCAGCACTAGAAATAGGATAGTAACCAAAGCCTATCAAGAGAACCCCAGGCAGTGGGGATGGCGGAGCCCCAGCCATGCCTCGGGCTTGCCTGCATTCCATCAGACTGCCACACTGTGCTGCCAGGGGGTGTGGAGAGATGGGAACGTGTCGTGTTTCTTAAATCGTCGACGCCGCAGACTGCACTGATCTCGCGCTGCCAAGTCTCACAGTTTCCCTGTTTACCTTGCAGACACCAGCAAAGCTGCTACTCTCCCATCTTCTGGTGCGCTGAAGAAGGGCTGGGAATAGAGATTGAAAGTAGAGGAGGGGCGTCTCCCCACACAAAAGACTCTGCCTACCCCATAGGTACGAGCCCCCCCCCACAAAAGGAGAACCTTCAAAGCAATGTCGCCAAGGTGACATTTTCTCAGCTCTCTATTTTGTTAACCCAAGACAGACAAGCATGCTTTCTAAATATTTGAGGATTTCTAGCAGTTACTCCCAGGCAAGCCACCTGTCTGCTCTCCACCCAGTCCATATGAAGCTCTCTAACTGTTCACTGTGGGGTGCCCTCTTTGCATAGCGAACTGTGCATATTAGTAAGCTAGGGCTTACTAATGTTTACAAGCACTGGCCTGGTGCTTTTTTTCTATCCTGCTACACCTGTCTACAGAGTTGTGGTTGCCCTGGAATTTAGGAGCGCAGCAGTTTGGAATCTATTCTCTCCACAGGCGCAGGTGCTCTCTCAGCTTTGGGGTGGGAGAGATGCCAATGACTTGCTCATCTCTCGGTGCAGGGCACGCATATTTCTCCCGTAGTGAAATGGTGACGGTCACTGTCATGCTTTCGACCTGTTTTGTTGCTTTCTCTTTTTTTTTAGATCTCTTTGTCCCCCACGCCCCACCCCAGGGAACTGCTTCCTTGCTGGGATCCTGTGCTTGAAGGTAGAATGGTGTGATCAGCCTTGTCAAGCTCTCTGGAGAGGCATCATGACAAGGACCACTAAAGGCTCTCAGTACTCCCGAGAGGAGTCTGTTACTAGACCCGCTTTGTAGACAGGAAGACTGAGGCCCACAGATAGAATCACTAGCAGAGCAGAGGTTCCGGAGCCGGTTTCTAGGCCTCACTGCCTCCTTGAGTTCTTTCCAGGAACTGGTTGCACGAGGGAGGTCCTTAGAAACAGAAAGACCTGCTGCCTGGGCTGTTGGTGCTTGTCCATGCCCCAAGCCCACTGAGAGTGAAGCTGCTTCCCTGGGGCTTTGCCTCCAGATCAGAGCGCACACAGCTAAGGCACGGCTCCATGGGCCCACCCCATGACCTTACAGATCTGCCATGTTTACTTCTAATAGTGCAGAGTTGAGCTCCGGGCCTTAGCAGGGATGCTCTGAGCGTCGCGCAACACACGTATGACTCGAGAAGTCAGGACCCTTGAAACTCACTGGGTCTTTCTTAGAAGGCACAACCCCACCAACTCTGCCAGTTCACTTCCAAAGGACTCAACGTGTAAAGAACGAAACTACCTCTAGATGGAGACAAGCTCTTGCCTCCTTCCTTAAGGGTTAACGCTGTGGGGCAGGGCTGGGAAGGCAAGTTCACTTTAAGACAATGAGCTTTTCCTTCCTATAATCCTACCCTCTAGGGCAGTTCCTATGAGTGGCTGTGGGGTTTGCCTGGGCCCGTGGGCCTTCCTGGGGTCTGACTCAGAAAGGTTTAACTGTTTCTTTTTCTTTCCAACGCTGGCCAGAGCCCAAGCAGGCTATGTAACTCCCTAAGGCTTTGGGCTTCCTCTGTTCCCTTCTAAAGCTTCCCTTCGGCTGCGTGGCTGCCGGCTGCCAGGTGGCTGACCTCCCTGCCGTCATCCCAAGCTGCACCTTCTGCTCCTTCTCTTCTCGATTCTCCTCCTTCCTTCCAAGCAGTGGCAAGATTTACAGCTTGCTCGTCCTGGGCTTTTCCTTTTACAGGCCAGTAAATTATCCCTAGGCTTCCATTGCAGGAAGCTCTTCTTTGACTTTTAGCTTCTATTTGTGGCGAATCTTAACGTCTTCTATTAATGACACTAAAAACCCCAACAGGGGACCTTGCTTTCTCAGGTAGTGTACGAAGATTCCCAGCAACACTTCTTTCCTGTCCTTTAATTGGCAGAGGAAATGAACCTGTTCCCATACCCCTAGACAGCATCCAAAGGACTAAAGAATGTTTCATTTTTTTAAAAAAATTCATAACACCAACTTTACAAACAATGGCCCCATTTTCTCTGCAGCGGTGAACAAGTGAACACTTCTCATACAGAACCCAGACGGGTCCTTGGGCCGACAGGCGGGTGGGGTGTCTTCAGCCATGCAACCCCATGGGATGGCTACCACTCACTTCCACAAGGGAGTCATTTGTCAGCCTGCCCCTCCCACTACTCCTGGGTTTGAGTGACACAGCCTGCTCCACTGACCACATTCTTTAAAGACGGCCTCAGCCCTGAGCAGCCGCACATAGACTTCTTGCTTCCTGGATGTTGGCTCTTGTCTCTCTCTCCCCTCACCCACTCTGCCATTTAACTATGGGAAACTATGGGAAAAGAAGCCGATCTCGTCCATCTCCCACGGTTGTGCGAGCCAAGGCCCTTCCCACACTGGTCTCTCCATTAGCAACTTGCAGACTCGGGCTTTTGGCCTGATAATACCCAACATCTTTACCCCAAGAAAAACAACAGATATGATTTGATCTTTTCTCTGCTACTTTCTGCTTGGGTACCGATAGGGCCATGTGGAATAAAATGACCCTGTGACGATTCAACCTTCCCAGCCAGGATCAGCGGCCGGAAGTGAGTTCCCTCACTGCCATGGTCATAAATACATGGAGAGGCGCTTCATAAAGTAGAGCCAGGCTTCTAGTGAGACTGGTGAGCTGGCTCTTGGTTCGGGAGAGATGTCCCCGGCCTCTGCTCCTGTCAACAACCTTGGCTAATTGCAAGCTTAGGAGTTTCTCTAAAACCATGCTGGAGACAGGGTTGAATGGATCTATCTAATGCAGAGCACAAATAGGCCCCCGTGACCATCCTGAACAAAACTGACTGTCTTCCTGAAGTGATGAATTGGTGCAGATAGAAAGGGTAAAGCGTGTGGGTCCTTAGGAGAATCTGGACCCCGTCCCCTAGGGAGGGAGGATGCCACGGTGATCTCCACTAGAGGTCCCACTCACAGGAAAGACATTAACACTGCCCTCCGAATATACCAAGGTATCTGGATTTCCTCATGCTGTGCCCTATCACCCAAACCTGTCAGACTGCTCCCTCTTCTGATCCCCCCCCCCTTGATCACACTGTGTCCTCCAGACTTCCCGGATCCCCCACCCCTGGCACTCCTTTGCTCTCTCATCCCTCGGCCTGTGGTTTCATTTTCCAGCAGTGACTTCCTGAACTGTGGCTCACCCTAAGATGGTGAATAATGAGAATGCCACCTCTGTCACCATAGCAGCCTCCCTGAGCTGTGTGTGTGTGTGTGTGTGTGTGTGTGTGTGTGTGTGGCGGGGGGTGTGATCCACACTTGACAGGTGACAAAAATGAGAGGCAGCCATTTGTGGGCACAGAAGTCTCAGTTGGCTTGGGGAGCTCTGAACAGAAACGGTACCTCTTGGAATCTCTTCAGCGTCTAACCATTTCTGAGTTCTCCGAGCATCCCCGAGGACGAACGGATATAATGCTGAGGCCAGCATTTAACACACACTGTGCACCTGCTATGTGATAGCGATGGGCCAACCGCTAAGGATTGAGAAATTAAAAAAAAAAAAAACAAAACACATGCCCACAGACCCTCATGGTCTTAAAATAAGGTCTAAAGGAGATACTTATGAAGCTCACCTTAGTGCAACAGTGAGCACTCGATGGTGGCAATCCCACGGTGGGCAACGAGACCGAAGCACAGCACCGAGATCTGCCACGTACCTAGCAGGCTCCTGCCACAGAGCCATTGGGTACTGACTGGTCTGGGCTTCAGGGCGTCCCTCATACATATGCAGGGATATTACTCAGAAACTAAGATAAGACATTCATGTCATGAGAAAAGGGGAAGTCACCCCGAACTCACCTAGAGCAGATCAGTTTGTGAGACATTTCTGAGGAAGATTTTGACAATTAGGAAGCCACTTAAGAGGAAGAGCTGCCAGTCAAGTAGTCATTGTGCTAAAGCAACCTCAAATATTTTGGTGTGGTGATCTTCCAACGCTACCGGACTAGACCCATGGAATCAGTGCGTTACAAAATCCACAGCGCTGAGTCTGGCTCTAAGACAGGGAGGGAGAGCAGACGGCGTCCTGAGCACCAGCTGCAGCATTCGAAGGGAAGCTTCTTTTCTCCACTTAAAACAGTTCCTAATGAAAGCTAAGCCTCCAGGGGCTTTACAAACCAGGGGGGTTGAGAGCAAATGCATCTCCAGCCTTGATCTGCTTTGCTCAGGACATGCGCCTACATCCCCCGCCACCGAGAAAGTTCCGTGAACTCAGCAGGAATCCCTCCTCCATAGAAAAGAACACTGCTGTATTCATCAGACAACAAAAACTGCATTATGACAAAAGTATGCAGTGCTCCACCCTGGAACAATGCGCTGCAATACAAGCGCCGAGTTTGACTGAATTCGGCTTCGGTCACCTAGAGAGACCAGTTGCCCTTTTCCTCGGCCAACCGGTGCAGCCATAATTTTTTTTTAAAAAAATCATGTTCTTTAAACCAATGAATCATCTCCAGACCTGTGTGTATGAATTGCTGGGTTGTACAGTTGGTGCTTCTGACCCTTGGCAGGAAGCAAAGATGCCAGAGGTCCGGCAGAGTTGGGTTGCTGTGTGCCTAGCTTCCCTTTGCCTCCACAAGTCTGGTGGTCCTTCTGTAGTTCACAGTCTGAGGGAACGAGGGGAGCAGCAAGAACCAATCCAGCTCAGAGGCACAGGGAAGTCAGGGGCCCAGAGCACAGGGCCTGACTGTTCCACAGTCTATACCTGGGGTTATGATGCAGCTTTGCCTGGATCATCTAACAAGACGGTGTTGTGTGGGTGAGTGCAGGATCTGAGCCCCAGGATGGGAAGAAGAGCCACTGTCTATACCCAAGGATAGCCTGGGCAGGGCCCCATGCCCCTGCCTAAGCACATTTACTAGAACAATCTAGAAACATATCAGGTGTGTCCAACATGCAGCTCGCAGACTGCATGCTGCTGCGGAGAGCTGTGAGTGCAGCCTAGCTCGGGATCATCAGCTGGCTTGAAACAAGGAGGGCTTTTGCAAGTTTATTTGTGGAACCCATCTGTGTATTTCTCAAGCTTGAACTTTGTACACAGCGATATCTTGCTTGCTGCAGTATCAAAAATCTGGGTTTACCTCTTATTCGCTATTGATCCTCTTGACAAGTCTGAGGTGACTTGCTTGAGGCCACATGGTCAGTAAGAGGACGAGCCAGAATCCAGAGCCCGCCGTGGCAGACTTCAAAGTCGAGGATAAGTGGAAAGCCCCCAACCTTAGGTAGACACTACCAGACCTTTAAGTAGGGCCAGGGGCCACTTCCTGAGAGACAAACCATGGAGGGGGGAGTCCTCCCTAGGTAAAGCCGGGGGAAGTGGTTAGGACCCAGCAGATGAGAGGAAGGGTTCTGGCCATGACACTTCTCTCCCCACGATGCTCTGTGGTCAAACACCACCACATCCTTAAGAAGCCATTTGCCAGTAGGACCCCTCACAGAAACAAAAGTGCCACCTCTTCCTATAACTCCAACTTGTTGAAGACTCAAGATCAACTTCGAAACGTCTTCTGCAGATTTTACTGAAACCGGACTGGGTCTCCAATCGGTAAAATTCTGCAAGATGAATTTGGGGAAATGCATGAAGTTCAACACTATGCCCAAGGACTGTTGGGAGGCAGCAGAGATGGAGAGCAGTTTCCCTGGCTGGCAGCAGGAACTTGCCTGGCCTGAGCGAGCAACCCATTGCCTGGCTGGGATCTTGAGTCAGTACAAGCCTGGCAGTGCCATGTTGAAACTGGCCTTTTTCTGCTACCCATTTCAAGTGCTTGAGAATCTCCCCAGCAGCCACATTGGCAGCTACAGTGTCCCTGTAGAAATAGTTTTTCTGTCTAGGGTTTCAGTCCATCAACTGTGGTATAAAAAATAGTGCATAGAAATTTCCAGAAATAAAGAATCTGTACATTTTTTTTGGGGGTCTCACCCTTCTGAGAGTTAGAGAATCTCTTGCCATCCTGCCAGGGACTTGAATCACACCTTCGATCAGATTATCTATGCTGTATGTAATAGCCACCCACTGGTCACTTAGCGGCCACTTCACTTGGTGGATTGAACCTTATTTTAATGATTAGAACCCACACTGATACTGGCGTTTTAATCACAGTATGTTGTTGGAATTATATTTTATGATTAGTCATGGTTGGTTGTAGATCTCTTATTATGTTCAGTTTAAAAGTGAACTTCATCATAGCTGTGGAGGCATAAATGCAAAACCCACAGCACCTTGTAGGGTTTGGGGATTATCCACGCTTTCAAGCATTCAGTGGGGTGTCTTGGAATGTAACCTCAAGGAAAGCAGGGTGTGGCGTTTACCATTCCTCGCTGGAGTAGATGGGAATTGCCCTGACCGTCTAAATCTGAACACTCCTCCTACCTAGGCCCTGCCATCTGAGGTGCTGAAGTCATGACAGTTGCCTGGCCCAGATACCATGCACCAGGTTCTTGTCTCTCCTGTCGGCAACACATGCCAAACACCAGGCAAGCACCATCTCTGTGGCCACTTGTTATGGAATGGAGAGCTGGAAAGGGTCTTCTCCGGGTTAGAGAGGGCTTCTGTGATGGGGATGGTGTTCCCAGAGGGTAGGTCACAGTGTCCCAACCAGGCTCTCATAGGTCTCTGGGTTTGAATGCTGGAAGTAAACCATTGTTGTCAGTGTTGAGAGTCGCATTGGTATGGCAGATATTCATGACCAAAGAAGGCCACACTCATGTCCAGATCCTGTTTAACTCCAATTCAATATGTTACATGCAGGGCCTCTGTGTGTGACACAGGACACAGAGACTGAAGTTGCTACATGCAGGCAGGGATACCTCCAGGGTTCTGCTACAGATATGAGAAAGGGTGATGACCACAGACAATTCTGTAACATTGCGTCACTATAACCACACAGAAGCTCACCCATCTTCAACTCCAGGTCAATTTTACAGAGAGCAGGGTCATTTTTTAAAAAAATGGCTGCTCCTTCATGGAGTCATAATTAAAGAGAAATGACCATGGGTTGGAGTCATGGATCCGAAGCTTGAGGACCTGAGTTCGCATCCTCAGAATTCATGTGAAAAATGAGCATGGTGGTATATGCATGCGAACACATGCATGCACCACACACATACACATGGGGGCAGAGGCACTTCTCCAACAGATGTTTCCAATGAATCAGAATATTACCCACCTACTAACAAGAGAGAAAGTACCAGGTTGCTTTTGTGAACGTAATCACAGTGAGGGTCCTGACATCTCTAGCAAATGTTCCTCAGAGTAGGAGGAACAAAAGAAGACTCAAAACTGGAAGCTTCAGAGTTTGGAAGCATGTGCAGTTTTGTCGGTAGTGCTCAGCCATCCTTCCAGCTGGGGTGGGATATACCCCTGATGGACCAGCCGCTTTACATCACACGTCTGCTCCACTGGTGGCATTTGAGGAGCTGCTTCCAGCTGAACAAACATGTGGAGGGTGTGCACTGCCGATGCTGGAAATGAGGAGGTTAGACCCCTGGACCAGGTGATGTGGGAGGAGAGATGAGCTGGCCTCAAAGGACAGGCACCCAGTCCTAGTCCTGGAAGCTTGGAGAGTGTGAAAGAGGCACTTGGTTTGATGCTGCGCTTCTGACTAATTCTGAAAACACCAACTCACCCACGCCGCAGTGCTGTGGTTGCTGCAAGAACCCCCAAAGCAACTGCCTGCCACTGGCTAGCTTGTGGGACTGAGAGTGCTCCAGGGGACACTGAGCAGCCCAGTTCCAGAAAGTGCTTGAGGTGGGGTTTCCAGGGGCCGCAGTGTGGTGAGGAGACTCTGTGGTTCCCTCACCTTTGACTCTCCCAGTTGAGATCTGCATGTGCCAGAGGAAAACACACTCATACTCTTATGTTATGTGTGTGTGTGCATGCACATATTGTGTTTGTGCATGTGTGAGAATGTGTATATTTTATGTGCATGTATTACATGTGTAATAGGTATTTGTGTATGTGGTTGTGATGTGTACGCATGTGTGTGCGTGTATGCATGTGTGTGCATGTATGTGTGTATGGATGTGCACATGTGTGTACGTGGTATGTGTATGTGGTATGTGTATGTGTATGTGTATGTGGTATGTGGTGTGCATGTTCATGTACCTGCATGTGCACATGTGTTCTAAGTTCCTCTATAAAAAAAATTAAGAATTCAGTTAACCTTTTGCCCGTTTGGTTTGGAGTTGCAAACAAAGCCAAATTTGGGGATTTCTAGGCAAGGAGCAGGAAAGAGGCATCCGCACCTCCCAATGCCAGCATCCCTGGAAGACTCCTGGCTCTGCCTCCCCTGGCCAACAGCCCTTGGAACAAAGCCACAGTGCTCTTGAGTCCGCAAGCTCCTTCACGGAGTGCCAGGCCTGTGGCAGCAACTCTCTTAGTTCTCAGCTCAGTGCCACCGTGGCTTTTCATCAGAAAAGACCCCAGCGTGAGCCCGTCCTTTATAGAGTCATAGAAAAACAGTGCAGACCACCTGAATCTCCACCCTCACCCAGATCTTTGAAGGTGCTAGCGCAGTGGTTCTCAACCTGTGGGTCACGACCTTGGGAGCCTCTATCAGATACACTGCATGTCAGATAGTTACATTATGATTTACAATTGTAAATTATTAATGAAATAATTTTATTGTTGGGGGGGTCACCACAACCTGAGGAACTGTATTAAAGGGTCGTAGCATTGGGAAGGTTGAGAACCACTGCTCTCCAGCATTTCCATGTGCCCTGCACACAGTGAGCTCCATGGCAAATGGAGCCATCAAGCTCCCTCTCAGCATATTGCTCTCGCTGTGTGTGTTATTATTATAAGGCAATAAAAGCGTGAAAGGATGGACTAGCCCAGTGCAATCTTGACTCCATTAGCCTTCCAATTTCAGTACCACAGTGTCAAATCTCAGGCGAGTAGCTCTCATCAAAGGGCTGATACAAGCATGCTGTCGAATTGCGAAATGAGATGGACCAATCTTTTGGAGGGGGAGGCGGTAGTGGTGGTGGAGGTGGGAAGGTAAGAATCGTGACTGCAAACCCTAATAGCTTACAGAATAAAAGTCGTCTTGACCTGTAGTACCAGAAAAACGTTTGTATTTCCTGAAAGATTAGGAACATTCTTTTAACCGGACTGGAACAAGGCAAGTCATTGTTTCACTTTTGCTTTGTCAGGCAGGAAGCTCTGGACTGAGTTTAGGCACAATTGCAATCTCTTCTTATCTACAGGGAAAGGGACCCGGCTCTCACTGGGAGTCTGAGCCTGCCTTGTGCTTTCCATACAAGTTTAATGCTCTCAGTCACCCAGTTATTTTTATTATAACCCCATGGGTTATGTCACAGTGGAATGAAGCCAGCAGCAAGCCAGGGAGGCAGCATCTAACCCAATCCACTTAGGTCATGAGTGATACAACCTGCTCTCTTTCTCTAAAGTGCCAAGTGGTGAAGAACACAAATTGCCTACATAACAGCCAGCAGGATGGAAGCTGAGGAGGTTTCCTTCCCTAGGCCATGACCAGGCTCCAGGACATCAGAGGCAGGCCTCACAGGAAGAGTGGGGGAAAGTGGTTAGCTGCGTAGATGCAGGGCTGGGTGGAACATTTCTGTTTTGGTGGCAGTGCTTGCACTGGACACCATGTGGCGTATGGTGGCTGTCACACAAGATGAATTACGTGTGTGTGTGTGTGTGTGTGTGTGTGTGTGTGTTCAGATGTCGGTTCACATGCACATGCATATGTTTGGAGATTAGAGGCCAGTCTTGGTATCATTCTTCAGGTACCACCCATCTTGTTTTCTTCTGAAACAGAGTCTTTCATTGATCTAGAACTTCCCAGTGGACTAGTCTGACTGGCTAGTGAACCCCAAGGATCCACCTGTCTTGGTGTCCCCACCACTGGGATTACAGGCACACACCATGGCATCTGACTCCATACCTGGGTTCTAGGGACTTAACTCAGATCCTTGTGTATGTAATATTTTACCAACTGAACTGTTTCCCCAGCCCTAGACCATGGCTTCCTAAGATCACCTCTGGCTCTTTCCACACCACGGGGTGGCTGCTGCTCACCACTGTCCAGTTTACTCAATCCCAGAGCACAGAGGAAGTGAGATCAAGGCACTTCCTGGCAACTTAGAAACCCAATGATTCCGCTGAGTTAGTAGACATGCCCAATTGCAACTGATTCACGCTTACGTATGATGCCTTCCTGAGCACTGTGTGTGAACGGGGCGCTGTGCTTTAGCAGCTTGAGGAGTCACTGCTGAGACAACCTTTCACACCATTCACACACACACACACACACACACACACAGAGAGAGACATACACACACAGAGTGACTCATGCAGGTACGTACACAGACACACACACGTTCAGACAGACACACATGACACATATACAGACACACATATACACATAGATATATATACACAGAAACATGGACCGTCACTTACACACAGAGATTCATGTATTCAAACACACACAAACACACATACCATAAACATACATAAACCCTCCCTCTCATGCCTGGGTTTTTAAGTGAGTGTGCCTTCTGCCCCTCATGATGCAAAGAGACTGTGGACATGGTACTTCCTATGATGTCTCACATAGCTCTGTCCGCAGTAACTGTGACCACACACACAGCCAGGGAAAGTCATTTAAATTTATGGAAAAGTCATGCAATGCTTTTCACGTAGTAGATATTCAGAAACATAAGAATGACATCATGTACATAATTTCAAATGCAGGCAATCATTGACAGAGAGGGGGAAGGGATGTAACAATAGGAAGCTTGGGGTGAAGCCAGGCACCCTAACTCCTGTGGTCTGAAGGCTAGATCCACGGTGGCTCCCTGGCAAGTTTCCATGCATTTGTGCACCCACACGTTTCTGTAAAGATGCCGTGTTTCCATAAAGCTTACAAAGAATTAATTTGAATTCACATCTTGGTGTCTTACCGCTGTTACTTGCTTTTTATTCTGCACACACAAGTAAACAAATCAACAACTTGGTTTAATTTGTCTTACAACTCAATTTTAAAATATGACCACTCGAGAGTCATGCCTGTCATCATCCATGTGTGCTGGCCTCCCTACTGGGTGGGAGATGACCGTTGGCAGCAAGAGACTTAATGGGTGTCATGAAACAGAGCAGCCTCTGACGTCACCCTACAGGGTGTGCTGATTTGTCATTAAAGTCCCATTTCTGATAGACCAAGATTTTGACCTGGAGGCACAAACCGTATGCCTGGAGACAGTTTTCTGATTTAAATCATTTTTAAGAGGAATTCTGAATCACAAGTTTTTACATCATCTCCTGGAGGAAGGCTCCTCATCCATCCACGATGGGTCTGGGTGTGCCATAACCACCTCCTACCAACAGAAGAAGCCCAGTGGGCCCTTCAGGCAGAGAACCGCCAACTAAAATGGGGTACCCAATGCCCTTGGGCTTCTGCAGCCTCAGGAGGAAAATGGGGGTACCCTACTTAAGGCTGGCTGGTCCATCTGAACACTAACAGATCCACACTTGCACAGGAAGTGTGGGGCTGTGAACACGTGTCCCTGGAACCACCTGTTCACCTGTGGGTACTGGTGATGTCACAGAAGCATCCAGGGTGCCTTGAAGGATCATGACACTGCAAGGTAGCATCCACCAGTCAATGGAGCTTGTGTGGCAATAGGTAAGAAACACAGTTCTCAGGTGTCCAGGGCTGGCTGAGGTACCAATACCCTCGATGACCTGTTGCAGGACACGGTGGAACACTGGTGGGACTGTGATCCTGCAAAACTCTGACACTGTCCACTAAGAGCCAGGCTGACTGGAGGACACAGCCTCGAACCCTAACTGCACTTGAGGGTCCTTATGCTTAGTGCAAGTGACGCCAGTGTCATCTTCTAATGACAAGCCACTAAAGGGCACTCCACGTCCGTGCTCAAGAACTAACCATAGGGGGTTGGGGAGATGGCTCAGCGGTCAAGTGCATTTGCTGTTCTTGCAGAAGACCCGGGTTTAGTTTCCAGCATCTACATGGCAATCCGTCACTCCAGTTTCAGAGGGTCCAACACCATCTTCTGGCCTCTCCGAGCACTAGGCATACACATGGCAAGAGGCAAGCAGGCAGGCAAATACTTACACACATATAAAATTAAATAAGCCATAAAAATCATAAGCAGAATTAAAAATGAAACCATTTGTGGTCTTGTGTTTTAACATCTGCTTTGCAAGAACAATGAAGGAAAAACCATTATTTCTTTCTAGTGGAAAGAAACAAACACTTCCCATTAGGAGATGGCTGTTACCTTCTGCCAACACCAGAGATGGACTTGAAGGGACGAGATTCAAAAAGGCCCTTCAGCCCTTGGCGAGGCGGGCACGCACATTCTCTACTCTTTCCCCACTCCATTTTCACAGGGTTGCCAATCAATTTAAGAACTGAAAATAGCCACAGACAGGGAAGGAAGAGATGGAGCTGGGGTGGTTACCATGGGAGTTACTAATGAGGCTCGTCTTCGGTCTTTTAAAGATCCTTGCCATCCTCGTGACATTTGGAGCGATAAAATGAAGGCAGGCAGCCTCTATATCCTGCCATTTGATAATCGCAAAAAATATCACCAGGGAACTGTGAGTTAAAGATGCTTCTAAACAAGTAGAAGCCACTTATAGCAGTGATGGTCTCATCAAGGAACCTGACCTTTGACAGACCTACAGAGGTCAGGGGGACACTCTCCACAAGGTTCTGAGAAACTGTGGAAAAGGACTCTTCATCCCAGATTCTCTAGAGGCATTTCAAATGGAGGACGGTTGGATGAATGGCTGTTCCCTGTCACTCACAGAGACAGCAGTACTGTGACCTGCTAGCCGAAGTCCAGTGTCCTGGAGCCACAATGGCTGTGTCCTAAGAAGTTCCAAGGTGAACACAAGCCCTTGCCAAGAATGAAGTGCTTGGTTTTAGCTGATATAAAGAACTTTTAAAACAATCATTACAGGGTCCAGAGAGATGAATCAGTGGTTAAGAGCACTTGCTGCTCTTGCAAAGGACCTAAGTTTGATTCCCATCACCTACGTGGCAGCTAACAATGACCTGTAATTCTAGTTCCAGATTATCTGACAACCTCCTCTGGTCTCCATGGATACTAGACACACATATGATGCGCAGACACACATATGGGCAAAAAAACCCCTCATACACATAAAATAAAAATAAATAAATCTCTTTTAAAAAGCATCAGTTTGTGTTCCCAAAGTCACCCTCTCAAATGCCATCAGCCTCGTCTCAGTGACAAGGATGTGTTATGTCAGATATAAATTGTCTCTCATGGTATATGTGCTAAACAGTTGGATATCAGCTGCTGGCGCTGCCTTGGGAGTTGGTAGAAACCACAGGAGATGAGGCTGAGCTGGAGGAAACATGCTACCGGGGTGTGCCTCAGAAAGGGACAGCCCGATATCCTACTGTTTACTGCCTGTCCCCCACAAGATGTGTTGCCTCTGTCACTTGCTCCTGTTGTCACCCCCCCGGTGGCATTCTGTGGCATTCTCCCTGCCACAGATCCAGACTCATGGAGCCATGTAACCATGGACTAAACCCTCCCAAAACGTGAGCCAAATAAGCTTCTGGAACTATCCTCTCGGGCGCTTCATTCACAGCGACGCAAAAGCAGCTCACAGCTGCCATCTAGCACAGCGCCGGGCTGTGAAACAGATGCCCCAGCAACACGGCTTATTAATAAAGATGAAAATGCCTCCCCTAAAATTCCCAGCTGTCCACGGGGAGGCAAAGGGATGAAGAGAAGTGCGATGAGGATGTCCGTTAGTTCTTAGAGACAGCTAGAAGCATCGTCTCTGGAAAGGCGTTCCTAGAAGTTCGAAATTAACTCTCTGCTGGCCGAGGTGAGTCGTGGGCTGTGACTCTCTTGACTTCGACTGCAAACACAATCAGCTGTGCAGAGTGGGCTGCACAGCAAAGAGGTCGGAAGGTTCTAGAAGGAGGAATGTAAAGGGCTTTAAACGACCTTGGCATTTGCTTTCAAAGTAACGTGAGTATATTTACAAAGGAGATCTCTAAGGGATGGCACTTGGATTCCCTTCCACGAGGGAAGGTCAGGCTGGTGTTTAGGTGGCTCCCACTTCCCAGACCTGGATACCCATTATTTTTATGGGTATAACTGCCCAGAGCCTTGGCTTTCCAGCTACCGGGAACGAGCTGCATTGGTACCGGAAGGCAAAGATGCTATAGAGGTACAATGCATCGCACCACAGCTTGACAGTTCCTCACTCGCAGACACGTACGGCCCTACACACACTCACACACATCCACTGTCACCTCCTACACATGTGTACCCTGGCACTGTTATCCATACTCATGCAGGCATTCGCACTCACACCTACACACAATCACACGTACAGCCACACCCACCTACTTGTTCACACTGCCACCTTCACGTGCTCACCCACACATTCCAACTCCCGCATATATGCCCACACACATTCATACACTCTCCCACCCTGCCCCCCACCACTCACTCACAAAATACCACCCCAGGTGAGGTCGGATTCAGCCCCTGTGATTAGCCACGCCAGGGCTGCAGGCGTCTTCTCTGCCACTGTGTCTCTCTGCCATCTCCAGTCTACCATCCAAGCAGGAGACAGACACACAGACAACGAGATTACTACTTAATACTGTATCGTATTCGTGTGTGTGTGTGTGTGTGTGTGTGTGTGTGTGCGTGTGTGCATGTTTACATGAATGTACAGGTACACGTGAAAATGGAGGTCAGAGGTCAATGTCACCTTTCTTCCTCAATTACACTTCACCTATCTGGCTAACCTAGCTATCCAGCTTCCTCCAGGGCTCCTCTGTCTCCACTACCCATGGGCTGGGATTGCAGATAGGCATTTCCGTGAGTGCCACCATCCAGACTCTGGTCCAGTCCTCAGCAAGTGTTTTCCCATTGCAGGAGAATCATTTATCAAAGACACGGTACTCTCATTTAAAAAGCATTTGCAAAGCTTCTGTGGGTGCTGGGCTTTGTTCTGGGATGAACAAATCCTGAAGCTGGCTGATCATGTATCACACTAGGAAATGATATTTACTTAAATAATTTTCTTTAGGAAGATGCCCCCTGACCTGGGCCGTCAGTCAGGGAAGGCTTCCTGCTGGAAGGAAGTTCACCCAGACATTTCTGCTGTCCTGGGATAGGTATGGCAAACAGACCACATCCTTTGGACCACAGCTTTGGGTGGTGTCAGCTCACCCCAACCCCCAGGAGAGGGGCTCCGGGATCAGGTTATCTGCTTATTCCCATATCTCAGGCCTCAGAGGCCACCAGTAGCTTCCTCCACAATTGGTTCTCAGATATACACTTTCTCTCCATTGGTGTTTTGCAACATGGGGCCCCAATTCTATCTTCACAGGAATCTGAGGGCACCCCAAATTTTTGAATTTAAAATTTCCTCTAGTCCTTGGATCCTGCTGACTGACAGCCTTCCTACATAGCTGGGCCTTACCAAAGTTCAGGGATTCTTTAGGTGGCTACTATATTTTCAACAAAGTAGTCTTTGTGTATCCACCCCTGCCCTGTAGAGCCCACGAATATTGGGACAGATATCATCTACCCAACGTTGTCCCTAAACCCTGCAGGTCCCTACCCTACCAAGGGCACACTCCAATCTGCCCCACCCAATCCACAAGGTGGTTGGCCTCTTTCTCACCGGGGGCAGCCACTGAGTGCCACCATCCGGTAGCAGAGCCACTAAGAACACATGACTTGCTCCTCTAGGTTGGGCAACCTTTCTTACCTCACACAGTGATAAGGCAGTTTTAAGAAAGACCTACCTGGCCTGGCCTATCAAACCATGGAAATATTTCATCTATGTGGGCTGCCTATGGGGGTACAGAGGGGTTAGGTCCCCAGGCCTCTGTTCCTCTTTCTGCCTCTCAAAACGACCAGCTAGCCCTAAGAGGCTGCTCTGTCCTTGACTCCTAAACTCCAATGAAGAAAAGAAGCAAACATCTCCTGTATCTCTCATCATTCAGTGTTAAAACATCCCAGTGATATGCAGAGGGTTGTAGAATCGTCTCCCTTCCATCAGCATCTCTGAGAAGCTGTTTCATGCCAAGTATCCAGCAAGTTCTCTCCCCCCTCACACACACACACACACACACACACACACACACACACACACACACACACTCATCCATCCATGTCTGCCAAGCACCCACCACATGCCTGGTCCTGCCAGAGTATGAGTGAGACAGAGCTTCTCGCTAGTGCTGCTGATAGACTTGTAGGAGATGAGAATAAATGCATTAAGGTAAAATGACAACAGGTTTGGCATCTCTTATCCAAAATGCCCGGGGCCAGCAATGTTCCAGTTTTCACTCTTCTCCCAGGATTTCTGATATATTTGAGTCTATGTCATGAGTTAGCTTGGGGATAGACCCCAAGGCTAAGTGTGGGATTTATTTATGTCACACATATATCTAACACACAGGGGTTTAGGTGCTTTTGTACGTTTGTGTGTGCACCTGCTGTATGAATCCCACACATAGCGGCCAGAAGGTCATTCTCGCCTGTAATGGCCACTTGGGATGCTAACGCTTGACCACTCAGCATAGCTGAGCGTCTGCCATGGTGAGTGAGTAAAGCAACACTACTGTGCTTAGCCACTTGGGCCATTTTCAAATCCAGGGCTACCTTGCAAGCCCCTAAGGAGACCCTCATAATTCGACAACCCACTTTGTTGCCCAGTGGCAAAAGAACAGTCATTTTCTGTCGTGTGTGTGTGTGTGTGTGTGTGTGTGTGTGTGTGTGTGTGTGACTGCCAGATGATCACCCTTTCCAGCCCCAACCCCACCGTACTCCCCTCGGTCCACCCCCAGACAAGTCTGTAAAGATGCATTTTCAATTCTCCATGCTGGGACCATTCCAAACAGCTTCCCAAACAAGCCAACACTGTTCTCATCTTACCTCTGCCAGCCCCCATCCAAAAAAGGGGACACTGTCCTCAGTAACGACGCTCAACAATCAGATTGCAGCTGGGGCATCTTGCTGAATGTCTAATGGTTTTCATTTGTGAGGGCTGAAACGAGCACATCTGTCCCCTCCAGAGAAGGCCACACGCATGCGGGGACACGTGGGAAAACGGGCAAGGCTCTTGGAAACCCACAGCTCTGCCCTGAGATGTCGGGCCCCCAGCTCGTCTGAATATTCCCTGACAACCGCAGGAGGGGCTGCTGGGGACGACTTGTTTCTGGGTAAGAAAAAGGCCCACAGTTTGGACAAGTGAGGAAAAGCGGGGTATGGACAATGCCAAGCTTATTTCTGAGCTGGCAGATTCAAAGATTCCAGTCCTTTCCCAGGGCTGTTGAAAGAGAGGTGTGGGGTATCCAGGTGCTCCATGTTTCCAAGGGCCAGGTGAAGTGCAGATGCAAGGTGAAACCTGAGGAAGCTAAGAGTTCAGGAAGCTGAGTGCCAAGGACCAGATCAGACCCACACGTCCAAGGTACAGATGTCACCAAAAGGATTTTGGCTGGAGGAGCCGTCCGCGCACCTGATCCGGGACAGCAAAGATATCCTAGCTGTGAACCACCCCAACAGGGAAGCCGGAGATACCGGCCTCCAGCTATGGCACCTCTCTGCACTGGCTCTTTGATGTCTGCAGTACAGGGGTGCTGGGCACAGCAGAGGGGTTCAGGGTAGAAACCAGATCGCAGCGGAGAAGACCTGCCTAGCCCTACACTGCACAGCCCCTCAGATGCCACAGTCTGATTGTTCTGTGTTGGGACCTTGAGTCCCCAGGCATCCAGACTGCACAAGGATTGGGTCTCCTCTCTGACCAGCTTCTGTCATTCAGGAGCTCCCGTCTTCTCTGCATCAGTCTGAGCATCCCAAGAGATGACGTTCCCCGCAAGGACAGGCGCCACTCTCACATGCTTTCATCCCCTGCAGCACTGACGACCGTGCCAACACGTCAGCCTCTGGACGGAATAATAAACATAGGCGACACCGTCGGTGGCCTGACGTGTACTGTGCTAGGCACCCACCTAACGCCCCCACCCCCCGCCAAACTCACAAGCAGCCAGGAAGGGCTATTGTTCACACTGGGAGGAGGAAGATCTGTTGGCAGAGCTAGGACCACAGGGGCAGATCTGACTCTACAGCTGTGCCCTGTACCTAAAGCCCCAAACCACATTTACTTTAGAGTGAGTCACTTTAAAAAGCACCTTCCCAACAGTGGGCTTGCTTTTTTTTCTTCTTCTTCTTTTTTTTCGTTTTTCAAGAAATGGTTTCTCTGTGTAACCTTGGCTGCCTTGGAACTTGCGCCACAGAACAGGCTGGCCTCGAACTCACAGAGCTTTGCCTGCCTCGGCCTCACAAGTGCTGGGATTAAAGGCATGTGTCACCACCGCCTGGCGGGTTTGCACTTATAACCTGCTTGGCAATGGCTTCAGAGGCAGGGAGGTGACCTTCAGTCACACTTATTTCAGCATTTCCTATAAAATAAAAATTAAGAGGGTCTAAGTGAACCGGAATGTGTGATTATTGTCTTTTTTGTGTTTCTTGTTGGTTTGCTACTGTTGCTTGAAATAACGTGTCACTCTGAAGCCCAGGTGGACCAGAGACTCATAACAATTTTCCTGTCTCAGCTCTTGAGTGATGGGATAGAACCCAAGAACTGTAATGATGCGTTAACAACAAAAGCTCAGCTGGATGGCAGTGGCGCATGCCTTTAATCCCAGCACTTGGGACTCAGAGGCAGGCGGATCTCTGTGAGTTCGAGGCCAGCCTGGTCTACAAGACCTAGTTCCAGGACAGGCTCCAAAGCTACAGAGAAATCCTGTCCAAAAAAAAACCAAACAAACAATGGCAACATGATTAAAGGCACAGGGAGGCAGGAGATAGGCCTGCACCTCCTTCTAGAGGCTGGGTTTACTCACGGAAAGTGGATTGAGAAGGTAGTTACTGAGTGAATGGGCCAACAAGCAGACGAATAGTGAATGTGTAAGCCAGCAGTCTTGAAGCAAATACTCACTGCCCTCCAACCCTCCTCAAGCCCAAACCTACAGTCAACCTAAAATTCTGATCTTCATGATAGAGAAATTGACCATTTGAGCAGAAATACTTATTCCTGTAAAATGGGAAGCCGCATGTGCAGAATTGCAAACTCTCAAGGAAAAATTAAAGCAGTTCTCCATAATCTCTCCCCAAATGATGGAAGAAGAGGACTCGGTTTATGATTCACGAGGTCAGTGTGGTGCTAGCTGAACAAGATATAACAAGGAAAAAAAAACCACAGCCAGTATCTCCCAAGATCCTCAATGCGGAATTCTTAGCAAAGTGTTAGCAAGTTAAATACAGCAATGAGGAGAAAGACGTCAGCTCCGGAAGCAGGACTCAGCCCAGGTACAAAAGCCTGGCTCAGCATTTTAAAACCTCTGAGTGTAACCCATATCACCAGGCTTAAGAAGAGAAACCACAGGGTCCTTCTCCAAGTGACACCAAAGAGCCTTTGAAAGAATCCCCACTAGCCCATGAGGAAAGCAAACTGGGGCAGAGGAACATCTTCAAACTGAGAAAGCTCATGCACCAACCACCTGAACCTAACAGTGTGCTCAACGGTGGGAAAGCAGAGGTTTGCCTCTTAAAACGGGACTAGGATCAGAATGCTTCGCTTCTCTAGTTCACGGACATACCAAAAACTCTTGCCAGTGCAACGGAAGGAAGAGAGGAGAAAAGATAAAATGTAGGCGGTTGAAATAATTAACCAGAGACTCTACTAAAATGAACATCATATTTTAAGATTTTTAGGGCACACGGTAAATAAAATTCGTATCATTTTTTATATACCAGAAATTAACAAGCGATATTTAAAATTTAAAACATAGTACTATTGACATTAGCATCCCAAGTTTAAATATCCACTCATGAATTTAAAAGTAATGTATAAGATCTATATGAAAGTTTGGAAACTTTATAAAAAAAAAAAAGTCAAGAACTCAATCAACAGAGACATCATGAACAAGGGAACACAGATTGCCAGATGGGTGAGGCAGTGAAATCCCAAACAAAATTGCCAGCAAATCATTCTGTGGTGACATGTATACAACACAAAACTCGCCATTTGAATCCTTTGTGTCCTAGATCAGCAGCATTAGGACCTTCATAGCTGGCAACCAACGCCACCCCCTCTTCCTCTTCCCAGAGGAAGCCTTATCCCCCCCGCCCCGGGTACTGACTCACACTTCTCCCTTCCACCTTCTGACACCCACCCATCTACCTCTGTCTTCACATTTGATCACTCTAGGGACTTCATATGACCGGGGCCACGTTGTCTGTGGCCTGTTTATTGACCCCAGCACCCGGAATCTTACTGAATAAGGAAGGCTCAGAACGTTAAGAAAGGATTTCTGAACACACAACAACAACAGAAAACTCAATTCATAAACGAAAGTGGCCTGAGTCTGGGGTGTTTTAGGTATTGCTTGCCTGTGCTGCTCGGCATAGCTTCACCACAACCGAGGTTGTGAGCGCACAACCCACGTGCACTTTGTCCTGCACACACTACTATTACACACGGCACCAGTGAATGCTGCCTGGAAACCCCTGGCTCAGATTAGAGACTATTATGTGCTATAAACTGCAGTGTTTTTACTGGACATACAAAGTTTCTAGTGTTAGAGGAACATAATGGTCAGATGACAGAAAACAAAAAAGCTTCAAATATACTCCCTCCCATCACTACGCAATGTGTGACGGCTTTGGATTGCACTGGGTTAGAACAACTGAATTTAAAAATTGCTTTTGGAGTTCCTGATTGGAGTTCCACGTTTAAAAAAAGTCTTTAAATGATTTTTCGACTTGCAATTAGTATGGAACACCTTGAAAACGGTTCTAAACACATTTGCGCAAAGTACCTGTGCAGAGAGTTTTATGTCAGCTCGACACAAGCTGAAGTCATCTGAGGAGAGCGAGTCTCAATTTAAACAAAACCTCCAAGACTGTAGGGCATTTTCTTAATTAGTGATTGATGGGGAAGGCCCCAGCCCATTGTAGGTGGTTATCTCCTTAGGCTGGTGGTCCTGGGTTCTGTAGGGAAGCAGGCTGAGCAAGCCCTGGGGAAGAGCCAGTAAGCAATGCCCCTTGATGGCCTTTGCATCAGCTCCTGCCCCCAGGGTTCCTGCCCTGTGTGTGTTCCTGCCCTCATTGCATTTGTTGATGAGCTGTCATATGGAACTGTGAGTGAAATCAACCCTTTCTTCCCCAGGTTGCTTTGGGTCATGAGTTTCATCACAGTAATAGTGACCCTATCTAAGATGGCAGCATTCTCAGTATTAACAATTATGAAATAAAAATGTCAATCAGCCTTGCAAAGCACCGCAAAAGCTCAGTGTCCTGCACCACATATCCAGCCAGGACTGGATTCCTTGCGTGAAAATAAACATGCACATCATCTCATCAGTATGCAAGCTTGCTGCCATCTTTAAAAAGCAGAAAGATTAATGTATGCCAAAGCATTATTTTAAAATAAAGTTCTTTAAGATTTATTACCAGTAAATGTTGGATTTGGGTCTAGTTAGGGTTTCTATTGCTTTGATAAAACACCATGACCAATCCAACTTACAGAGAGAGGGGCTAACAGTTCCAGAGGGCTAGGATCCATAACGGAGGGGAGAGCAAGTGGAAGATGTAGTAGCTGGAGCTGGAAGCCAAGAGCTGACAGTTCACATCAGCTGCAAGCAGGAAGCTGAGAGAGGGAACCATTGGTGTGAGAGCCCATCAGCAGTGACATACTTCTTCCAGCAAGGCCACGCCTCCCAAGCTTCCCCAAATACCACCAACTAGGGACCAAGTATTCAAGAGTCAGCTACTGTGGAAGCCCTTGGCATTCACAACACCACACGTTGTAATGCATTATCTATACCTATTATTATACTTGGTTTATCAACTTGACAGAATCTAGAACTATCAGGTAGATGGGCATCTGGGCCTGTTTGTTGATTATTGATTGTTGTGTAAGATTAAGTTTGTTTTGCTGTATATGTGCCTGAGTGTGTGTGTGCGTGTGTGTGCGTGTATGTGTGTGCGTGTGTGTGCGTCATGTGCAGTTCCTTGGAGATCAGAAGAGGTCGTCAGATCCCCTGGAGTTGTGAGCTGCTAGGTGTGGGTACAGTAAAGTGAAATCTTATCCTCTGGAAGACCAGCCTGTGTTCTTAACTTGCTGCTGAGGTAAGTGTGCCTAACTGCTGAGCCATCTTTCTAGCCCTTGTGGGGTTATCTCAGTTGTATTCACTGAGGTGAGTAGATCTGCCCGCTGTCGGTACCATCACCCCTGGGCTGGGATTTGAACCATCCAAGTGGAGAATTGGAGCTGAGCAGCAACATGCCCGATCGCTGGTCCTAATGATGGGTCCTGTATGCACAGCTGTTTCCAGCTCTGGCTGCTCTGATACCCCGGCCATGACAGAGCAAACCTCGGAGCTAGGAGCCCAAATAAAGCCTTTCTCTCTCATTGCTTTCCTCAAGGTTTTCTCACAGCATCAGGAAAAAAAAAAAACTAAGATACCCATACACCCAGGGTGACATAAAAATATCTAAAGTGAAAGCTGCCATAAGCTGAAAGTTTAAGAAGCCTGCCTTAGCATAGAACATCTTTAGGCTCAACCTATAGGACTCCCTTTTTTGTGACTGAATAGTGTCCCATTCTGGGTCTATACTTGCCTTGCTAGCCTCTTCATCTTCCATATGATTTGGTTTTTAACTCTGAAGACAAGGGATCAAACTGAAGGTCCCAAAGGCATAGATTTAGTTTATGGGCTTTTGTTGTTTGTTTGTTTGTTTGTTTAATGAAGAATGCTATGTAAGGGAGCATTTTTTTTTCTTACAAATCCACATTAGACTGCTTGGGAGCCCTCTGTTTCCTTGCCTTCTTCCAGCCTGGAGATTTTAACCAGCTCTGATGGCTGGCAGATGGGGCATCATCCCTTGGTCTTCCTTGCTTAAAACCCCTTCCTGGATTTCTGAGCTCTCTCTTCATTTATCCTTATGTGCACTACTCTGACACGTGATCTCTAGCTTCCAGGCACAGGGAGGGCACCCTAAGTGCTCCTGATTGGCGTGCTGGAGACTTGGCCTGCATTGCCTGTGATGGTGACCCACTTTCTCCGGGTGAGATGATAGAAAAAGACACTCAACTGTTCAGAGACACGTCTGCGTTTTGTCTCTTTTCTTCTGATTTTCCCCCACGGGCTACGGTCTGTGCTAATGAGATCAATGTGTGCCCACAATCTGGCTTATGCCTCTGAACTGGGCCTATGCGGGGTGGGGTGGAGCTGGAAGACCCAGCCCTTACCTGTCTCCCAGTCTGTCAATCACCTGGCCCTAGGCCCTGGGTAAAGGGTCTGGGAACTACGACAGAACCTTTCATGGGGACTTGACTTATGGTTTAAGCAATATGGAAGGGGGGGCTGTTTATAGAAGGGACAGGGATGACCATCTGGAGGCAAAACAGACAAAACTAAACAAACCCAAGAATGAACACACACATAGCTGTGGGGTGGAGACCTGACTGTCTGCTGGGAAATCTGTGCTGGTTAGCTTACCTGAGTTAAATTTCACACGACAATGCTGGGCTCCTGGCTTCGCTGGGAAACGAAGAGGTAGTATCATTTTATCATTTTGTGTCCAGGGAGGGTTGCCCTAAGCAGGTACTCTTTGGCCAGGCAGGCTCCACCCTTCTTGGCTAGCCTATGTGTCTCTCCTGTCTGTGGATGGCCCTACCTTGGCTATCAGCGTCTGTGACCTCTCCTGAGACTTTGGTGGCATGGCCTGGTACAGGCTGGACATTCCTTAAATGTATGCTGTCCCTATGAAAGCCAACTGGCAACTGTCCAAGGGGAAGGGAGAAGCAGGCAGAATAAACAGGTAGGGAAGCTTCATTAGAAGTTAGACATGTTTATTGTTTGAGGGACCGGGTCTATGTGACATAAACCCATCTTGACCTCAGCTGCCTTCTCTTTCCTGCATGTGGACAGACCAATCCACGTCCCCCTTTCCAACCTGCCCTGTCTATACACAGCAGGTGGTATTTTATACTGTGGCTTAAGAAGACCTTATGAAGCAGAGTCCCAGGTTTGTCTGGCCTGGCTCCTTAGTCTTCTCTGAGGACGCTCCCAGGGTACCCCATTCCTTTGTCCAGCCCCTAAGCACTTGCTGTGCTCCTAAATGCCTGGGGATGGCTGCTAGATTCCAAAGACACAGGACAGGAGAGCGGCATGATCAGGTATAGCTCAGCCCCCAAGGGGATACAGACCAGTAAACTGTGGGTCCCAGCACCAGGGCAATTAACTACACAGAAGTTTGTTCTATCTCCCAACAGGAGGATGTCCACGTAGGGCTCAGCCGTGTTCCCATGCCCGCAATAAGCATGGCCCACAGCGGGGCAGCAGGACATCTTAGCACACACAGGAGGGAATATGCTCATTGATAGGGAAGCCGGTGGAACTTTACTCTTGGAAAGAGAGGGAAGAATCACCTCCTCACAGTTCTGGGGTGTCTCAGAAGAAGGCACAAGGCTGCACCAGAATAGGGGCTTAAATGTGAGTGCATGCAAGTGGGGGGGGTGCATCCTAGGCTTCCAGAAAAGCACAGGAAGTAGGTAAGGTGCACCAAGAGGGCTGAAATCTTGGAGTCCCTTGGAGGCACGTGGTGTTTGAATGAGAATGCCCCTCATAGGATCATGTATCTGCATGCTTACTCCCCAGGTGATGTAGTGGTGGGAAGGATTAGGAGGGATGTCCTGGTTGGAATAGGTGAGGCCTTGGAGGAGGTGTGTTGGTGAGAATGGACTTTGAGGTTTCTAAAGGGCCATGCCAGGCCCAGTCTCTCCCCCCCATCTCTCTCTCTGTCTCTTTGTATGTATCTCTGTCTCTCTGTCTCTCTCTCTGTCTCTCTCTGTGTGTATCTCTGTCTCTATCTCCCTCTGTGTCTCTCTGTCTCTTTCTCTCTGTGTGTCTCTGTCTGTCTCTGTGTCTCTCTTTCTCTCTCTTTGCCTGCTACCCATGGGTCAGGATATAAAACTCTCAGCTGCCGTTTCAGTGCTGTTCCTGTTTGCCTCCTACCATGGTGATGATGGACTAACCCCCCCGAAACTGTAAGCCCCCCACAACAATAGAAGAGTAACTAAGACAGAACATGAGATGTCGCAGGCTGGCTATGCAAACTGTGTGAGTCCAGCCCAGAGCTTCCAGACCCACGTCATCAAAGAATGCCAAGTTCAGACCAGGGTTCTAAGGCTAGTCCAAGACTGCGGCGGAGGGTTTCAAGGTCAATGAGGTTCCCCAGGGACCCAGGTGGGCAGACATGGAGGCTGCAGAGAGACGCAGGTGGGATTGTAGGGGGCAGGTTGCAACGTGGTCTGGAGGCCAGCCAAGTCACAGATCCCAGCCATGGTATCATACACCATCCACCTAAGAACTCCGGGAAACTGTACTCGGTTTAGCTGTATGCAGGAATCGCTCATTACAATGAAGAATCCCATGTTTAGGTTTGAGCATGTTGTTTTTCTACAACGGGACCTCAAATGTGAGAGTCCTACGTAAAAATCCAAGGCCGCATTCATAGCTTCCAAAGTAGAAAGCAAACATATGGTAAATGTTCACAACAGAAAACTAGGATCACTTTAAAATAAAAAATAATAAGAAACGAAGTGTCCTCATGATAGATCCTCTCATTGGTGGGTGGATTTGCTTTCTGTCACTGAGAGGGAATAGTTCTGAAGCCACATTTCACAGAATAAGCTATCATATGAGCCCCAAACAAACGGCTCATTCTATGACGCATCTGGACCGATACATCTAGGTAAGGCTTTTGCTGATACTTGATGCTATTTAAATATGATGAATGGTATGGACTGGCCCACGGCCTTTGTTCAGAAAGGCATTTGTGAAACTTTGCTCAAAGGGAGGGAAAACCTTCTCGTGGCAACCAGTCTTTGCATGCTGAGTTCCTGGCATTCTTCAGACAAGAGCTGATAATAAAACGGTAATCTACTCCAACATGGAGCACCCTGGGATTTCTCAGGGCCCAGCCAGGGAGAGAGATGAGAGACTTAGGGCAGATCTACTCCAGTATTAGAACGTGGTTGCTCCAGTTTCTATTGGTGATCACAAGCAGTTACGTTAGCATGGATGCTAATGTGTCCACGTGCACTCCCCACGTTTCACAAACAGAATATGAAGAAGGAACATTAAGCCAGGTGATGTTGAGGCACGCCTTTAATCCGGCACTCCTGAGGCAGAGGCAGGAAGATCTCTGTGAGTTTGAGGCCAGCCTACAGTGTGACTTCCAGTCCAGATAAGGCTACACAGAGAAACCCTGTCTTGAAAAACAAAAACACAAAAATGGAACATGAAGGGTTGGAGAGATGATTCAATTAACAAAGCACTTGTCCTGCAACCATACAGGCCTAAGTTCGGATCCCCAGTGCCCGCATAAAAAGCTGAGCATAGCAGTAAGTACCTGTAACCCTAGTGCTGGTCAGTGCATTGGAGGCATGGGGTGGGGGTGGGTGGGGGTAGGTGGGGGTGGGTGAGGTGAGGTGAGGGGTGGAAATAGGTGGATCTATAAATCAGCCATTGCCTCAGGGTTTTTATTGCTGTGAAGAGGTAGCATGACCACAGTTACTCTTATAAGGAAAACATTTCACTGGGGCTTGCTTACAGTTTCAGAGGTTCAATCCGTTATCATCCTGACAGGGAGCATGGCAGAGTGCAGGCTACATCTTGATCAGAAGACAATAGGACGGTAACTGAGATACTGGGCCATATCCTGAACCTAGGAAACCTCAAAGCCAGCCCCCACAGTGACACATTTCTTCCAAGAAGGCCACACCCACTCCAGCAAAGTCACACCTCCTAATAGTGCCACTCCTTATGAGATTATGAGGGCCAATTATATTCAAACGACCACAGCCAGCATAGGCAAATCAGTGAGTTCCAGGTTAAGCGAGAGACCCTGACCCGAAAGGTAAAGTGGAGGGTGACCGCGGAAGAACCAGACAGTGAACTCTGGGTTCTACCCACATAGGCACAGACTGCACACACATTCGAGCTGTGCAGTGCATTTCCCCAGCTAAGGAAATGAAGTCTTTCATCAGCTCCTTTTACACTGTTGTCCCCTAGATGGGTCCCCCAAACACGGAGGCAGCTTTCTCCACAGCCAGCTGTGGCAGGACTCAAGCCTACAGTCATCCTGGCCTTTAAAAGGCATCCCATCTGGAGAGGCTGTCATTGTCACGTGATCAGATGCAGACTGAAAGCATTTCCTTCTGTCTCTGAGGGCATGTCGACGTCACCTTTTCAGTGTTTTACTAATGCATGTAGGTCAGAAACTATGGAACACACACACACACACACACACACACACACAACAAACAGTTTGCTTTTTAAAGCACAAGCTAGGACTTGTCCTCCCCTTTTCTCCTACAGAGATATTGATTCCACCTGGATCAGAAACAACCCCGGGGGCTTCTGTTTCCTCATCTGCAAAGTGCCCCCTGCCAGCATGGGTAATTGCTAGCGCTTCTTCTCTGCATGGAAAATTCAGGATTCTTATTCTACACTCCACTCACAGCTTAATTTGGGCAAGTGGTGTGGATCACCTGATCCACCGTTTTTCCACGGGCAGCCAGTTGTACGGGGTGATGGACAGGAGCAGAAATCCAATGATGTACCAAAGGCAACCTTCCTTTTCTTCTCATGATGCAGGTTTTCAAAAGGCACTTTCATGTGGTTAGAGTCACGCCAACTGCCACATGTAAGACTGGAACCCCACCGGTAAAAGATACAGCTGGGATTCCAGCTTTACTGTCTTTACTTCCAAGTTTTGCTCAGCAGCAAGGTGTCTTCGGGATAAAAAAACCTCACCCATAGGGTGAGAAGAGATGCAGATCCCGAGTGTTAGACCTTAATACCCACAGTGATCCTTAAGTTACCTCACTGTACCAAGAAATCTTAACGACGTCATTGAAAGGACAACAACAGCAGGCACTGGGTCATCTCTACAGTACACAGAAAGTCAGCTTCCATAGAATATCTCTGCCCAGAGGATGGTTCACAGTCATGAGTAGGAATGATTGGAGGTGGGCGAGGTGTCATGAAATCCACGGAGCCTGGGTTCCACCCAGAATCAACCCTTCCCTCAACCAGATCACTAAAGCTAGGATACTGTGGATGTCACGATACCCTATAACCCCTCCTGAGATTACGGCAAGAGTGAAATCAGAGAGATATGCACAGATGCAAGAGTCATTGTCAACAGAAAACACAAGGATACGACCTCCCACCCCATCCAAGACCACAACAGCTCACTACAGGAGGATGGTTCTTAGGCCCTGTGGACTCCGTGTCAGAGCAGAAAGTGAGGAGCCCTCAGTCGCCCCAGCCCAGCGTATAAACTTCCCACAGTTGTTTCAACATCATTAGCATTTAACGAAAGTTCACACTGTATCAAGCACGCTCCAAGGATGCTTTTGTTTTAAAGGTAACATCCAAACCCACACCCATCTAAGATGGTTCTTGACACAGAGAGCACAAGGTCCTGTCACCTGCTGTGCTGAAGGAGGCCATGGCTTTTGCGCTTGTGGGTGTTTAAAATCCAAGGACGTCAACAGTACTGTCACCACTCACACGTTAAGGTAAACCCTTGGGATTACTCACAAGTAGAGGATGTGAGGCTGAGGCAGGCGGCACAAGTCTGCCATCCCAGCATGCGGGAGGCTGAGGTACGCAGAGGGAAACGTCAAGGTTAGTCTGGGCTGCCGAATGAGCAAGACCAGCCTGGGTAACTCAAGGAAGAAGACCTTGCTTCAAAATGAAAAGTGAAATGTAGCTCACAAGGTCAGTACCAAGATGTCTTTTGTCCCCAAAGTTCTGTCTTCCCCAAGACTTTCTGCCTGGAAGGCAGGGCCCCTTTTGGATGACAGGATTTGGGAGAACCAAGGCAGCTTAGGTAGTATGTAGAGAAGGATGACTAAGGAAAGAACAAGACTGTCTCAAGGCCCAGGCGCTCAGAGGGGACCACTGGGGGAGAGCGAGCGTACCATCAGTCATGCCACTGAGCCAACTTCTCCATGGAAACTGAAGGAGAGAGGGGCAGACACAGATGGGATGGCTGGCTGACTAGATTGTTTGTGAATGCCGCAGAGGTACGTGGGGAGCAGACACGTGGTGGAGAAGAGTAGGTGTGTGTGTGTCTGTGTGTGTGTGTGTGTGTGTGTGTGTGTGGAGAAGGGTAGCGGTGTATTGTGAAGGGTAGCGGTTGTGTGTGAGAGGTAGTGGTGTGTGTGTATAAAGGGTAGCGGTGTGTGGAGAAGGGTAGTGGTGTGTGTGTGTGTGTGTGTGTGTGTGTGAAGAGTAGTGGTGTGTGGAGAAGGGTAGCGGTGTATGTGTGAAGGGTAGCGGTTGTGTGTGAGAGGTAGCGGCGTGTGTGTATGAAGGGTAGCGGTGTGTGGAGAAGGGTAGTGGTGTGTGAGAAATTCTCTTCCAGTATGGGATGTTTACTGGGGACTCCAGACACCTGCAGCTCCCTCCCCACTGGGTTAAAAAAGGTAACCTCTTAGAGGTAGGGCTCTGGAGACCAGAGAGTCAGAGAACCCCAAATCTGGGGCCACTGACCCAAAGCTAGAAACAACAGACCTCTCTTTCAGAAGTGTCTCCAGACAGACATATGGCTGGCCCCACCGAGGCACACAGGAAGGAAAGCAAGGCCTAAACACTCAAGAGGGCACTGTGACAGACCCATGTTTCTTCCTTCCCCAAGGAGAGGAGCCTGTGACAGATGGCAGGAGACCTGGGTGCCTATGTAGGTCCAGGGATTCTGACTTCCTGACTCCTGTTTCCTAAGCTAGGACTGAGCCAGGCTGATGATTTAAGGCCCAGTATCTAAGACCCATAATTTTATAGATGGACAGATTCATGGAAAAGAAGATGGACAGACCTATGAAGAATAAAGCCTTTTAGTTATTGAAGGGCATCTCCCAAAAGCCAGAGGGTGACTCTCCTGCTAGAGTAAATAAATGTTCAGACACATTAAAGGATGAGACAGAAGCCAACTGTGGGGGTTCACGGCTGGAATCTCAACACTCAGGCTGTGAAGCCAGGAAGATCAAGAGTTCAAGGTTCCTATCAGCTACACAGTGAGCTTGCGGCTGGCCTGGGCTGTATGAGACCTTGTCAAAAGAAAAGCAAACCAAAAATCAAAAGCAAATCTCAAAGGACAAGAGCGGCCCCTTCACATGACAACGTTCACACCCAGGATCTTGGCCTTGAAGCATTAAATGCAATTTGTGAGCTGGGAGATCGTCTCCAAGCAAGGCCCCCGCATCCTCAATGGATTTGCTCACAAGCTGAGAAAAAGAAGCGGAACTCCGGCCTCTCTGCTTTTATTTCCAAGATGCCCTCAGCACAGAGCCTTCACCTCAGAGGTCTCATCTACTTGGAAAAGCTCACAGAGCTTTCTGTGAGCTTTTCCAAGCAGAGCTGAGTTAAGTGCTAGAGGGGTGAGGGCTGAGGAGCCAGGGCTCTGTGTGTGTGTGTGTGTGTGTGTGTGTGTGTGCGTGTGTGCGCGTGCACATACACAAACACACGCAACTAGCAAGTATCCAGAGCTCTGCAACCTACAAAGCATATTCTTATACATCCCTTCATGAAAATCAAGATTATTGTTAATGGGTTGCAGATGTAGAGAGCCCAGAGGATAGACTGCTTCCCCAGCACGCCCAAGACCCGGGGCTTAGCACTCAGCACCATACAAACCAGGCATGGTGATACATACCTATAATCCTAGAACTCAGGGGTTTAAGGCAAAAGGATCAGGGGTTCGAGGTCATCCTTGCCAATATATCAAGTTTGAGGCTAGCTTGGGCAACACGAGATCCTGTCTCAAAAAATATAACTGTCTCTGTATATTTATCATGATGAGAATATTTTAGTTTAAGAAATCCCAACAGCCCAGCCTGGGGAGTTGAGGGGCTGGAGAGAGGATACAGAGTCAAAACCCTCTAATGCCCAACCTCAAGTCTTATTCTGCATAAGATGGGATACTGGTCTATCCCAACGGAGGGAGGTCACTTGCAGTACAACATGGCAGGAATGAGATGCACACTTGAGATTATTTTCCTCTGCTAACTGCCAATGCACCTCAGATGCATTCTTAATACTAAAACTAAATAGCTGTTCAATATTAAATTGTGACCATGTTTGCAAGGAAAGCCCTAGGAAACATAAACCATGCAGTGGGTTGCGTCACAGCCCATACCCCCACTCCCATAGACTTCAGACTTCTCCCAGAGTTGAACATGGCCCGTGCTGTGAGTGGTTCCCAGTGTCGATACAAAATTCATGACAGACTGCAATGTTTTTAGGAAAGAGAAAAACCACCTTAATTTATGTAAAGAGTATTCCTGAATAGATGCATAATGCATTCCACGAGGTTTAGGCACCAAGCGTGTAAACACCACAGAACCGTCACGGCACATATTGAATCAGAAAGGAAACAAATCCCTCCACAGCAGGCGGGCAGGAGAAACTTGGATTTTGTCATTTTTGCTGTTTATGTGGATAAGGCGTGGGGGGAGAGGTAGGCAGAATTCTAAAAATGTCCCCCAGATGTCCACCCTTCCATTTATTTTTTCATCGAGCGCTGATTTAGGGACTGCTGTGAAGGGACTTTGCAGATGGCATGGTGTTTGCTAATAAGATGGCTATAAAACAGGGGTATGGTTCTAGGCTGCTCGAGTGGACTAAATTCCGTGAGACAAATCTTTGAAAGCTGATGAAGGGTCTGTTGACGTTGGTCAGCAGATAAGGCTCATGGTACCAAGACCAACGCCCTGAGTGGAGAAAAGATGCTGCAATGCCCACACATGCACCCAACATGTGTGATTCCCTTTCCCCACATCCACACAGCAAATAACAAAATATGATAAACTGGTGTTTTAAATAATGCAGAGGAGGAACAAATGAGCTAGAGACAGGAGGCAGAAGGGGCTCGGAGAGCCAGAGGACCAGGAGAGAAACTCCCCAATCCAAGGCTGGCTTTGAAATGCCAATGAGCAAGAACATGGGGAGAGCCTTCAGTGACAGCAGACTACACTTTCAACCCCAAGGAACTGAATTCTGTCAATTGAATCCAACTAAGGAGATTACTCCTGGAAAGGACACAGCAACTTCATCCTTCAAGACAACAAGCAGAGAGGCAGCCAGGACTATAACTTTGGACCCACAGAACCTTTTTCTTTATCTTTTCTAAGGATAAAGAAACGGGTGGTGTAGGAGGTTCTTCTGTCTATGTATTGCTTTCATTGGTTGAATAAAAAAACTTCCTTGGTCTTTTGATAGGGCAGCACTTAGGTAGTTGGAGTAGACAGAACTGAATGCTGGGAAGAAGGGCAGACAGAGAGCCACCATGGAGCTGCCAGGTCAGACATGCTGAATCTTTCCCAGTAAGCCATGACCTCATGGTGACATACAGATTATTAGAAATGGGTTAAATCAAGATGTAAGAGTTAGCCAATAAAAAGCTAGAGATAATGGGCCAAGTAGTAATTTAATTAATACAATTTCTGTGTGGTTATTTCAGGTGTAAGCTAGCTGGGTGGCCGGGACCAAAGGTAGCCCCTCTCTCCTTCAACAGATTGGCGCTCCAATGTGGTAAACTGACTCCATGTAAAATCTGAGAGAGCTACAAAAAGAATACAGAGTTTAACACAGCTTTTTGCTGTTTGCTGGTGGCTTGCCATGGCTGCTTTAAGAGAAATTTTCCTGATTCAGCTGTAGCAAAAAAAAAAAAAAGCCACACAGTTTAAAACGCTGGCTTTCTGGGCTATGCTCCTAGCATGACCTCTGTCTCTTGCAGGTGATGAAGCATTTAGATGGGGTTTGTGAGTAAAGTGCTATGGTGTGCCTCTAAGGGGGGCATTGCACCCCGCAGATCAGGTACAAGTGACTCAGAGGCACAAGCAGCTCCACCATGTTGGACTGGGTGGGGCAAGCAGGCAGTACCCGTATTTGACCTAGGATTGTCACAGATAAGATTCTTAAGAGTTTGGCATTTTAAAAGCACAAAGCAAAAGTGTTCCTGGACGATAAAGAATTACAGAGTCACAATAGGACAGATTCAGACATAAGCAACCTCTAAATGGATCATAGAGTTGTATAAATGTATGTAGGCTTGGGAGGGAAAAGAGAGTATGCAGAGTCATAAAATAAAATTAATGCTTTAAAAAAAGAGGGTAAAGTCTTTCAAGAGACAGAGTACAAATAAACATAGATTAAAGGAAGAAAAAAGCCCTGTAAAAATGAAAAATTCACAGAGAGTCTGGATTATGTATATTACTGTGTTATTTTAAAATTTTTTGACTGTGAAGGAGCTAAGTACAAAAAGATATTTCATTATATGGACTGCTAAGCTAAACCAGCATGTATATTCTAAATGTATCTTGACTTCAGAATTTGGGTCTAAGGATATGATGCTTTGGAAAAGAAGTTCTTCTTTTGTTTTTATAGAGGATGAGACCCTGTGGATTGCTTCTAGACCAATATGTTATGATAGACCATGCCCCCTGAAAGGTTGCTGTGCACACCCTCAAAAATTACTTCACTCAACTGCTGACTGAGATGAGCCTAGCACACAGGATATACCAAAAAGTACCTGATTAATGGTGCCCCTATACAGCAGGAAGAAGTTTGGAGAGAAATAACTATGTCCATATTCCCAAACATTGATTATAAATGTTCTTTTACATTTAAAGGAGGATATGATATAGAGATGAATAATTTGCATTGGTATAAATGTTGACTTATTGATACAAATTTAAGGTCAATTTTGTTATATGTATATGTACTTCTGACCTTGATTAAAGTATTGTGATTATGTAGCTCATTTAAAAATATGTATAATTAAGAAATATAGGTTAATAAAGAATCATCTATAATAGCCATGTTTGTGTCATGTTAGTTAGATTTTCTAGATGTGCATAGAAATATTTCAGATAGGCATTCTTCATATCTTTCAAAGACTACAGAATATAGCATTTAAAATGTTTTAATAACTTAAGGCTTTTCATGACAATGAGACACATCTGCTCCTGGCAGCATTAATCTACTTCAAGAGGAAGATGGGCATCAAAGAGGCTCCTTATGGAGTTTGATAGCCATTTGGACAAGAAACTGCTCTTGCCTGGACCGATGCATAAACTGGACATGCAGTATCCACAGAGAGATGACTGCTGAACTTGCCTAATGGTGAGATGGTCCTTCGGGGTTCCTGCTTCATGAAAGAGTTTGCAAGACATTCTACAGGACACAGAAAAAAGTGACTGAACTGTCTTTAACATTTCTTGCTTCATGGAAATGTCTGCTGGATATTATGGGCCTGTGGGGTGAAGATGGATGCCCCAACAGTACAGAAAAACTTTGGGTGACTGTCCACCAAGCAAGATGTCTCTGTCATTTCTAGAGTTTTGGAAGTTGCTTATAACACGCTTCCTGTTTACTTAATTAGTATTATCTCCTTCTGGAGTTTTTGATGCATTTGAAGAATTTATAAATATAGTTTTCCTTAGCTATGATAAAAGATAAAGTAAATATAAATATTGTAACTGTAATTCTTGCTTGGTAACTGTTTTGTTATATGTAATTTTACTATATTAAAGTTAAAGCCTTTCTTTTTGTTTAAACAGAAAAAGGGGAAATGGTGTAGGAGGTTCTTCTGTCTAAGTGTTGTTTTCATTGGTTAATAAAGAAACTGTCTTGGCCTTTTGATAGGGCAGCACTTAGGTAGGCAGAGTAGACAGAACTGAATGCTGGGAAGGAGGGCAGACAGAGAACCGCCATGGAGCTGCCAGGTCAGACATGCTGAATCTTTCCCAGTAAGCCACGACCTTGAGGTGACATACAGATTATTAGAAATGGGTTAAATCAAGACGTGAGAGTTAGCCAATAAGTGGCTAGAGATAATGGGCCAGGCAGTGTTTAAATGAATACAGTTTCTGTGTGAATGTTTTGGGGGTTAAGCTAGCCGACTGGATGGGACAGAACAAAAGCATCCCGCTCCCTTCAACAAACGGATGTCATCTGAACTCACTGAGCGTGTGTTCACTTGTCACAGCCTAGCATAAAAATCTATTGAGGGCAGGACAAGGAGATGTGGCAGACACAAGTGTAAACTCGAGAAAGTTCCTTTCTCCACCAACCTGCATGGACTCAAATTTGATCTGGTACCTCTTTACACTGTTCGCCATGCACCTGTGTGAATGCGGTCAGCTGTGATGTGCATGCCTGCAAGGTAGGAGCCCACCTTAAATCCTTGCACCACAAACCACAAGCTCCTGACATATATATGTTTGGCCACAATGTGCTGGATATAAAGTAAAGGACTCTTCTACTGGTTGTAAAATCTCATTGTGAAGCAAAAGCGAACTCATAGCATGATCATGCTCAGCATATACCTTGGATTTGCTTCTTCCTCAATTTTCTAAAAAGATTTACTTATTTTTATTTTATGTGTATGAGTGTTTGCCTGTATGTGTAGAACTAAACTATGTACATACAGTACTCATGAGGGCCAGAAAAGGACATTGAATCCCCTGGAACTGAAGCCATGGGCAGTTGTGTGGCCTTACAGGTGCTGGGAACGGGACCCAGGTCCTTGGCAAGAGCAGACAGTGTTCTTAACTGCTGTGTCTTGCTCCAGTCCCTCCATGTTTTTCTTTTTGAGAGGAAGGAGAAGAATGGTAAGTACATTTTTTGTTGTGCCGGAACTAAATTACTACAGCTCAGCATCGCCTTGCCTGCATCTTCCATTCTTAACAGAAGGACACAGCAACACTGCGCTACGTATAACAACACTTTACGATTTCTGAGGACTTAGCCACTGAAGACGGCACTGCAGCTCGAGTCGCTGGTTCAGCTGTGACTAGGTCAAAACTTACCTAAGACTCACATAAGACTCACATAAGAGTCTGTGGCAGGTTTTAAAAAGAATGACCCAAGCGGCTAAAAATCATTTTGCTTGGAGATGAATTCTCACTGGGATGCTGTGTAGAGAAAGCACAATTTCTACAGAAATTGTAGAACAATTCTACAAAGGCAGAAAAACACACCAAGCCTACTGTGCTGTGGAAGTTTTGATAATAACAAGAAAACACAAGCTTGCATGTTCATCTTGCTTTAAGAAATGGCTCTTCTAGAGGGGGGGGTCAAGGAATCACAAGAAAACCTTCAGAAACAACTAATCTGGCTCATAGGAACTCACAGTCTGAACCAACAATGAGGGAGCCTGCATGGGACTGACCTAAGCCCTTTACATATGTGTTACAGTTGTGTAGCTTGGTCTACTTGTGGAACTCCCAACAATGGAAGCAGGGGCTGTCCCTATTGGGTGACTCTTGGGAACCTATTCCCCAAAATGGGTTGTCTTTTCCAGCCTTAATACAAGGGGAGGTGCTTAGTCTTAAGGCAACTTGATATGCTATGTTTTACTGATATCCATGGGAGGCCAGAAATGATATCCATTTTAGGACCAGAAACAGAGAAGTGGATTGGAGGAGGCAGAGGAGAGGTGAGGGGAGGAAGAGGGAGGAGAGGAGACAGGGAAAATTGCAGTCGGGATGTAAAATAAGTAAGTAAGTAAATAAATGACTCCTAATTCAGGATAATAGCGTCAGCTTCCTGGATAGTGTTAGTCCATTCTTTTACCACACAGGAAAAAACAGATGGATTTCACCATTCGCATTTAAACAAAAGAACAAACCTGGCTGTAGAATGTCCTAAGTCAAAGTAGCAATGCCTTCGCACTCACTGAGTAGTAGAGAGAGCCATGGGGAGGCTCCAGCCTTGAGGGGAAAGGTTTACATTCACCTTTGACATCTACTGAATGGGAGTAAGCAATGAAGACTGGGCTTACTCCATCACTGTCAGGTCACTGCCGCAAGAGTAAGAGGAGGTAGCATGAGAAGGAAACAAAAGGAGATGGTGGAAATAAAGACATTTTAAACCTAGTGTCTCTCAAGCATTCTTAATCATTTTGAAGGCTTGTTTTATGTGTATGTGTGAGCTCCCACCTACGTAGATAAGCATTGCGTGCATGTCCAGTGCTAGCAGAAACAAGAAGGTGTCAAATCCCCTGGAACTGAATTACAGATGGTTGTAAGCCACCATGCAGGTACTGGGACTAGCACATGAATCCTCTGGAAGAGCAGTCAATGTTTTTAACTTCTGAGTCATTTGCTCGGCCCCGTGGACTTCTAAATCCTTCTGGTGACATGTATCCCTCTTGCCATTTAGTAAAGTTTATCGTCATCAGAATATGCTTTGAATAACAAGAAGTAAAATCTGCAGGGTCAGGAAGCTCATTATGAAAACAGGCAAAAGATCGGAACAAGCATTGCTGACCGACTGATAGAAAAACACTACCCGCCAGGGAAGCACACAGGCCAACAGCCCCGAAATCCTTCCACCCACCTTGGAGGGAAGGAAGGCAGGAATGACAAGGAAAAGTCTTCTTCAGTTGTTGGCAAACACACTGTTGTGGTTTCCTTTCTGTTGCTGTAATAAAACATCCAAGAGGGGAAGCAAGTAAGGGAGGAAAGGGTTTAAGGAAGGCTTACACTTCCAGGTCACAGTTCATCATTAAGGGGGTGTCAAGGAAGGAACTCAAACAGGAACTTGAAGGTGGAAATGATGCAGGAACACGGCTTGCTGGCTCATTCCCAAGCTCGTCCTTAGCTAGCTTTCATATACATCCCAGGACCAGCTACACCGGAAATGGCATTGCACAGTGCTGGGCTCTCCTAAATCAATTTCTGATGAACACAACCCCACCACAGACATGGCCAAAGGCCAAGCTGATCTAGGTAGTCCCATAGATATTTGAGGATTCTCCTCTCGGAGGACACTAGGCTGGGTCAAACTGATAATTTAGGCCAACCAAAACATATCAAAACCACTGAACCTCATACACTTCTGGTAGGAAGGCAAAGGGTGTGTCCTCTGTGGAAAATAGTTCAGAGATTTCTTTTTCTTTTTTTCTTTTCAGTGTTTGGTTTCTCAAGTCTGGGTTTCTTTGTGTAGTTCCTGGCTGTGCTGGAACTCGTTCCAGAGACCAGGCTGGCCTTGAACTCAGAGATCTGCCCGACTCTGCCTTCCAAGCATGAGGATTAAAGGCGTGCACCACCACAACACGGTCTAATGTGATTTTCAAATATGAGATCCAGCAAACTCATCCTCATTCATCAGAAATAAAAGTCCATGTTGACACAAACCTTTAAGTGCACGATAGAGCCATCCCACTCACTCCACGTTCCCAAATGGAAACAGCTCAGATATTTCCATTTGAGAAATGCATTAACAAAAGTGGTACCGCTACACTGTGGAATGCCACTTGGCCACCGAGTGGAATGAGCTTCTGGCACACAACAGAATGAGTCAGAAACCCTTGCACTAAGTGAGAGAAGCCAGACACAAGACTGGATACAAAGTGACTCCCTGGATCTACCATTACAAGAAAGGCCCAGTGACAGACAGGGCTGGAGACTCCCCAGTGGCTGGCAGGGCAGGGTTGGGACTGGAAGGTCCGATTAAACAAGAGAGAAGTTTGCTCTGAGGGGATAAAATATGTCAGGAGCATAGAGACAACACAACTGTTTACATCCGCCCCCCAAAAGCAAACACACACACACACACACACACACACACACACACACACACAGATTTCTAAAAGAGAACAGAAAATATAGGAACATTTTGCTTCTTTAGTGAGAAAACAAAGGCTCAAATGCTGACCCCAATCAGAGTCCCAGGTTCCCTGAATTCTGTCCTCACACTAAAGAGTTAAGTGCTTTTGCATCCTGAGCCCAACACAATGTGAGACAGGAAGTCCCTCTGCTTTGTAAAGTTCTGGCCATGGGTGTCCTTGTACCATCTCAGGGTCCCTTGATGAGGCTGTAGCCTCAACAGATCTACCCATGCTCATCATGGGGAGACTGGGGGCAAGTCTTTCAAGGAACCCTCTAGAAATAGCATGTCTGAGTAGCAGATTCTTGAGGGCAAGGACCTGATTTTTGGAGTTTTGTGTCCTTGGTCCACAAAGACACTCAATGGTAACTTTTTTTTTTAATTTTTTTAAACACCTATCTCTGATCACTAAAGTATAATTTTTTTCTATTTCTCATTGAACTCATACTTCCAAGTAACACTGCATTACATTAGTAGTAAGGATTTGTGCAATAATCTAGATGATAAGGAGATTTATAAGTTTATTATTTGCACAGCACACATCATGGAAGAAATTAATCTCAGCAATTGTCGTTGACAGAAGCAAATTGCATATGGAGCCACGAATGCAAATCACCTTCTAATTTTATTTTACAATGCATATTAAGTTCCCCTTTTCCAAATATAGTGCTCATATGAGGTGAACATTGATACAAGGCTTAATTTCCCTTTGAACATCAAGTAGCACATATGTAATTTTAAAGTATGAACGATAAATAGTGTAGCTGGGTTCACAGTCCCTGAGGTCCTGACAGGGACAGACAAACCGAGCACATAAATCTATGCATAGCCACTTCTGTATGCAAAAGGCATGTCCCTCTGCACAGCCACACAGCTAATTTTTGTACAAAAGCCAATTTGCCGAGGCCTTAACCGCTGACATGCTTGTTCAACGTTTTGTTCATCTATGGAGCCAGCTGACAGCTGGTTGTAACAGCTCACAACCATAAGATACGCTGAAGAGGCAGAAGCAAGAGGATCGTGAACTCAAGGACAGCCTAGCCTACACCTTAGGATGACAGAGATGTCTTAGCAGTTACGAGGGCTCTGGCAATGGACTTGGGTTCCTTACCCAGCATCAACATGGTGGCTCACAACCATCTGTAACGAGGAATATGATGTCCCCTCCCCAGCCTTCTTGGGTACCGGGCACACATGTGGTATGCAAACAAACATACACATAAAAAAAATCCAATAAATCTTTTCAAAAATCTTAATTATTGGGTGGGTGGGTGGTAAGGGCACTTGCTGCCAGGACTGATGATCACCTGAATGTGATTTTTGGAACCCACATGGGAAAGAAGAAAACCAGTTCCTGTAAGTCATCTTCTGACCTCCACCCATTTACACACACATATGCACACACACACACACATACACACACTCACACATACACATACATGCGCATGTGCACACACCACCACCACCACAACTAAATATAAGTGAATACAATGTTTTGATGTAACAAATCATTGTTTGGCCCCAATCTGCCAAACACTGTAGTTTCTAAAATAATACTCTGAAGGGAGACGTGTATTCTGAGTGACCTCCTCCAAGTTCCTGCCCACAAAACACCACTCTCTGATCAGTCCACACAGCAGCTGGGTTCAGGGTGACAGACAAGGATCCTGCTTAACCCAGAACAGAACAGCATATCTGTCACACTGCTGGTGGATAGAGCAGAAGCACTGTCTATGTGGGAAAAAAGGAAATGGGTTTGGGCACTGGAAATTTTCCCACAGGTAGAGGGTTGGATCAATGCAATCTGGTGCCTGTGCATGCATTTTTAAAACAGCCAAAGGACCACTGAATCTGCTCCTTGCTTCCTGCTGTTTTTTCCCACTCAGGAATTTTAAGCCGCAAAGAAACAGACACAGGCCTGTCAATAGCCAAGATTTACTGTGAGATGGTGCAGGCCTGGAACCAGGGCCCGGAAGACGGCTAGATAAACAAATCACGACTCAGCAGCTAAAGGGATGTGAAGGTTTGCTCAGATGCGTGTGAGATAGCTTGAATAGATAAGTGACAGAAAGCAAACAGTGAGGTTTGAAGGACTGTGGATCACTCCAATCGGCTCTGGAGCGTGCCTGAATGGGGCATCTGAAGCCTGCCATATGCAGGAGATGAAGACGAGCAAGAGCCAGTCAGGTGAAGGCCACTCCAAGTCAGCCTTCTCCAGCAGGTTTGAAAGGGGCGCCCGCTATCTTAGCCAAACTCTTTGTGCTTAACGTCTAAACGCAGTGTAAACCCCGGAGAAAGCCATGTGAAAAGAAAGTTTTAGATAAGCATAGGCAACCGTAGCAGAAGGTCAGGAGACCTCTGCAGCGCACTGGGGGAAGAGAGACGATTTCTCTCTTAAAAGTTTAATCAATACAGGAAGTGACTTACTCTCTGCTTGCCCTGCAGTCAATAACCTGCATTCGGAGAGAGATGACTGAGGTAACCCACCCCCAAGCGTGATAGTCTGTGTTTTTCTCTAGCATGTGTTTAATTGCAAGATGTAGATACCTCTGAAACATGATCATGATGACAGAAAATGGAATAAACACTGTGTGGGACCCCAGGGTGCCCCTGCAATGCCTTTCCATCAGTGTGAACTTCAAGTCTCTCAAGACAGCCGGGTTAGGATGCTACTGAATTTGACATTGATTCCCAGGTATATAACCCTCGGTTCCAACTTAATGAGCTTCAAACAGTCCATTCTGTTGTGCATCAAATGGGCTGGTCTCACATGCATTTAAATAAATATAAGAAACTGTTACTATGCCACTGGATAATCCATTGGTCCCCTGGTGGGTAGGGGCACCTTGCTACAATGAGTATGTTCCGGTCATTTTGAAATGTCCGTCTCCAGAAAACACTAGCCAATATTTCATCTAATGCCAGCCTGTGACAACTGTGTGTTTAGGTGCCAGAGAACGAAACACAAAATGAGACTCATCAAGAAATATGCTGCAGGGCTCCCAAGGCTCCACTTCCTTTAATAGGTATGAGACGGTGGGCTTGCTCCACTACTGTATGGTCTGGCGTGGTTACTTGTGGCCCCAGAGTTACCCCCTTTCCCCTACCCCTCTCCTTACTCCTCTCTTCCTCTCTCCCTCTCTCAGCCCTCCCCCTCCTCCCTGCCTCCTTGGACAATGACAGAAGCCTCCCAGCCCATGTTCCTGTCCAGTCCTTCACCTGCTAGCCTGCCTTTTGTGGTAGCCTTGGGACTATTCCAGACCCACAGAGTCTGTGTCTAGTCCCCCATGAGTATAGCATCTCAAACTCTCAGCCACATCCTCTCCTGGGAAAGGTGAACGCAATTTCAGGAGAGAAAAAGATTTCTATCTCTGCCACGTATGATTGGAGGGCTCTGAAAAAAAGAAAAAGGAGACTGTTCAAATGTGTCTCACCATGTGTAAGACAGCTGCCTCTTCCTCATTCCTGGGTGCCTATGCTTAGCTCTTAATGGAACCCATATTTAAACGGCCTTGTAGGTAAAATAAACCAGAACCCTTTAAAAATTGTTGTTAACAGCCCCTACTTTCTTCCTAGAGGCACTTACTCACTAGGAAAAAGAAAAGGGAAGCATTTTTTTCCTGTCTCTCAGCATGGACTGACTGTGGCAAACTGATACTGTGCACTTGAGTTCCTTACTGTAAACGAAAAGAAGAAATGCAAAGCTTCCTTATTCTGCCTTGAGAAAAATTGTTTCACAGAATTTTAATCTTTAAAAGAAAAATGGTTGAAGAGTATTTGTTCCCTAAAAGGATTAGCTCCTTTACAGCAGGGTTATCTACCACCTCTAAAGGGTATGCCATGTCAGTGCACATAAGGTGCCATGCAATATTATATATAATACACATATTATATATATAATATACCCTAGCAGAGGCTAGAGTGTAGCTGGAAGAACATTGAAGCTCAGAGCAGAGCAGACATCGCGAGGCATTCTCTTCTGTGGGCAGTGCTCAGCAGCCTGAACTCCCCTCCAGTTACAGGAAGAGATCGCCACCTGTACCAAGGGTGATCCAAAATGCTTACTTCCCAGACTAGGGGTCTCCATGTCCTCTTGGATCCTCCATGAGCCTGACATCCAAGTAGGTGACACAACACATATGTCCTACCCTAGTAGACATGAAGGTTCCGGGAGGCTCTACGATTATTTCAAGAGATACAAGACAAAGGTCTGCTGGCCTCAGAGGCTGAAGACTACAGGCCACATCCTTATTAGAAGCTGCCCGTGGCCTGACCTTGACCGAAGCAGGAGCTTCTGGTTTCTTGAACTTCTGCTCATTCTCTGAGCTTTGTTCTCCAGCTTCACTGTTGATTCTGAGAACTTTCCAGCAGCCTTGTCAAGTTTCTGTTCTCACGGAGTTAACCAAAGTCACACTTGGCCATGTGTTGCCAAGATTTAACATAAGGAGTCCTGGTCAATATCTATTCTTTGGAAAGGGCCTGGCTGTGCTTCTATGCAAGAATATGGCTAACTTGAGTCACCATGAGCATATCACAGAAATGGCAGGACATGACTTAAGAGACTAGATCCTAAAGACATGGTGGTTTCTCTTTGCTTTCTCATGGATCCTGCTCTCTGGGAGGAAGGCAGATGTTCATCATTGTCTTGGTTAGATTTTCTTTGCTGCAATAAAACATGATGCCCAAAGTTAACTTGAGGAGGAAAGGGTCTATTTTAACTTACAGTTTATAGTTCATTGTGAAAGGAAGTCAGGGCAGGAACTCAAGGCAGGACCCTAGAGACAGGAACTGAAGCAAAGACCATGGAGAAATGCTGCTTACTGGCTTGTTCCTCATGGCTTGCTCAGTCTGCTTTCTTTTTTAAAATTATTATTTTTTTATTGATTTTATTGAGCTCTATATTTTTCTCTGCTCCCCTCCCTACCACTGCCCTCCCCTTCAACCCTCTCCCAAGGTCCCCATGCTCCCAATTTACTCAGGAGATCTTGTCTTTTTCTACTTCCCATGTAGATTAAATCTATGTATGTCTCTCTTAGGGTCCTCATTGTTGTCTAGGTTCTCTAGGATTGTGATTTGTAGGCTGGTTTTCTTTGCTTTATGTTTAAAAACCACTTATGAGTGAGTACGTATGATAATTGTCTTTCTGGACCTGAGTTACATTACCTAATATGATGTTTTCTAGCTCCATCCATTTGCCTGCAAATTTCAAGATGTTGTTATTTTTTTCTACTGTGTGTAGTACTTCATTGTGTAAATGTACCACATTTCCCTTATCCATTCTTTAGTCGAGGTAAGCCTGCTTTCTTATACTACCCAGGACTACCTACCCAAGGGTGGTACCTCACTCAGTGATCTAGGCCCTCCCACATCAGTCATTAATCAAGAAAATGCCCTACATACTTGCCATAGGCAACTTGATAAGAGGCATTTTTATCAATTGAGGGTCCTCTTCCAGATGATGCTAGCTTATGTCAAGTTGATCAGGGCTAACAACCAGGACAGTCATCAAGACCTAGAGTGATTCTGCAAGTTTGACTCCATGCAGGAGTCCAATAAAGGTTCCTGTGCAGAGCCAACAGCAGCTAAGATCACCAGGTTTGGCATTAAATACCTTTTGGGTTGAATGAAAATGGCCCTGATGGACTCATATGTTTGAATGCTTAGTCTCTAGCTGGAAGACATTTTAGAAAAGATTAAGAAGTGTGGCCTTATTGGGGGAAGTATGTCCCTGGGGTGGACCTTGAGACTTCCAAAGTCAGGCACAGTTTTTCTTTCTACCTCATGCTTGTGGATTAGGCATAAGAGCTCAGCTACTGCTCCAGCAATACGCCTGCCTGCTCCCATGCTTCCCACCACGATGGACTAACTTTCTAAAACTGGAAGCCAGCCCCCAATTAGACGCTTTCTTTGATAAATTTTCTTGTTCTTAGTATCTCTTCACAGCATTTGAATAGTGACTAAGACACACCTTTCCCCACTGAGCTATCCTGCTGGGCCTCCCCTTTATGTTTGGGAGAAAGGGTCTCTCACAAAACCAGGACCTTTCCAATTAGGCTAGAAAAACTGAATCAAGACTCAGAGGTCCTCCCAACTCTGGGGTTACAGACACATGTCATCATGCCTGGCTTCTTACATGGGTGACGGGGATTTGAACTGAGGTCTTCATGTTTGCAGAGCAAGCACTTTGGCCACTGGGCCTTTCTCCAGCCCTTATCTCCTGTCTCACTATCATCTTACCCTCCTTCCCCAGCCTTCTTACTGAAAACAGTCATGTCCACAGCCTTATAACCATCGCCACAGACCAGATAAACAAAGCCAAAAGGCTGTCCTCACATGCTCTTTTAATTTGTACAGACGCTCACTTTCCCTGAGACATCTTCTGCCTGACACCGTGGCTAATTTTATTTTCATGCATCTTGACACAGTGTTTAAACTCCACCCGAAAGTGCCTTGTGAGCATTATAAGTATTTTCCAGGGTAACCTTTCTACACGGACGTCCCCACCTAGAACCAGACCCCACACTGTACCAACACTAACATCACGGCTGGATACATTTTGATCCTGTGGGAGGCTCACCAGAAATTGGGCATCGGAAAACAAAGGCAAGGGATTGGGATCCCTTCTGAATGTTAACCTCAAATTCTGGATTGAACTGAGATCCTGGCAGAGAAAATGAAGCGTAAGTTGTGTATGATACGGGCCCTCTGTGAAAGGCAGATGGAGGGACTGGGGACATGGAAGTGTTTGCCACATGAGCATGGAAACCTGAGCATAAGCCGCAGATCATATTTCACCACCCAGGAGTGGTGGACTATGCTTATAAAGCCAGTGCTGGAAGAGGAGACAAGAGGATCCTGGGACTTCGCTGGCCAGCCAGCCTGAACAAAGCAGGGAATTCTGGGCCAACTGAGACATCCTGTCTCAAAAAAGAAAATAAAAATCTGAGGTTGTCCTCTGACCTCCACATGCGCTCATGCATGAGCATATTCACACACACACTCATGCACACAGCATCTAACACAAAGGTTACTTTGATAAGATTTTTCTCATAGCAAAACCCTCTATAAATCCCTAAAACTAATTCTAAGTGGTTTTCAGGTCAGGAACTGATTAGCATTCTGTCATAGGAATTCCCCAGGACTCCTAGCAGTGAGAAGTAAAGACAGCCTTGCTTGCTGAGGCCTAAGTCAGGGGGTCTCCACCATGCCCTTGCCCTGTGCTCCTAGGTGGTGCCCAGTTCCAGAAAGGCCACCCGCTGTGCCCTCCTCACAGGGTGAGGCCATCCCTAACACTGAACAACAACAAAGAGAAAACATTAGGCATTTGGGGGCTTTAACTATTACTCATGGCAAAAGAATGACATGCCATTCCATGCGGGCTCAAGGATCCGCTCTCCAGGCCTCTCTGCCCCGGGGCAGGAATGTGGAAGGGAAAAGCCACCAAAGGCTCTAGGCAGCTACAGCTGCCCATGGAGCTGCTGGCTCCAGGTCAGCACATTCACTTGGCCAACTCCAGTGTCCTCAGCCAGAGGCTAAGCAGCCCTGGCTGCAAGGTTCTGAGTGGAACAAACAGAGCTGGCACAGTGTGGGGAGTGGGTGGGGAGGGAAGGGAGCCAGGGCAAGTGGCTGTGGGGGAACCCACCCCCTGAGAAGCGTTGTCTGTGATGCTGGCACCTGCCTGGGCCTGGTGCTTTGGTCTCCTTTACAGAGTGAAACAGTGAGCAGGAATATGGCTCTCCCACAGCAAACGGGAGCTCTTTAAAAGCACACCCAAGACAGTCTTATCATGTATGGCAGAGGTGGTCTAGGGCAGAATAGGGGCAACTGCCCAACCAAACTGGCTAAAATAGACGATGGCCCCTAACAAGCACCATAACTTCAGCAACACCTGGATAAAGAAACCAGGGCTTCTGGAAAGAGGTCTTCAGGTCCGTGTGGATGGCCCAGGGCCTCAGCATAGCCAACTGTGTGTCCCAGACCCCTTCCCACAGGGGTTGCAGAGCCCGGTGGAGCTCCACAGGGTTAGCCCCTTAAGGGACAGGCCTTCATGGCATCCCAGAGGGCAGATAGATGTGGGAGCTGGATTCCACATGGAGGGTCCTTGGGTGAGGACAGTCAGAATAGTGGTGTTTGTCTATCTGGAGGTGCAGCAAAGAGAACAAGACGAGCAAGAGGCTCTGCAGGAACGAGAGGGCTGGCAGTGTTGCACCAGGCAGCGTGTCTTCGCTCAGTCCTGCACAGTCTGTTTTCTTTAAAGGAGTAACCTTGAGACCAGACCTGGCCACACCACAGACAATGTGCCCTGGTCCATTCTATCCCGCTGCTTCCCTCGGGTGCTTTCTTGACGGGGCAGAGGCGCTCAAACAGATGGCACTTTGGGCTTGTGCAGAATGCACATCTTTCTGGGTTCCGCAGCTGCACCCACACATCCTCCTGGCTACCCTCCTGCCCTCCTCTATAGTGGACGAGCCTGGCCTCATTCTTGGGACTCTTCAGAGGCCCTAGAGTTCTGGCCCTGGCCACATGCTGAGATTCTTGAGGAAGCTTGGTAAGGTCTGTAACTTCTGTCCTTCCTGTAAAAAGCCACAGTGAGTACAAGGGAGTGGGGCTCTGAAAACACCCTGGAGGCTCTAAAGGACAACCCAACAACCTCTCACAGTCTGGATTTTTAAATGACATTAAATCACTACACAGGTGCTCATGGGGCACTGTAGGGGGGGAAGGGGGGAGGGAGGGGGAGGATACAGGCCTGCTGCTCACACTCCTGTCTCCAGAGACCTGAGTTCAGTTCCCCCGGGTCGGAGGGCAGTTCTCTGTGCCCTCTCCCACCCTGTCAATGAACCACACCAACTGAGGAGAATGCAGAAGGTGGGGGGGGGGGGTCCCGAGGGAGTCATCTGCTCTCATCCCAGCGCTACGGTTTGAGGACAGCCCCTGAAGGTTCACCAATATGTCAACCACATGGTTTGAATGGGGCCGATTCCATCCCTAACCCCAAGGAGAACACGCGAACTCAAGGCTAGAAAAGTATCCGTTAGCCAGCCATGCACGTAGAGGAAATTTAGAAAAAGACCCACCATCCCAGCACAGTCTTTCAGAGCAAGGAAACTCTCGGTGGGGTGTCTGTCAGTCTAGATTCAATTCTAGGTTGACCCTGTTGGGATACACGATCTCCTTCTACAGGGTGGTCTGGAGGAGGGACTGCTGGAGACACTGTGTGGCACCAATGGCTGAGGTGAGAGGCACAGGGATGGCACTCTCTGGGCCTGGGCCCGGCTGTTCCTGAGCCCTCAGCTCCCTCAGCCAGTGAGTGAGCCTGATCCTGACCTTGAGGGAACTCTGTTGTGTTTCACCTCTCACACGCCTTGCTGCTCTGACACAAAGCTGGCGACAGACTCTGGCTCTAATTGGAGAGATGAGACTGTTGGACAAACTTCTCAAATGCCTGACGGCCAAAGCAAAATGTAGGCGGTGACATCCTTTGACCGCAAACTGGAAAGGCTTGTGCAGAAAGTGAGGTTCTTACTGTGTTAGGACATCTGAAGGAGGTGACTGAGAAGATAAAGGGAGCCAGTCTTTCCTTTTCTATTTGAAGACAATGATTTTCTGGACCGGTTCTTCACTGTGCAAGGTGAGTTCTAATGCAGGTGTGCATGGGGCCCTTCTCCTATCAGCAGGTAAGGTAAAATCCCACACATCCCTGCTGAGGCCCCAAGAGAGAAGAAGGCTGCCTGCTGTTCTCAGGGACAGGCCTTTCCATATGGTACTCTGTGCTGGGCCTCCCTTAGTCAGAGTTGGGGTTCATTCCTACGCTCCCCCAGATTCTAGCTTTGGTAGTGTATGGGGGCGGTGACTGTTCATACTTGCCTATGTGGACAGTTACGTCGCTACCAGCTCTCTGGGAAACCTGGCTTTGAGGGTGAAGAAAGGAACCAACAGACTGAACCTTAAGTGAGACTCCAGCAGTTTTCACCGAGAGGCAGAATCACAAGCCTGAAGTCCCTCTTTGCAGTGGGACCTGAAGCTCTTCTAAGGGAGTCTCAAGCGTTAACCATTACATTCTACCCTAGGTACTAGCAACCAGTTCCTCCTCTGTCAATGTACTTTCTAAGCCCCCTACATTGGAACATTTTACCTAACATCATTCTAGCAAGCAGCTCAGAGCTCTTATCCCTGGCATGGCTACCCTCTTCACCTGCCAGGTTAAAACCCTGTTGGTAAACTGAGCCTTCCTGCTCCAGCTTCCCAGATCCCAAGCCACCAAGGAAAGAACACCAACCTTTAGTCGCTAACAATCCTTGCTATCCTGAAAATGAAAAAAGAAGCCGAGGCTAAGCAAAGTAGCCAGAATCTATGTCATTGATCTTTGCCCGGCACAATCCCATCCATTCATGATGTGCATTTGAATAAAACAAGCAATAAATCATTTGCTAAACAAAGCACACCGTGCATGAGACATGTCCCCGGGCTGCTGCTGAAACTCCTCCTGGAAGCAGTTTACTGGGTGGATTACTGAGGCCCAGCAGAGCAGACAGAGGGTGACTACGGAGCAGGAGACAGATGCTCCTCTTCTTCAGGTCCTGCTCAAGGGTGGACCTTGGTTTTGCTCAACTGGACACATTGTCTGGGGCCCAGCAGCAGGGACCGGGCTTCAGGCCCAGGAAGGGGGAATGAGGGATCAGTCTGTCCAGCTCAGAATGAGAAAGAGACACTGAACCCCCTGATCCCTGAAGTGAGTCTTGGGGCTCCAGGTAAGGCTTACTTTACTTAACTGCCTGCTGACAGGCCCCATCTCTAAACAGGAAGAGGAAGCACACTGCGTCCTCAGCCGAGGAAGGCAGGAGGTGACTTCTGCTGTTGGCAAACAGAAAGATTCACACAGAAAAATCTATTTCTGGTGATGTAAAAACACACGAGGAAAGTTTCCGAGAAAAAGACTAGGATGGAGTGGTTCTTTTTTTTCTCTTGGTACTTGGTAAAAATGCTTCATCAACATGCGGTATGTTCAAACTCATATGCAGAGACACCCGGCCATGTCTGTCTTTCATACCTAGACACTGCCCTGTGTGGTTGGGTGGGTACCTGGGTCAGGATGGACTGGCAGAACAGGAACTGAAACTTAGTCTAGCGACTTTGCTGCTGACCACCATGCCTTTGGACCAGGAGCCATCCAGAGAGCTTCCCTTCTGCAGACAGACAGCAGGTCACCAAAGCCTGCGGTTCGCTGTCCAATCAGTTCTTCACTCTTGGGAACCAGACACTCGACGCTCCACAGGTCAGACCTCGCCTGGGGGCTCCTTCCTTGCTCTTGCTGGGATTGTGCCCCTTTCCTCATCCTGCAAGGTGAGATCAGCCAGGATTTTATGAGCACTGTGACACTCTCACGGCCTTGGCTTCGGGAACAGCGCCACCTTCAAGCCTTTTCCCAAGGTCTCGTTCCTCCCTCTTCCAGAACTTTCATGGTTTCTACACAGATTTTCCCCAGTTTCAAAGGAAACTGAAAATGTGGGCTCCTGGATAGGCTGAGGTCCTTGGATGAAAGTCGTGGACTCCAGGATGAACGAAAACGTAAGCTTTGTCTCTCAAGGAGGTCGAAGCTTACCACTAGAGACCGCATAAAGCTACTCATAGCAGCTTTGGTTGTGGGAGCAGATGACATTCTGACCCTAGGGAGCATATATCCCTGATGTGACAGCTTCTGCTGAGCTGTAAGGAGATGAACAGCTTAGCACAGAAAAGCAGTTTTCTGTAAAAGGCTCTTTGCTTCTATTGGACAGACCCAACCCCTACCCAGGAGAGTCAAGGGCTCACACTGTGCACCCCACATTCCCCACAGCCTGGCCTCATCCTTGGTCTTTGAGCCAGTATCTGCTCCAGAAACACCTGGTCACCCCAGCCAGAAACTCTGGGCCTTTGTTCTTGAAGCGCCTCTTGACCGATGTGATAAAATAGTCTAAGAACTCACCCCGTGGCCTCAGTTTCCCCACACTAACCTCTGCTCCGGGTCACACCATAGCCAGATCTTTCCTTAGTCTCCAGCCACGTCACAAGCATGGGCCACCATACTCAACATTTAAAGTCATGCAGACCAGTGCTTTACCTACTGAGCCATCAACCTAGCTCCAAATCCACAGATTTCATGATGAGGAAGAGGTGACTCAAGACTCTTGAACCTATGAAAGTGATCCACAAACAATTTTTTCCTACAGTGGAATCGGCAGCATGCTTCAGAATCCCCAAGAGGGTCATTGGTCCCTCAGGCAGCTCCAGACACTCAGCTGGTGACCCCGTGAATGCTGAGCCCCAAAGCACCGTGGTTCCTATGCTTTCCTCACTGACCCTTCTCCAGCTGCATCTAGACACCTGCTGTTCCCCAGGCAGGAGAAACCACTTCCCACTGCTGGACAAGCATACAGAAGCCTCTCTGTCTGAAATATTTCAGTACTGTTGACTGCCAAGAAAACATCCACACCCAAGCCTGTCCTCCTTAATGAAGCCCTTCCAGTTCCCAGCCCACAAGTCCATTCCACCTGCTCCGCCCCACCTCTGCATCTGATCACCTGCAGCCCTCCCTCGGGGTGGCAGCTTCTGTGCCCCTGTGGAGCTGGGGCATCCAGCGGGCAGGCACGGTCATAACTTCAGTGTTAAGCACAGAGTGCGTATCGTCTAAGTGTTCGATAGAGATTTAAGCATTCCATTTGCCTCTTCTTGCAGGCTCTCAAACGCTGCTAGGATTTGGGGAAAACTCAGAAAGAGCCTTTGAAATATTTCTAGCTTGCTAAGAACAGGCCTAACTCGGCTCAACACAGAACAAGATTATTAACTTTCCCACTCTTGTACTTTCATATTACATTTGCGCCCAAGTCGGGGCTTTGCTCAAAGAAATTTAAATGAGCAGGCTGATAACACCACCAACAGAGGACCGCTGTGTTGAAGCCTGCTGTGTGGGCAAAGAGAAATGTATTGAAGTACTGATGCACTTGGTTGAGAGCCACTAGGAGCTCAGCAAAGAACGCTAAGTCAACAGCAGCTGGAAGGTAAGGGCAGGGTCACGGGTGCATCTCACAGCAGCCCCCATCCATCACTCCAGTGTCTGCTGCCCATGAAGGCTGCTTTCAGGTCCCCCCAAACCGCTCACCGAGGACTGGGCTCAGGCACGAGGATTTCTATGACTTGTGACAGTGCAGGATGACGTGGTTGGAAACCAAGGAGTTCTTTTGTTGCTGTTATTGTTTTCGTTTTTTATCAGTGAACTTCACAGTCCACGCAGGGCTGTTGGAGGAGTTTTGTTTATCTATGAAGCTAAATGTTTTATTCTCTTTGGGAGAACATTTGTAAGCTGTGTATTCATTTTTTAAAAGTACCCTAAAGCAACAATTTCCTGGCCCAGACTGAGTTTATGTATATCCTTGAATGCAACAGAAAAGATATATACTTTCTGGCTGTTTATTAATTTACACTGACTGCCTCCTCTGTAACTGGAAAAGAACTTCTACTTCAGAGAACCAAGGTGTTTGGGCCTGAATTCTATGGCTGATGCAACCATGTGCCACCATGTTTTCTAAACTCTCTCAAGCCGGCCTGCCTGATTCTTATCTTCTGCTTGGGTGTGCCCAAGATAGAAGACTCCACATCCCCACTTGAAAGGACATGTGCAGATCTGAGTCCTCCTGGCTATCAGGAGTGGGAGACAGAAGCATGGTCCTCTGAGAATCTAGCTTACTCCTTCATTGCCTAGCTCAATTACTTCCCGCTTTCTTTCTTCTCCCTCAGTCCCTTCTGGCTCCTCCCTGTTTGTAGATGATTAGGATGAAGGGAGATTGGAGAGGAACTTAGATAAGAAGTACTCTCAGTTAGACCCGAGGCTTCCCCCACCCCAGGGGTTCCCATGAGTCTCTAGCGAATCTGGAAAGCAGTCCAGGGCATTCTGTAGAAGGGGGCACTTCATCCATAAAAGAAGCTAGAGGCTTTCCCGCTTCTAAAGACCCATCCCTTTCCCCCTTCAAATCAACTAGCCTGTGGCCCGCAGTGTGTTCTGGAACACGTGACTGATATAAAGCTGCTAGAGCCATGCTAGTTGTGAGACACTGTGCCACAAGAAAAAAAAAACAAAAACAAAAACTGGCCGCTGGTGTCCTCCAATCCTGATCAGAGCCCTTGTCTGCTTCCAGGTGCTCTCCTCCACCCACAGGGATGTGGGCTGCCTCCAAGATGCAATGATCAGCATCCTTGAGGGAGACATGGTCCTCCCTATGGGTGGACACCCACCTGTTAGGAAATCTCAAGACAGAACTAAAAGCTGGTTCCTGTGGTAGGGATTTCAGACAGACAGGAGGGAAACCTTCAGGCGGGGCATCAAATCGTGCAGATAGGAGTGTGTCCGGCTCTGAGACTGGTTGGTCTCTTTAAACTGGAGAAGAAAGGAAAGTCAAAGCTGTCAGGCTTCACAAGGTACCTGTGGCGGCCCCACTTGGAGGAGGAGGGGACGTCTTGCTCCCCACACAGCACTTGGGCTTGCTGGCCTTGAGTCAAGGTCAGGGCCTTGTGTGCATAGAGCACACAGCCTTCAAAGCAAACTGATTAGAGATTGGCTGGAGAGACACAGCTTGGAAACTCCAGGTCCTTGGAGTGGAAGACAAAATAAAGTGCCACAGTCTGAAGGCCACTTATCATAATAAACTGCAATCAAGCATCCATAAACAAGAATCCAAAAATCTAGTTGAGAGGGGGGAAAAAAAAACACCGGAACTAATTTTCTCCTGAGTACAAATGGTGACTAATGTCCAGCTGGAAGCATCCAAACAGATCCAAATCCTAACAAAAATTATGTCTGTTTCTCAACTAAAAACCCAACACCTGCCCCGAGGACAACATGACAGAGTGTTGGATGCGCTCAAGCCCTTGGTTCAAGGGCCAAGGCTCCTTCTGCAAGCGTAAACTAAGTCTCTGCTGTGCTCTCTGCCACACCAGAACCTTCATACCCATGTCCATTTTCTATTCTAAATGCTGGAATCACAGGACTGTAAAGGTGGCTCAGCAGGTGCTTGCCCTGTAAGCATAACTACCTGAGTTCGGATCTCCAGACCCATGTAAAGCCAAGTGTGGTATCACGTACCTATAACCTTAGCACTGGGAGAGAGAGACAAGGGCATCCTTGGGCTCACTAGCCTGTCAGTCTAGACAAAACAGTGAGCTCCAGGCCACTGAGAGGGCTTGGTTCAGTAATTAAGATGGGAGAGGACTGGAGAGATGACTCAGTGGTTTAAAGTACTTGCTATTCTTGTAGACACCTGAGTTCAGTTCCCAGCACCCACTTGGCAGCTTACAACACCTTTAACTCCAGCTCCTGGCAATCTGACCCAGTGGGCATCAGGCACTTATGTGTGGTACACAAACACCAAACATGTGGACAAAATACTCATATGTGGATATAAAATCAACAAGTATCTTTAAAAAGAAGGTGGAGCGAGGACATCAGAAATCAACCTCTGACCGCTACAAGTGCACATGTGGGTGAGTACACTTGTGTGTGTGTGTGTGTGTGTGTGTGAGAGAGAGAGAGAGAGAGAGAGAGAGAGAGAGAGAGAGAGAGAGAGAGGTAAAAGAACCACACCTACTCAGGATCACACCGAGGACCACATCCTTCTGACCCCACCATTCCAATTCAAATTGCTAGCCCAGAACCTGAGTTTGTGCCATCTCCCCTGGAAAACAAAGACATGCCTGTTCTATTTGTGGCTATGTTCCAAGCAGGGTGACACGGCTGGACAGCCCTCTCTATTTGGCCTCCTACACCCTACCTGCACAGGCTCACGCACCACCAGCTCCTTTCCCTTGGCCCGTGCGTTCCTGCACTTCACAGCCAAACCAGGTTGAGTCCCAGGCACCCTGTAACAGTCTGGCCTTCCCTAGGTAGATACAGAATCACACATGAGCTACAGGAGCTCATTGCTGAGCTGTGATCCCCACACTGGACCTTCTAGGGGATAGGAGTCTGTGCTGCCCACACCCAGAGGCCTAAACACACTATCCAGCCAACACTCTTCTCTTCACCCCAAACTACTAACACCCAAACACCTGAATACAGCACGGTAGACTTCCATCGCTGCTAAGAATCAATTTTTAATTCAGTTTTGTTCCTGTTGATGGAGAGTCTATCTGTTTGGGGGAGGAAAAAAATGACTCCCTTTTCTTATTAACACTTGATACCAATTCCATGACAGACTAGATTAAATGTGTCCTTAGCTGTGTTTAAAAGAGATCTCAAAACAGATGACCATTCTTTAAAAATACTTTATCTGGCCCCTCCTTCATTAGGAATCAATATAAAAGCATATATTCATTTGTTTTTCTGAATTATATTGCTAAGAGTTTTTATTTCATAAGCTTCACCAAGCCCTTTGAAGCATTTATTTATGTAGCTGGAAGAAAGGGACCCACATTTCTGGCAGGGAGCCAGGTACAGTGAATACAGACGCTGTGAACCACATCAAAAGTCCCTGTGTGGCACACCTGGATGGGGTGGACCCCAACTGGCGAGATTTGGGGAACAGCAACAGGAACTGAGAAAAGAGAAGGAAATTGGCTGGGTGGGTAATTCCCAAAGGAGAACTCTCCCAGCCGGCATCTAGCGGTGGCCCCCACCATCTGCCGCTCCGGGAGAAATAGAAACATCTTATAAACCTATCACCTTAGGTGTGGTTTATAAATCCCAGCCATCTGGAGGGCAGGGGAATCTGATTAGAGCCCCACGAGCCTGGAGAGGTCCAGAGCTACCCCGGAGATGCCCCAGAGATGCCCCCACAGCCTCCCTGTTCTTTGGGGGAAAGAACTAAGCTCAGAGGGTGTTGAGGGCCATGCACAGATTCAAGATTTTATGTTATGGTTGCAAAACTGATCTTATGCCCTGATTCCATGTGCTTTGTTCAGAGCTACACTGCCTCTAGGTGCTGGGGTTGCCTCATTTCTACCTGACTTCACACCTGGCATGGTTTAATTCAGGCCACAAACGCAGGCTAATGTCCATAGCAAATTGTGGTTTTGCCTCCCGGATCACTAACACCGGAGTCATGCACATGTTGGTGCATGTTGAAAAATGGATTCCCTTCTGGTGCACAGGGAAATGGAAGCATTGAGAGTAAGTACCTAACTCGTGCAAACTTCACATGGTCATCCAGCTCATCGTGTAAAAACTAAAGCTGCCTAGCGTGTCACATCATATTGATTTGAACTAGTCCACAAAGAAAGACTATACCCACTAATCCAGATTTGGTTCATTCAAATCTTCGTGCATATGTGTGGATGGGGGTGGTGGATATACATGTGATGTATGTGAAGGCCAAAGGACAACCTTTAGTGTTGTTTCTCAAATACAATCTGCTGATTCTGAAACAGGGTCTCTCATTTGCCTGAAGCTCACCAAATAGGTTAGACTACCCAACCAGCAAGCCCCAGAACTGGGATTACAAGTGTGCACCGCCACACTTGGCCCATTTTATGTATGTTCTTGGGCTCGAACTCAGGCAAACACTTTCCCCACTGAGCTGGTCCCACACTGGTTTTTAACACATATGATATATATAGCATTAGGTATTTCAGGAAAACATACCTAGCTTCCTGGGTGATGAGCACATGTTTTCTAGTTTTTACATATCCTCTACTGCCACCTCAGCACCCGTGCAAAGTTAAGACAGGCAGTCCACTCCTGAGGAAGGAGCAGCGTGGTCTAAACTTGGGCCATTTAACCAAGACCACACCAGAGTCAAGATTTGAATACAAGTCTGAACCCAAAGTCCACGGTCTCAGAGACACACTCCTTATTGAAGAAGCTGAACTGTTGAAATGAATCAATGGAAACCTAAAATAGACTAGAACAAGTAATTTACAATAGGGCAAGTGTCCTTCCATAGAAACCACAAGAAAAGGGATTACTCCAGGACAGAGGGTCTAAGGAGGTTAGGGGGAGGCTAAGACAATTGGGCAAACTGAGCTGGAAGCTCAATAGGCCCCATGTCTTGTAGCAGGTGGCCTTCAAGGGAGACTAGGCCACAGCTCCATTTGCTAGAGACAGCAAACCAAAGATGACCTACATTGCATAGGACTTTCTCAAGTGACACTCAGGTGTTAAAGAGGCCCAACACTCCCTCCTCAGGTATGACTCAGACAGAATAAACGAGAAAAAATGTTTCAGGGAAGGCAGAGAATGCACGCAGCTCTTGTTCCCTTCCCGCTCCCAAGCCTGCCTCCTTGGGAGGTCTTATAGGGTCTCTTCAGCACAGCATCCCCCCCAGGAATTGGCCCTGCAGCTCCCATATGGACTGTTCTCCCCTCTCCATGAGCCAATGCACGTCAGTGTATGTTGCAGCAGACCGTTATGTGAAACAGAGACGCTCGTGCACACAAGCGTGCACTCACAGCACCGTCCTAACATAAGACCCAGCTCAGCACCCCTTTCCGAAGCAGAAAGGAAGCTAATGTATTAGGAAGGATGAAGAGAGCATTGGGGGGGGGGCACAAAATTACACCTCTGACTTGGCACACGACACCCCAGGAGAAAGGATCAGGTGTACCACAGAGGGTGCCTCAGCCTATACATTTGCCCCTAACCAACAGGGGGGATGGTTTCAATAAATGAATGACCTCCATGGTGGAGACCTGAGGAACGGTGCCGAGCTTAATTTGACCAACTGAAATGGATAGATTCATGACCCTTCCCATACCTCCCTGAACTTCCTCAGGGCTAAAAGAACTGCACACGGGAATGCCTGGGGCTGAAGAGATCACTTCCAGGACAGAGTTCCAAATCTTCCTCCAGGCTTCCTCGCAGGAGGTAGATAGAACTGCTGACCCAGGACCTCTGCTGGGCCAACTGTATCTCCACAGCAGGAACAAATGAGTTTTCAGCCTTGGAAGCAATGACCTGCTCTGTTCTCACCTGTGACTCCACAGGGGCTCCAGGAAGCGTCCAAGCAAATCGCCTCCTTCACTGACCTTCAGGGCTGATTTGCCTGAGGGGTTCTGGATTATCCAATCTAGTTTATCCAGCGACCTGGCCTTTCACTGAGACAAACAGCTACCAACATACAAACCAGAAAACTGTTGGGTTGTGTTGAGGGGGTCAGGATGAGTCACAGACAACATTAACTCTAAGAAACTAGGACCTGAGCCCCCAGGTGGCATTCAGGAGGCCAGGACCCGGCTTCAGGTTCCTCTCCCTGACAGTGTGGGCCTCCACTTTAGGCAAACCAACACCTGGCCTTTTGTTTCCCGGGCCCTTGAACTTGCACTGGGAAACCCCATCGTCCATCTATTGTCAAAAAGGAGTTCTGTCCACTTTGTCCATATCCTGAAAGCTGAGGGACCTTGGCAAGCACCAGCAACTGTTTCACGCCCCCCTTGGTTTAGTGCCCCAGTTTTAGAAAGACACTCCCACCATCCCTCATCCCCTAACTCCACTTTAAGCACCAATTTTTAAGTTGTAGGGAGAAAAAGATAAACATTGTTGGAAAGATGTCTGGGCACCTTGGATCACAAGTCTCTTATGTACAAGGACATTACTGACTGGACAGAGACAGCAATTTCTAGAACACATGAGCATCATTTGCTGATCTTCCTTCAAACTCTGTGACACAGTCAAGGCCACCCATTTCTTTCCTTTAGTTTCTGAGGTTCCAACATTCAGAGAGTCGTCGTAACTCAATATAAACCAATAATGTGATTCTGCAGGCATCATGGTCTAACCTCTCTAGAAAGATACTTTATGCCTGGAAGGAATTTAGGTCAGGTTCAGCCCTTAGTCCTTGAGCTTGGCTCTGCCTCATCACCCTGTGGGTCTCCCAGCCTTCCCCAGATGGTCCTGGGAAGCACCAAGATGGGTACCGCGGGCCTTTGGCTCCAGGACCTCCTCAAGGCACCGCACCGACTGTAATTCCTGAAGTGAGACCTGGGCTACCTGCAGGTTTCCCCACCGTGACCCTGAATCCCCAACTGACTGGGCCCCAGCATCCCCAGCATCCCCGCAGCGCCCCTGGGGCGCCGGGAGTTGGCGCAACTGGAGTCACTTTCTGGAAATACTCCAGTCTCAAGCCCTGGGTACTCAGCCCCCAACACACCGGTTGGCACCCCCTCCCGTTTCCACGGCATTCACACACGTCGCTGGGTATCTGTCACCCTCACACGGTCGCCACCCGCAGACACACGCCCTCCGCTTAGCGATTAGAGGAGCTGCCGAGGTGACAGCCAAGTTGGGACTGCGCCTCAGTCAGGTGGCCGGGGTCGCATGGTCTCCAATCGCCGGCACCCCGCACACTAGGAGAGTGGCAAGGACCTGACTCGAACGCAACATTGCCCGTTTCTCCCGCGGCAATGGCCCAGGCTGTCCTGGTCTGTTCAAGGTGCACGGGGTGCTCGGCCACCTCGGTACACAATGTCACCAGCCCACACCGCGCCACTTACCTCCCAGAGACCGGTGCTGTCGCGCCTATCGCGCCGCCGCGGCGACTCCGCATCTCCCGGGCGCCCGCCCGCCGCGCTCCGCTCCGGGGCGCCCGCTGTCCCCGCCGGTGCGAGGGAGGGTCGTGGGGACGTGCGGGGGCAGCGAGGTCCCCGCGCCGCTGGCGAGTTCTCCCGTAGCCCGCAGCCCACAGCCCGCAGCCCCACTGCCCGCAGTCCTCCAGAAGAGCAGGAGATCTGTCTGGCCGGCTCCGGCCGCCTCCAGCGCTGGGCTAGGTCTCCGACTCTGGCTCCTGCTTCACGGCGGGGGCGGGGCCCTGGCGCTGCGAGGGGCGACGGCGACGCCTGGTGCCTGGCTCTGGGAGCGCACCGCGGGCGCCCGCCCTCCTGGGGCTGTGGCCTCTTCACTGCGAGGACGCAGGCGCGTGAGCTCTCTGTGGCGCCCCTTTCCTGGTCCTCTGCCCGGACACAGGGTACCGTGGAGGGTGCCAAGGGGTGATGACACTCAGACCAACCGGAAAAAAAAAAAAACTCAGGGTCCCTTCCTGTTCATGTTTAGCCTTAGTCCTGGACACCAGGAAGTAGCCTGGCTACCGGACTGGGATGCACTTTGCATCTTGCAAGTGGTAAAGCTGGGCTGGGACATCTAGTAAGGAGCCTGCTTCAGAGAAGTTGGCAGAACTGGGAAATGTCCCAAATACTCCCTCCCAGAAAAGAATGTGCGGGCGCCCCATGGTGGGTGTTGGAGGGTGTACAATTAGTAAGAAATGTCTAACAAAATTAAAACACAATGGAACAGCGCACAGTACAGGGACCAGATCTGGGAACTTATTTCTTAGTGATTTCGCTTGGACTATAAAGGGAACTACCAACTTGACACAACCTAGAACTGAGTCTCAAGGGGGAATAATCTAGACCTGGTTGAGCTGCTAGCATGTCTGTAGGTGGTTGTTTTGGTTGCTATTTGATAAAGGAAATCTCAGTTCAATGTGGGGCAGCGTCATTCCTTGGAACAGGAGTTGCGGGTTCAGGAGCATTAGAGTGCAGGCTTATGATAGTAGACAAGGAAGGATGCGTTTATCTCTTTGCTCTTGACTTTGGATGGATGGCAAGAAAGAGGTGCATGGGGTGGTCATTGCTGCTAGAGTTGCAGAGCCAAGCTGGCTTACATGGTGACAGTTTCAGAGAGCCAGCAATCAATGCTTTAGTCAGCTGGGGTCTGTTTGGGACAGAGCTATAGACGGAAAGCCCGGAGAGCTGCGGAACCCTCCAGAGTGATAAGAATGCTCTTCCCTTTCCACGGTGTGGAAACACGAGCTCATCCTTCCTTCTCTTCTCCACACACCTGTCCCCCGGGGAGCTAAGGGTTTGTCTATCATTCCTGTCTCACTCACTCCTGCTCCTGAGGGGGCTTCTCCAGAGTCATAACACCATCCATGCGCACATCACTCAGAAGCATACAGCCTTCCAGACACGGGCAAGTGTCTAGCATCTAGCATCTTCTGCCACTTCAGCCCTAGCCCTTGCTCTTGGTTTCTGGACTCTTTACTCTGCCTCTAATCCATCTCTAAGTCTAACTCCTGCCTAGCACCTCCGTGTACCTTGAATACAGTCCCCCTCTCCCTCTCTGTGCTTGTCTCCACTAGGAGAGCACTGCCCTCTGATTTCAGACTCCCTGCTTACACCCCCCCCCCCCCCCCGCCACCTTGAGTACTATCCTGATGGCTGGTGCCTAAGCCCCTGTTCATCTAGTGCAACCACGGGGCTCCTCTTTCTCGAAATTTGCGAAAAGGCTCTTCCTGCTTGGACCCCCTCCCATCTCGCTATCTTTCTACCAATCACCTTTCCAAAGGCCGCATACCCTTCTCTTACAAGCCCTCATCACTGGCATCACTTACTGAACTGAATCGCGGTTTGTTTGCTTGTTGTTTTGAGACAAGGTCTTACTGTGTAACTCTGGCTGACCTAGAACTCGCTTTGCAGACCAGGCTGGCTTCGAACTCACAGAGATCCTCCCCCCTCTGCCTCCTGGGTGCTGAGATTAAAGGCACGCACCACCACCACCCAGCACTGTCTGCTCTTTTGGCGTCTGTCTTTGCTCTCTTCCTCTGCCCCAGGCCTGGAAGTGAGTGCCATCAGCCCAGGCTGTGCCTGTCTCTAGCCTCTACTCCTGCGACACGAGACACGCCCAGTAGCCAGAACACACAGTGCACACAAGGAGTGTCAGAGCAAAGGAGGACAGGTCCCAGCAGGCAGCAGCAGGCAGCAGCAGGCAGCCTTGTTACCTGCCCAGAGCCCAGTGGGGCAGGTAGCTCCCTCCTGACTGTGTCCTCAGGGAACAGTCCAGGCTGGGTGTAGCCAATGACATCATCACCCAGCTCTGGACTTGATTGCCATTAGAGCTGTAGAACCCAGCTAATGTGAAAGCTGGTGACGACGACCAACCGAACCGACCGTTTCAAAGTCCTGATAAGCTTGTTAGCACTGCAGGGGTGGGGAGGCAGAGTCTGTTAGCCACCAAGAGGGGAGCGTATCACCTCAGTCAGACATCTGCTGTTGGAACGTGACAGCCTTGAGAACAGGATGAGGAGGCAGATGGCTCTTCTCTCCCAGTAATATCTGCCCTGTTGGACCCCAAATGTTATTCTAGGAATTAAGCGGTATTCCTTTGCATCTTCTGACGTCTACAGACATCCTGTCATTCAGACACATGCTATCCTTCATTATCTCTGCTCCTCATTTGGGCTCATGGCTCCTATTTGAATCAGCTAATTCCTTCCCCTCATCCTAGACTACAATGCCTCCCCACCGCATGCCATCCCAATTGGCTTGTTACTCTGTCTTTTAGTACCTGAGCCATAGTCCCCCTGTGGTCATAGGCTCCTCTGCCTTGTTGACCCCATCTGAGGCCTTCCATGTACCCTTCTACCTCATAAGTTCTCCTCCATATCTGGCTGTGCCATTTTTTCCTTTGGGACACAGTGCCATCCAGGCAGGAGCCCCAGAACTGTATCGTCACCAGCCCATGAGTTCTGTCTTCCATTGCACTCAAGGACTTGACCTCTGGGCTTCCCCTCAGTAGCTGTCTTAGTTAGGGTTTCCATTGTTGTGAAGAGACACCATGACATGACAACTCTTACAAAGGGAAATTTATAATTGGGGTTGGCTTACAGTTTTAGAGGTTTAGTCCATTATCATCATGGCAAGGAATGTGGTGGCTTGCAGGCAGACATGGTGCTGGAGAAGGAGCTGGAAGTTCTATGTCTTGATCTACAGGCAACAGGAAGTGAGTTGTCTACCATGCTGAGCATTGCGTGAGTATATAAGATCTCAAAGCCCACCCCCAAGATGACACACTTCTTCTAACTGTACCTGCTCTAACAAGACCATACATCCTAATAGTGCCAATCTCCGTAGAGCAAGCATTCAAACACATGAATCCAAAGCCACCATATCTATCTAAATCAGCACATTCCACTCCCTGGCTCCCATAGGCTTGTAACCATAACAATTCAAAGTCCATTTAGTCCAACTTCAAAAGTCTTCATAGTCTATCACAGTCTCAACAATGTTTAAAGTCCAATGTTCAAAGTCTCTTCTGAGATTTATGCAATCTCTTAATTGTGATCTTCTATAAAATGAAAATATAAATAGCATATCACATACTTCCAACATATAGTGGCACAAGATATATAGTACCATTCCAAAACAGGGTGAGGAAATACTGGACCAAAACAAGACCAAAAACCAGCTAGGCAAACTCCAAACTCTTCATCTCCATGTCTGATGTGAAAATGTTTTTCAGATCTCCAACTCCTTTCATCTTTGTTGACTGCAACACATTTCTATGTCTTGGGCTGGTTCCACTCCCTATTAGCAGCTCTTCTTGGCAGGTATCCCATGACTCCGGCATCTCCAGCATCTCCAGCATCTTGGGGTTTCCAAGGCAATCCAGGCTTCACCTTCACAGCTTCCACTCAGGGAAACCCCTCACAAATGCCTGGTTTTCCAAACCTTTTTTAGTCATAGAAGACTTCATAACCTCTTTCTTCTATCGTTGACTCTAAAGTTGGAACCACAATGCCAAAACTGCCAAGTTCTGCTGCTTTCTGGAGATGGAACACGGTCCTTTGTTCAATTCTATCTTCACCAGTTTTCTGTTTCTGATGGTTTCTTTCACTGCTGAAGCTTGGCTATTCTGCAACTTGTTCTGTAGACAAGGCTGGCCTCAAACTCAGCAATCTGTCAGCTTCTGCCTTCTGAACACTGGCATTAAAGGTGTACACCACCACAGCAGGCTCTAAGCTTTTCTTTAATTCCTTTCCACTGTGGGAAACTTATCTGGGTTGGATCTAGGTGGTGACCCTGAGGTCAATACTCTTTTCATTACATTTCTTAATCTGTTTATCTCCTTGAACATAGAACTTAGCTCAAATTGTACATTTTGCATTTTTCCTTGGTCAGTTTTCTCCTTCATTATCTACTACTAATATCCACAAGACAGGCTGTTTGGAAATTTCTTCTGCCAACGAAATCAATCCAAATCTCTTCACTTTCACCTCAGGCTGACTCTTCAGACCAGGGCAAAAAACAGCAGCATTCTGCACCAAAATATCACCAAAACTATCTCTAGGCAACATACTGAAATTCTTCCCCTCTGCAATCTATTGAGCCAGGCCCCTACAGTTCATCAAATCACACTCAGCACCACTGTCTCCCATTGTCCTATTAGTGTGGCCCATTAATCAGCTCTCAAAGGGTTCAACTGCTTTTCTAATCCAGAGTTCCAAGACCCATATTCAAACAAAAGCATGGTGAGGCATATCATAGCAATACCCCAGTCCATGCTACCAACTTCTGTCTTGGGGTTTCTATTGCTGTGAAGAGACACAATGACCAAGTTAACTCTTATAACGGAAAACATTTAGGTGGCTTGCTTAAAGTTCAGAGGTTTAGTTCATTATCATCGTGGTAGCATGCATGGCAGACATGGTGCTGGAAAAGGAGCTGAGGATTCTTACATCTTGACCCACAGTCAACAGGAAGTGGCCTGAGACACTGGGTGTGATTTGAACATATATGAGACCTCAAAGCCCACCCTCACAATGACACTCCAACCAGGTCATACCTATTCCAACAAGGCCACACCACCTAATAGAGCCACTCCAAGTAGGCCAACCATTCAAACACATGAGTCCATGGGAGTCATACCTATTCAAACCACCGTAGTAATTTTAAAAAATTATTTTTATGATTTAAAGAAATTGTGTGTGTGTGTGTGTGTGTGTGTCTATGTGTTAGTTATATGAACTTGATTGTAGGTACCTGTGGAGTCTAGAAGAGTGTGTTGGGTCACATTGAGTTAGAGTTGCAGGCAGTTGTGACCTGCCCCATGTGGGTATTTGGAACAGAACTCGGGTCCTCTGCAAGAATAACAAGAACTCTTAACCACCGACCATTTATCTAGCCTTGAAATAACATTTTTATTAACACAGGGTATCCTGTGACCCAGGATGACTTCAAATTCAATATAGCCAAGGATGGTTTTGAACTCCTGATCCTGCTAGAGTATAGCCATGTGCCACCATGTCTGGCTTTATGTAGTTTCAGTGGGGATCAAATCCAAAGCTTGGCGTGCTGCATAAGCACTTTACCAACTGATTACATCCCCAACCCCTCTCCATAGTATCTTGAGAGTGTTTAGCTAGCTTGAAGGCTTCCATCTGAACTTAAATGTTGTGGCCAGGAATACTCCCTTGAAGGATAAGCAAAAAAGGGGGCCAAATTGATATTTTTTAAAAAATCAAATAGAATTTGATTTTAAATAATATACAGAAAGATTAACATAAAATACTTTAGGAGAAAAATTGGGCTTTAGTGACTAGCCTCAGGACAAGATGAGAGAGAGAGAGAGAGAGAGAGAGAGAGAGAGAGAGAGAGAGAGAGAGAGAATATACTGTTTGTGTTTGTAGTTTCCTTCAGAACCTGTTCATATGTAGAGACATGACTCTTATGACCTCTAGAAGACAGCAGAAGTTTTAATTTCTATTTGTCAATATTGTTCCCTCTACCCCTCTTTTTATGAGTTAGGTCCAAATACTAGCAGTTCTTGTCCACTGAAATCAAAAGGGCTGACTCTGCAGGAAGCCTCTCTACTTACCCAGAAAAAATAAAAAATAAGCAGAAAACAAAATGAGATAAAAAACCCTAAACCCTAACAAACACAAAGCTCCACACTAGTCTCTGCCTTCACAATATTTTAATTCATTTTTCTTGAATTTCTTTTTACTGATGAGCTATAGACATATAATGTGAGACCCTAAGGCCACAGGGCAGTGAGCAGATACAGATACATAGGTAACACGCATGCTCCTACCAAGATACTGGCATTTCTGGCAAAGGGAGATAGCTCAGCTGGCAAAGTGCCTGCCGCACAAGCATGAGGACCTAAGTTGACTCATCACCCAGGTAAAAAGCCAGGGGTAGTGTGCAAGCTATTTAAAATTCCATTACTGAGGGGTGGAAACGAGTAGATCCCTAGGCTTCCTTGACTTGTTAGTCTAGCTAAGTCAGCAAGGCTCGGGTACTAATGAAAGACTTTGTCTCAATAAAACAAGTCAGATGGCTCCTGAGAGGCAACTCCTTCCCGCCACTCTACACACAGACAGATTCACACACAGACACACACGCACACATACCTGCTCACACATACACACACCTGCACACACACACACACATGCACACACACACACACACACACACACACACACACACACTGACATTTTGGTCCCCTAAAACACCTGCTCCTGTCTTTTTTCAGAAAATGATGCATCCCACAAGGACAGCCATTATTCTGATGTCTGTTTCCACAGATAGTGTTGCCTGCTCCCGCTCTGTACAGAACATGATTAGATAGTATGTTATACATAGGCAGATGGCTCTTTCTAAACGCTATGCTATTTCTAGTTTTTCACACAGAAAAATCTTTTTGAGATTCGCCCTTTACTGCCTTTCCATGGTTAGGTAGTATATATTCTCCCCCTAGTTTTGTTTTCTGATTTTCCTTCTTATTACTGCTTGTAGAAATGTGATTTAGAATGTCTCACTGTGACTTTCTACTTTATTGATTGAAAGCAAAATATATATTTTTTCTTTAAATCTGAGTCGGGCTGGAGAGAGAGCTCAGTGGTTAAGAACATTTTCTGCTCTTGCAAAGGACCCAGGTTTGGTTCTCAGCACCCATATGGCAGCTCACAACTATACACAATTCTATTTCCAAGAGATCTGACTCGCTTTCCTGGTCTCCATGGGTACCAAGCACTCCCATGATACAGGAATGTACATGCAGGCAAAGCACTCATATACATAAAATAAAAATAAGTCAGTCTTTTAATCAGAGTTGCAGGTATTTCAGCCTTTACTCCTTTCAAAATGTTTCCCCTTCCTCCCACTTCTCAAATGCTACAGGTATAAACATGGTATCTCTTAATGCTGTCCCTTGGGTCACTAAGTCAATGAGTTTAAATCGTTCTTTTTAAAATTTGTTTCGTCTATTCTCCTCTCATAGATTACATCCTGACCAGTTTCCCCTCCCTCCCCTCCTCTCAGCCTCTCTCCCCCCACTTCCCTCTCCACCAGATCCACTCCCTATTGTGATGTGTGTCAGCTCACTGTCTTTCTCCCATGGTGCTTTGTCTTCTGTTAAATCTATTCAGTGAAATTTTCATTTCAGATGTTGTAGTTTTAGATCATAGAAATTTTATTTGTTTATTTTGAAGAGTAATTTTTACTTCTCTGAAGAAGCTTTCTGTTGTTGTGATAGACTGGATTCAAAAGGGGAGGAACGGGCTTATTTCACTTTTCAAGCTATAGTCAGCCCATAAAAAGCAGAAACAAGACAGGAACTGAGGCAGAAATCATGGAGGAACTCTGCCTACTGGCTTGCTTTCTCTGGCTTGTTCAGATGCCTTTTTTACACAGCACAGACTCACTTGTCCAGAGATTGCACCACCCACAGTGGGCTGGCAATTAAGAAAATTCCATTGCACAGTGAAATTTCTATGATGACTATTAAGGTAGTCATCAATCTGATCACAGGGGAAGAACAGTTCAGACACCCTCTCCACTGTTACTTAGGGTCTTAGCTGGGGTCATCCTTGTGGATTCCTGAGAATTTCCCTAGTGCCAGGTTTCTTGCTAGCCCCATAATGACTCTCTCAATCAAGGTATCTCTTTCCTTGTTCTCCCTCTCTGTCCTTCCCCCATCTCAGCCATCCAATTCTCTCATGTTTTCCCTCTCATTCCCTTCTCCCTGCTCCCCTTCTACTCTCCCACCCCCATGCTCCCAGTTTTCTCAGGAGTTCTTGTCTCTTTCCCCTTCCCAGGGGGATCCATGTATGTCTCTCTTAGCGCTCTCCTTGTTACCTAGCTTCTCTGGGGTCGTGGACTCTAGGCTGGTTATCCTTTGCTTTACATCTAATATCCACTTATGAGTGAGTACATATTATATTTGTCTTTCTGGACCTGGGTTACCTCACTCAGGATGGTTTCTTCTAGTTTCATCCATTTGCCTGCAAGACATCATTGTTTTTTACCACTGAGTAGTACTTCAGTGTGTAAATGTTTCACATTTTCTTTATTCATTCTTTGGTTGAGGGTCATCTAGGCTGTTTCCAGGTGTAACATGACGGCCAGCTTGTTGGGATATCTGTCCCGCCTGGCACCCCACAACCGGCAAGTCCCAAAGAAAATCAATCACACAGAGATCTCTATAAGTTATAAAGCTGATTGGCCCATTAGGTCAGGCTACTTATTAGTTCTTATAACTTATGTTAATCCATTATCATTATCTTTGTTAGGCCATGACTCAGTACCTTTCTCAGTGTGACAGCTCACATGTTGCCTCTTCAGTGATCTACGTAGGAATCGCAGAGGAACCTTCCTGCTTCCCAGAATTCTCCTGTTCTCATTGCATCACCTCTACTTCCTGTCTGGTTTTCCCGCCTATACTTCCTGCCTGGCCAATCAGCCTTTTATTAAAATACATGATTGACAGAATACAGATAATTCTCCCACACCATTTCCCTCTTTTTTTTTAAACAAAGGAAAATACCCATAGTCCATTTGTTGGGAATGTGGGTGTAGTATTTCAGGTTACTTCCTGCTGGTTGGGGCGCTGATGATCTTATGGGGACCTAAAGAAAATTTAGAGTTATAATCAAGTCCTGACTGGAGTATTCTGTGAGTCTTGATCATCTCAGGCAACAGTCTTGAACCTGTTCTGGATGAAGAACTCTGTCATCTGGGCCAACTGTTCCTATCGGAGATTTCTCAGGTGGTCTTCCTTTTTCAAACCTGATTTTTCTTAACTCAGAATGAATCCACAGCCTCTCATTTTCTGTGGAAACAAAAGCAAAACCTCTTCTCCAAAGTAACATACCTTTTGACTTCAGTTTTGAAGCCAAGGTATTTTCAAAATACCTATCTTGGGTTAGTTCAGCAGCATTTATAAACAAAAGTCTTTTAGCATCTGTTGCTCCTTCCTCAGCAATCAAACAATTCAAAGAGAGCATAATAGCATACAGTATCAAGATTCTCTGTGTATTTTCCATCTTTGTGCGGCTTTATTTCAACCTCTATTTCTTTTATTTTTACTTTTACTTTTCGAGACAGGTTCTCTGTATATCTTTGTCCTGGAATAACTCTGTAGACCAGGCTGTCCTTGAACTCACAGATGACTCTGTCTCTGCCTCCCCAGTGCTGGGCTCAAAGGTGTATGCTACCACACCTTGAACTCACAGAGATCTGTCTGTCTCTGTCTCCCAGGCATTAGGATTAAAGGCGTGTGCTACCACACCTTGAAGTCACAGAGGTCAATATGCCTCTGCCTCCCAGGCATTGGGATTAAAGTTGTGTACCACCACACCCTATATCTCCTTTTCTTTCTTTTTTATTTTTAATGACTTTAACCTTTTAGCCTGCATATATTTTTAACACACTGTAAACCATTTAGAGGTTTTCTTCGTCTTTGAATCTCTCTTTACTGTATATCTCTCTTTTTCTGACCACACGAGTCTTCAATGGGTAGGACTAAAGCCATGGCTTTGACAGTTAGATCCAGCCCATTCCTTAGCTTTCCAGTCTCATGGCTGAGATACCAGCCAGAGCTGTGTTCACTGCCACAATTCTATGGCATTTTAAGGTCCCTGCCAACAAGCAAACTGCAGCATTCTGCTCAAAGACCACACTCAGTCGGACCATCTGCCTCAAAGAGTCAGAATTTGCCCTGGCAGGACGGCTGGCATTTTAAAACAGCGCAGCTTTTTTCCTGCTAGGACTGAAAACCGAAAAGCATGCGTTCAGCTTTTCATCAACACCGTCTAAGTGTTTCGCGGCAGGACCTCTTAAAGGAGCTACAAACTTTTGCAGCTAAAGCTGAGCCAGGAAGCCTCTCTTAGATGAGAGCATTTGCTTGCCTCTGGCAAGGAGAGCAGATCCGAGAAATTGCTGCTACCAACAAAACATGCTTTACTCTATTCTTTCCCAAACTTTCTCAGGCTTTCTGTGGATTCAGTTATCCACGTGGGCGCCATCTGTAACATGAGGACCGACTTGTTGGGGTTTCTGTTCCCGCCCAGTACCCCACAACCGGTAACTCCCAACGAAAATCACACGCAGGACTCCATAAGATTATAAAGCTGATTGGCCCATTAGGTCAGGCTACTTATTAGTTCTTATGACACATATTACCCCATTATCCTTATCTGTGTTAGCCATATGGCTTGGTACCTTTTTCAGCTGGGCAAGTTACATGCTGCCTCTTCGGTGGTCTGCGCAGGAGTGGAGAGAGAGAGCTTCCTGTGTCCCAGAATACTCCCAGTCTCCTTACTCCACCCCTACTTCCTGTCTGGCTTTCCCGCCTATACTGCCTACCTGGCCAATCAGCGTTTTATTAAAATATGATTGACAGAATACAGATAATTCTCCCACACCATCCAGGTTCTACCTATTATGAATAATGCCGCTACGAGCACAGTTGAGCAAATGTCCTTGTGGTATGAATGTGCATCCTTTGGATTTATGCCCAAGAGTGGTATTGCTGGGTCTTGAGGTAGATTGATTCCCAATTTTCTGAGAAACTGCTATCCTGATTTCCAAAGAGACTGTACAAGTTTGTAGGCCCACCAACAGGGGAGGAGTGTATCCTTTATTCTGCATCCCCTCCACCATAAGCTATCATCTATGTTTTTGGTCTTAGCCATTCTGACTGGTGTAAGATGATATCTCAGAATCATTTTGATTTGTATTTTTCTGATGGCTAAGAATGTTGAACATTTCCTTAAGTGTCTTTCAGCCATTTGAGATCCTTCTGTTGAGAATTCTTTGTTTAGATCTGTATCCCATTTTTTGCTTTGATTATTTGGTATTTGATGTATAGTTTCTTGAGTTCTTTATATATTTTGGAGGTCACTCCTCTGACTGATGTGGGATTGGTTGAAGGCGTAAGTCACAGACAATCCCACACCAGTTTGGAATTATGATTAATAGAATGGTTATTTATTCAAAGGGGAAAAAACTTACAGATTACCGTCCCAGACAACAGCCCCTCCACGCGAACAGGAAAGGAGTCTAGGAGCCGGAAGCGGAGCTGGAAGCCAAAGAGGGAGTGGAGGACAGCCGCTGCTTTTTTTAAAGAGAGAGAGACCACGCCCCAATGGGCTGGTAACTTCAGCCCATTGGCTGAAGGAGCGGAAGGAGCTCCCGCAGCAATTGGTGAAGATCTTTTCCCATTTAGTTGGCTGCTGTTTTATCTTAGTGACCATGTCCTTTGCCTTACAGAAGCTTCTCAGTTTCAGGTCCCATTTGTTTATTGTTGCTCTCAGTGTCTGTGCTACTGGTGTTATATTTAGGAAGTGGTCTCCTGTGCCCATACATTCAAGGCTACTTCCCACTTTCTCTTCTATGAGGTTTAGTGTGGCCCAGAGTTCAATCAAAGAGAGAGAAGAGCAATAATATGAGCAAAGGAGTCAAGACCATGATAGGGACACCCACAGAAACAGCTGACCTGTGCTAGTGGGAGCTTACTGCCCCAGGACTGAACTAGGCCCTCTGAATGTGGATGACAGTTGTGTGGCTAGGGCAGTGTGTAGAGCCACTGGCAGTGGGACCAGAATTTATTCCTAGTGCTTAAACTAGCTTTTTGAAGCCTGTTCTCTTTGGAGGGATACCTTGCTCAGCCTAGATATAGGGGCAAGGGCATTAGTCCTGCCTCAAAGTGATGTGCCAGACTTTGTTGATTCCCCATGGGAAGACTTACCTTCTCTGAGAAATGGATGGGGGTGGGGTAGGTGGGAGGTGGGGCAGAGGGGGAAGAGAAAGGAGAGGGAACTTGGATTGGTATATAAAATGAGACAAAATAGTTTAAATAAATAAATAAATAAGAATTGATCTCTAGGGATAAATACTGATTTCACAGCCAGTAGCCCCTCAAGATACAGGAGAAGTGCCTTGGTCCTGCCTCAAGTGATGTGACAGACTTTGTTGACTCACCATGGAAGGCCTTACCCTCTCTGAGGAATGGATGGGAGTGGAGTGGGGGGGAAGGTTGGAGGGAGTGGAAGGAGGGGGAGGTATCGATATATGAAATTTAAAAAGATCATTTTAAAGAAAAGAAAATAAAGGAAAACAAGAGAAAATGCCCCCACAGACGTGCCCACTAGTCAACCCAATGGAGGCAATTCCTGAATTGAGGTTTCCTCTTCCCAGGTAGGTCAAGTTGACAGCTGAAACTGACTGATACCTTTTGTCCATTACATAATCCTTTCCTTTAAATCCTTGAACGTTCTTATAATAGCATTTCTAATTCTTGTCTCCTGCTTTAAACATCTATGTTATCTTTGAGGGTGCTTCTATGGATGGAGGGGGGTGAGGGTGCCTTGTTTTCCCACCTTATTTTCATTTTGCTGTAACGTTTATAATTTCTTGTTGTTGCTTGAAGGCGCTGCTCTCGAGTGCTCTAGATGACTTTTAGCTTTGTTAGGCTGTGTCTGTAGAAACCCTTAAACAGCTCAGACTTACGGAACAGTCTGTTCTGCTTGCGGGTCTGAATGACAGAGGCATCCTCTAAGAGCCTTATACCCCAGCTGACTGGAGCTTTGGAGAGCTACAGCATCATCCACCAGGCCTCTGAAACTTCACGGCCCTCACATGATGCTTCACAACCAGCCTGAGAGAGTCCCACACTGGTAATGTGCGGCAGAGCTGTAGGTTGAAGCTGCTAGGGGGTTAGAAGGGCTTCCTGAGCCACATTTGTGTATAACTGGAATCTTGTCCAATACGCTCCAAATGCCCTAGAAGTCACAACCTCAATTTCGGTTCTTCAGCCAGATGTGAAGGTTCTCCTGCTTGTGCTTCTGGTTAGCAGCAGTTTAAGGTCCCTGGGTAGTGGGGGAGGAGGGGTTAATGTGGTGACTCCATCCATCCATCCATCCATCCATCCATCCATCCATCCATCCACCTACCCATCACCTATCTATCCAGTTTCAGAAGTGTGGCATCAATTACCCTCTCCTAGCTATAGCTGAACTGCCTTCCTTGGGTTTTGCATTTCAATACCTATCTGATTGTTCTATGGTTATCTGTATGTTTCTCTTTCCCACAGAAGTGAAGTGACTGAGTCTAGTGATCTGTGAGTCTTCAGTCCGTTTGCTGCCCTCATGAGAGAAGAACCCTTGTCCCACAGGTAAATAGGATACTTAAAAAGAGCGTGGGGTTCTGATGTGCATATGCCATGCTCTGTAATGAAAGACCACAATAAAAAAAATGAAATTAAAGAATAGGATGTGAGCCTGTTCATAATCTCAAGAAGCAAGTAGGAAACTGAGGATTGGAGATAACTATATATAGACTATTATCTGCTGGGCCACAAGGACCAGAGTTAGAAATTACAGTGGTTAGAATGCAAATAGCCCCCATAGTCTCGTGTATTTGAAGGTTTGATTCCAAGTTGGCGTACTGTTTCAGAAGGATTGGAGGTATGGCCTTGTGGGAGAAGCTGTGGCCTTCTTGGGGGAGATATGTCACTGGGAGTGGACTTTGAGGTTTCAAAAGCCCATGCCAGATAAAGTCTTACTCTTTCTCTTTGCCTCCTGCCTTCAGTTCAGGATATAAGCTCTCAGCTACTCCTCCAATGTCATACCTGAGGGCTGCTTCACCCACTGCCACTGACCCTCTAGAAGTGGAAGTAAACCCCCAATTAAATGCTTTCTTTTGTAAGTTGCCTTGGCCATGGTGTCCTTTTACAGTAATAGAAAAGTAAATAAGACAGAGATCTCTGCAAGAATGTTCAGAGACACTTTTAGCAGAGTACTAAAGACTGTTAATAATACACCCTCTGATGCTATCATTTAAATAAGATGCAAACAGGATGCCATGGAAGAGGGAACTTGAAGGGCACCCCTTCAAAAAATGTGTAAGAATAAGGGTATGTAACCCAGAAGGATGAACCTTTCTCTTTCCACTTCACAGAACCTTGCCAAAGGTTTGAAGCTTGCTCCGGGAATCTCAGTAAAGGATAAGTCCGTCCTAGGTGATTCCCAATGGTGCTGGGGCTCTGTGCTGCCATCCCTTTGGGGTACAGGTCTCTATTCTCATCACTTGAGAATTCAAATTGTGTTCCCACACAGTTGGTTAACCTGGCTTCCATGGCACGATAAAGGTTATAAATTAGTCATGTGATTGAGGAAGTCCTGGAAGGACAGCCCAGCCCTTCTTCATGCTGGTTGGCTGCAGCCATAGCAACTGCTTGTTCTAGACCAAAGTTCAGTGTCTGCACATCTTTATGGTCTTGTTCATAGTTCAATGTCCAGGAGCATAAAACTTCCCATGAAGACACAGCTTTCACACTCACAACCGAATACTAGACTTCCTTCCTAAACCCTGGACTCCAAATGATAAGACCTCCAAATATTCTAAGTTGGTTGTTATTCTATCACAGGGAGCTTTTTTCCTGAGAAAATGCCGACTACACAGAAGACGTTGATGTTCCTATCTGGCTTTCTCACAAGCCTTGGCTCTGTTGTTGTCATCTGCTCGATTCTGGGGACGAAAGCATGGGTCACCAGCACTATTTTCTTCACAGATCCTATTTCCAATGGTACCATTGTCATCACCTACGGCCTTTTCCGTGGTATGAGTTCTCAAGTTTTGAGTGAAGGCCTTCAAGAGCTGGACAAAAACTTTGAAGGTAAGTGATTATCTAATTTGAATGGGGATAGCAAGAATGGCTAAGACTCCTATAATTTTGTATTTTGGCCAAATAGCCATTTGAAAGTAATCTCTGTGAATTCCAAGTTAGGCTATCAAGTTAGGATTAACTCATAATTTAAAATTTAAAAAAATGAAAAGGTGTTTATGATTATTTTAGACTCCTTCGCTCTGGTTATCTTGTTATTGTCAGAGTCTGAACCATTTTAGCAGTGGCTGGGTTTGAATGGTACCTATCTAGTTTACTGACAAATAAATAATTAAGTTGAAGTATGTGGCAGTTTTATAGTGTTTAATAGCCAGCAGAAGCAGTATCTCAAAGGATGTTGACCATGGGTTTTGACACAGGACATCCAGCTCCATCCAGAAGTTCATAAGCCCTGACACAGGGAAAGTCTAAAGCAACAAACATCAACACCCAGTCCATATTTCCCAGCTTCTTGAACTTACTCTTTTGAGTTCAAAATATCTCATTGCTAGAAATGACATTTAATTTCTAATTAATCCTATCACTTACAGGAAGTCCTAGTTGCTCCTCATTTCTGATATAATAATGTCTTTTTTTCTATATATACAAAATAAGAAACTGTTGAGGATAGGCAAATGTAGCTACTTGAGTTTTATAGTTTGAGATCTGGCATTATGGCTCTTGACATGTGGAAGTCACATTTGTACATTGTACAGCATATAAGTGGGCGGTGTGTTTTTTGCGGTGATGCACACAGGGTCTGAACAACTGGTTAGGGATATTTAAGCTTCTAAGAATGCACTGTCTACCATCATATGCCAGTGTAATATTTGGTGCCCGAACTCTAGAATGGAGTTCTAGTAGGTTTATGATTTTGTTAATGAAATGGTTTCCATAAATCAAGGGCAATGTGTTTCTAACTACCAAAGCGTCTTTGAGTGGTAGGAAACCACATCTTCCCTGAGGTTTCAGCTGCTTCTCCCCTCGCCTGGTGCTGGCCGCAGCCTCTCAGGAGGTGAAGAGACCTGCTCTACAGCAACCAGAAGCTAAGATTTCAAAGGCTCCTTTAATGATACCATTTTAAAAACCAAAAGTCGGCTTGTTCGTGAGTCCCCTGGCAGATTTATATGCTTTAAGTTGGAGACAGAAGACTACAGTGTTGACTGGGGATCAGCTGATTCCATCTAGAGATTGATGGCCTCAGTGGAAGCCCTGAGTCTCTAGCCAGGGAGGCCCAGAGAAGGATAGGAAAGGTCAGGCCTGGCAAGTCAGCCCTACGTGACTGAGAGTGAGCATGCTGGTGTCTGGAGAGCGAGGGCAGCCTCAGTCGGGATGGGGGCAGAAGTTGGGGTTAGTGATATTAAGATCCTTCCACTTAGTGTATCAACAGAGTCAGAATGCTTGTGTTGCCAGTGCCTGGGTCTCTCTGGTTTTATCCTTTAGTACTGGAAAGCCACTGTAGCCACCCCTCACACTTAGAGTCCAGCCTCCCATTGCTCCAGAGGGTCAACAACCACCCCATGGAGGAAGATGCTACACAATTGCTGGTAGGCATCTAGGGGTCACTCAGGGACTGTGGGATTTTCCATACATGTGACTGTGGTAAGCACTGAACATATAAACAGTTCTCCCAGACAGGAAGTCATTCTTAAAACATGTATGTAGGCAATGTTAAAGATCTTCTGTTGCTAACCCTGTCAGCAGAATTCAGGATTTACAGTGGGACACTCTGCTCTCCCGCAAGTAAGTCAGGGCTGCCATGTACATCATTAGTCAATCATTGGTGGCAAAGTTAAATCTGCATAAAATTAAACATGCAGTGTCCTATTCAGCACTGACAAATGGGTGTGTCCCCTTGAAAAGTCAGTGTTTTAACTTTGTGACTAAGGCTAGGACATACTGAAATCCTCAGACAGTGAAGCATATCACCAGGCCCTGCTACACTTCTGCATTGGGGTGGTTTTAACATATTGTGTCTATTTGGATTACAGAGTTGGCAGTGAAAGAACAGAATGGGCAATAGTGTTTGTTTTAAAGTGTCAAATCCATCCAGGCTACAATGGGTCAATGAATGGAGATGATGCCTAGTCAGTTCCAGTCAGGAACCCTTCTGTTGTGGAACTGGCCTGGCAGTGAGCTCAGGCTGGCTAGTTGGGTCCTGGTTTGTCTAATGTCCAGATAAGAGATTGGTTAGCTCTGTCTAGCCATGAGTAGATGGTCTTTGCTATTCCTAAAGATCCAGCTGTATAATTTCAGCTCAAAATATCCACTGTGTGAGTGAAGGTCTTAGACTTAAGAGCTGATAGGGTTTGTACACAGCTCCTGTAGTGAAATGCTTCCTGTCTAGGGCAAGGGAAGCTCCTCCTCCTCTGCAGTGCAACACCCTGCACTCATGTAAGTCTCCACAACAGCGGGAGGTGGGGTGGGGAACACAGTCCTATGGACTCCTAGAAGGACCTGTGCTCACGCTCACGAGGGTGTGCCCCTTGCCTTCCCTGGTTTGGCTCTTGGGTGCTTTAACAGGATCCCTAATGAAATTAACTCCTTGCCTCTGAGAATGCTATAGGGTCTAAGGGGCATGATGTGTACTATTTCCCCAGGATGGCAGGAATGGGGCAATGTGGCACTTGAATGTGGCACCCCTCAGCAGGTGATCTCCAGTCTATATCCTGATCAGACCAAGCATCTTTACATAGTCACTTTGAAATTTCAGTGAATGTTATTTCTCTTCCCATGGCCTAGGTCCCTTTGATCTTGGTCCCAAGAGCATCTTTGTCAGTAGACACGTGACACTCCAACAGCCAAGTTACCATGGCACTGACTCTGGCCCGGAGATGCAATCTCCTGGATGCTGCCAGGACCCTCTATATTTGGCCTCCCATGCCAATGAGAAGAATTTCAGATTCAGGTCCCACCCCTCTTGTTTAGATGTGCTATTTTCCATATAACTATGACAAAACACCCGAGAAAAGCAACTTAAGGGAAGCATAATTTATTTTTGGTTCATGGTCTCAGGGGGATTCCGGCTCATTATGGTGAGAAAGGCATGGCGGAGTAGGTTCAGCTGTGGTGGTGGAGTGTCAGGGAGTTTCCTCACATAGGGTGGACCAGAAAGCCCAAGCCAGCATCAAAGTGGGTCCAACCTTCAAAAGGCTTGCCCCTGGTAATATACTTCTCATAGCCAGAATGTGTCTCTGGCAACGAGAAGTTTCCACAGCCCTTAAAACTGTGCCACAGACTGGAGTCTGAACCTTGAAACCTTGAACCTGTGGGGGACATTTTAGTCAATTCCTAACATCAGGTGTGTTGGTCAACATTGATTACCAACCTGATGGGAAGGAGTGTTACCTAGGAGACAACCCTCGGGCGTTTCTGAGAGGGAGTTTCTATATTGGGTTGAGGTGAGACGATCCACCCTAAATGTGGGTGGTATCATCTCATGGATGGAGGCTTCAGATTGCAGAAAATGGAAAAGGTGAATGCATCATCAGCATCCACATTTCTCTCTCTCTCTCTCTCTCTCTCTCTCTCTCTCTCTCTCTCTCTCTCACTCCTTCCCTCCCTACCCTTTTCTCCCTCCCTCCCTTCCTCCCCCCTCCCCCTCCTCTCTCTCTCTCTCTCTCTCTCTCTCTCTCTCTCTCTCTCTCTCTCTCTCTCTTTCTGCTTCCTGACTGCATATGCAATGTGTCTAGTTGTCTCAAACTCCTGCCGCCATGTTTGCTCCACCATAATGGACTGTACTCTCAAACTGTGAACCTTCTGCCCTTTAATTGCTTTCATTAAGCGCTTGATTGTAACAATGGAAAAAGTGATTAGTACACTGGATGGTTTTAAGACAAACAGACAGTAATTCTGACTCAGGGTTGATGGTCACCAACTTTGCCTTGGTCAGTTACTAGGCTGACAAAAGCTTTGGGCATTACTTTTATGTCCCTTGGCAGTGGGTTGCTTGAAGTTGATTTTGTGTGTGTGTGTGTTTGATAGCTCAGGACACAACCTTACAGATGAACACAGGCAGGCTGAGGGTAAGTGTCAGGCTCAATGGTCTCCGAGTGCTGAACTTAGGCCAAGGATCAACTGTCACCAGTGGGCTGTCACGATCCGGCTTTTCCTGTCCCCAGTCTTCACTGGCTCTTATTTCTTTTCTGTGATCTCAACATTGCAGTATTAAACAGAGTTGAATTAAGAAGCTAAATACAGAGTAAAGAGCAAATGAAGTTGATTTCTTGAGACTATGCGAAGACTCCCTACTCCCTATTTCATCTCATGACTTCATACATGACTTCATCTCATGTATCAGAATGTGTTTTCTGGAGAAGGGCTGTTTATCCTTTTTCCTTCTGATAGAGGTGACCACATTGGAAGAAGGAGATGGAGAAAATGGGCCAAACCAGAAGGCTTAGTCAGTTTTCTCCCAAGACAACCTTAGCAGCTGTCCTAGAGGTTGAGGCACTAACTGTGACTTCCTGGGAGGCCCAGGTCTAAGATCATTCAGTCCCTGTGATGTGCACTAATGTCAGCACCATACTGGGTCAGGTCCCTGGTGGCCAGGTGTCTGAGGAAGTGGAGTCAGTCCTAGTTACTTGTGTTTCTATGACAAAATATCTGGCAAAGGCCATTAAGGAAGGAAGGGTGTGTTCCGGCTCACAGTTGGAAAGCACAGTCCGTCATGGTAGAAGAGTCACCATGGGAGGAGCATATGGTTACTGGTCACACGGCGTATGGCATCCATAGGTAGAAAACAGAAGGGGGGAGGGAAGGAGGGAGAAGGGAGGTGAATCCTGGTGCTCACCTTTAAGGTGGATCCTCCCACTTCTCTTAACCCGGTCTAGAAACTTCCTCACAATCATGCCAAGAGGTTTACTTCCCTGAGAATTCTAGCTCCTATAAGTTGACAGTATCCACCATCATACTCAGTGTCTATGAACCACAGAAAACAAGACCTGGAGGTGGAGAGCAGACGGCAAGTGGGTCCCGAATGAATGAACCTTCTTTGGGGATCTGGGTGTCTGAATGCCCGGCTGAAATATCTGCTGTCATCTCTGTGGCTGCCTGTTCTTGACCTCTCTCTGAGGCCACCAGAATCAGGGCAATTAGCTCCGATTGTGATGGGACTCCTGAATCGGAAGCTTGTCCCATGAAAGAAAGAAAAAGAAAAAGAACTCCATGCCTCTGCTAATTTTCCGGGGAGGGAGCAGCTGTCAGATGCTGGGAAGGGATATTGTTATTGCACTCTGGCTAACTCTCACCAAACTTTCAGCTTAGCATTGTCTGAGTTCTGAGGCTGGAGCTGGGAAGGCAGAGCTGTCAGAGGTGGCAGGGAATTCAGAAATAAGTTTTACAATGCAGCAGTTCAAATTAGGATGAATTGCCCCCCGAGTACGTAGGAAAGTATGAGTCAGCAGCCCCAAATTAGCTCTCTTTGGAAAATCACGTCTGTTAAATCTTATTGAAAGTCAAGGTAGAGCTAAATTTGATTGTCATTTTCTTTTTCTTTTGGGGCATGCATGTCACGTGCAAGTGCTTGTGCATGAGTGTGCACACATACACGGAAGCCGGGGGTCAGCACCCTGTGTTTCCCAATTATGTCCCATCTTGCTTTTTCTTTTTAATTTTATGTGTATGTATGTATGCTTGAGCAAGTGTGTGTCCATCATGTGGATGTAGCAACTCACGGAGACTAGAAGAAGCTATTGACTCCCCTGTAATGAGAACCTCCATGTAGGTGCTGGAAATGGAAGCTGGGTTCTCTACAAGAAGAACAGTAAGCATCTTTAACTGCTGAGCCATCTCCTCAACCCCCTCCACCCTACATTCTGAGACAAGGTCTCAACGGGAACCTGAAGCTCACTAATTGATTCTGCTGGACTGACGGGCAAGCAAGGCAGTTTCCCTAGGGCTGGGATTACAGGCACTGTGCCTGGCTTCTTTTTTAAATATGGGCTCTGGGAGGGTTGAACTCAGGCCCTGATGCCTTCAGGGCAAGCATTTCACCCACTCAGTCATGTCTGCAGCCCTGCACAGTTGCTTTTTAATGGAATATTCCAATTGTAAGTGAACATTCATTTAGAACTGGAAGTCAGTGTGTGAGACAGAGAGTCTCTCAGAGAAATCCAGGTGTTCGGGACACCAGGCGTGTTCCTTACACTCAAGTTTCTGCTCTTGGCTTAAATATTCCAGTTATTTCCTTGACTACAGGATGACCAAGGAGAGAGAGAGAGCTCTTTTGTTTCCAGCCAACTTCCCTTGAGAGTGAAGGTTTCCTCCTGACCTGGCTGCTGGGGAACAGGAAGTGGATCCACCTTGAGGTGATGAATAGCTAACACATCCACAGGGACCAGTCTGGACCTCCGGCTGGGTGTGTCTCCCTAGCTCAGTTGCTTTTTCCTATTCTCCTTGTGACGTCACCTCCCTCCAGTTTCAAAATCAGCACATACTGAGTTAGTACAAGCAAAGCCTCCTAAATATGCCATTTACATTAAGAGTGTGGAGGAGCCGGAGAGAGATCCTACTTGGTTAAGTCAGGGACTAGTGAAGCCACAGTCCGGGTGGTCTTCGGGAGCCTCACTTAGGTTACAAGGCAGAGAACATGGGATAGGGGATCAATATCCCAAAGGGGACACTGACAGAAGTCACGGGAAAGCCCAGTCACCATAACAACAAGGAGGCGTTACCTCTAGAAGCTGAGCTTTGCCCCTGTGCATCTGAGGAGAGAAATGCTCTTCAGTGGGGGTGGGAGGTCATGGTTCGCTCACTGCTGAGCTGGTGTTTTGCTTTTTGTGCAGGCTCTGTGCTCCTGGGGTTACAAGGGATGCTTGTCAATGTTTAGCACATGCTGTAGCCAAGTTCCCGTCCCTCCTGCCCCTCTTTCCTGCACATCCCTTTGCTCTTTAAGGCAGTGCCCCTTGCTATGCAGCAGTATCCATAGCTGCTGCCCTCAGGCCACTCCCTTCCAGGAGATGCCTGATCTGGGCTCAGTCACACACTACTCAGGATGCCTTCTCTATTCATGAAGGACTTTTGCTACCTCCCAATTTTTTGATCGCGCCTCCTTTGTCTAGTAGGAGGATGTGGCAGATTTAGAAAAACAAATATAAAGACTTAAAATTTAAGATGTTTTCACCCAAACTAGGCTGAGCACATACCCTTACACAAGGTAAATGTCAGATCCTGGGGCCCTTTTGTCCGTTCAGATCATTCAGAAACACAGTTCAGTAAAGACCACTTCTTTTCATTAAAAAAAAAAAAAGGAATTACTTATTTTAGTTTGTGTTTTGCCTGCATGTATGTGTGTGGACCATGTGCTCATGGAAGTCAGAATAAGGCTTCTTCTGGAAGCTGGATGTTGATTCCTCTGGAACTAGAGTTTACAGAGAGTTGTGAGCCACCATGTGGGTTGGTAGGGATCGAACTTATGTTCTCTGCAACAGCAGCTAGTGTTCTTAACCATTGAACCATCCCTCTAGGTCCCCATTTCTTACCCAAGTCTCTCAGTCACACAGGGGCTCTTGTTTTCCTTACTAGTCAGAAAGGAGACACCCGTGCCTGGTGTGCAGTTTCACAGCGAGCATCCGGAACGGGGGTGAAATCAAGGGCATGTACAGTAGGACTTGGCACACGGAGAACTTCTCAATAGTTCTCTTGGTACAGGGACAGAGAGGAGAACCTTGCAAAGAGAGGGTGATGGTGGCAAATGGTAGGATATGGTTCGGAAGATGTTTTGCTGTTCCTCCTGTCCCACGGGAGCCAGCCCTGGAAGCTAAGAATCCGGGTCTGCCTGGCTACTTCCTGTTCCTTAAAGCTGTGCTGTGCTAAGGATGTGAACGTCTCCACATCCGTGAAAACCAGTGAAACAGGAAGAGAGAGAAGGAGACTTTGACTAGTTCTTACTCACCCCTCTGTGGCCACGATGGCTTGAGTTCCCAGTGATGTTTGTTAGTGCAGTTTTGTTAGTATGTTATAGCACACAGCTATAGCATGCGCTAAACATTGACTCTTTCCCTGGTGGTCTTTTCCTTGGGGCTTCACAGACGGTCTCTCACAGTTTCGTGTGAGATCCTGACATATACTGACAGCCATTAGAGCTGCTCTGTGCACCTAGGAAGAGCACACCTGTCACATCTGGTCTGATGTGTGGGAGTAGAGCAGGAGGTGGGGGAGCTCGGTGCCGCCCTGGAAATCGGCTGGTAGAGCTTGGAAGCCCCAAGGTTCTGACGACTCTGCCCAGTGCACCTGCGCTGTGTTTTCCATGAGTGGAGATCCATTATGCAGCTTCTTTGCATTTAAGATACAGGCGGGTGCTCTTTTGTAAAGCGCTTTAAGCTTAGAAGGAAGTTCTGAGGGTGAACCAGAGGGTTGTGTTCCCAGCCGCCTCCAGTGTTGGAGTCTGGGACGTGGAGTCTGGACTCGGGGTAAGCACCGTGATTTGGTCTAGCAAGAAATGTTTTCCTATAGCCACTGCTAGCTATGAGCTGGCCTCTCTCTGGTCATTTCTGCCAGGCCTTATTCTCCAACTTTTTTCTCTGTCATCTGCTCCTGACTCACTGAATTCTTCTAAGCCATGGGGTTTATGGGATTCTCCCTGCACATGGGTTTGCACAGTGACCCACCCTAAACATTTCTGTCAGAAGCAACTAATTCTAAGACCCAAAGGGAAGCTATGGCAATGGAATTGCCATCTATCCTACTAGCAAGGCTCGGAGGTCAGAGATCACTGGCAAGAAAGTTGCGGGTATGAGGGACCACCCTCTGCTAAAACTTGAAAACTCAGTTAGACATCCAGCCACCTTTAGAGCAGTGCTTATGCAATCAAGTAAGATCACTGACTGGTTGGCCATGAAGGATGTGGTCTCATTCTCATGCGTTTGTGTATGTTCCTGTATGTACATGTGCACTCAGTGTGTCTATGCAGGTACACGTGCATATGTATACGTGTGCAAGTGGAGGTAAAAAGTCAACTACCGATGTCATTCTTCAGGTGATGCCCATCTTGGTTTTTGAGATAGGGTCTCTGGTTGAACCCTGTAGGTCACCAGTTCAAGTAGACAGTCATGTGAGCCCCGGGATTCAACCGTCTCAGCCATCTGCCCAATACTGAGGTTGCAAGCACTCACCATCACCCCTGGCTCTTTTAGGTGGGTTCTGGGGATTGAACCTCTACAGCACATTACTGACTGAGCCATCTCCTGGTCCATGCAGTCTCGTTCTTACAGGATGAACGATATACTGCTTCCTTCTCTGACACCACGGCTTCTCTAGCTTGACTGTACTGAGGATTTGCATTCTGCACTGTGCATTCACCAAATGTTGCTTTAGTTTTAGGGATATTGGGTGATTCCTCCCAGAAGACTCTGCATTTGGTGGCCATCCTATTCCTGGTCCTGAGTCTGGGAACTTCCGTACTGAGCTCAATATTCACCTTCTACAACAGCGTCAGCAACCCTTACCAGACGTTCCTGGGTCCTGTGGGCGTCTACACCTGGAACGGACTCAGTGGTGAGTTTCCTGAGAAGACTCACATGCATATACATGTACACACATATACATGCACACACAGGTGTATACTTATGCATACCAATGCAGGCTCATGAACACACGTTGCTCTCCTTCTTACCTTCACAAGGGGCAAATGTGGACTCCAGAGATGCCTCACCTGGATGACTAAGCCATAGAGCAAGGGAGGATACCATCTGGGGCCAATACTCTTCTTGTGGGCTAGGATGCTGTGTGGTTGCTAGGTGATTTTGTTATTTTGTGGGTGGTACCTGGGTGGAGGATGAAGTCCAGATGGGAAGTGGATCCTGCTGTGACTCAGTCAAAAGACTCCCCATGGGTTTTGCCCATGCACTTCAACCCCCACAACTGTAGTGGAACTCAGAACCAGAGGTTAAGGGACTTGGTTACAAATCTAGATATAGGTCCCTATCAGCGAGTGCTCTTCCATCAGTCACCAGACCTCACTCACTGCCAGGATAAACAATGAATTGCTCTTAGTTTTGTTCATGCAGCTTAGATCCAACAGAAGCAGAGGCCTCAGACACGGCTGGATTTCGAGATCATGTCGGGGAAAGTCTGTTTCTCTTCAACACTGTGTACGCTGATTTCCCAGGGTGTGCTCTGTAGCTACATAGTTGATTCAGTCCTCTTAAAGGTCATTTGTCTGTACCCACCCCGGACTCTGCCAGCAGCAGCTCTGGGCCCAGTTCTCCTGGATTCACACATTGACATGGCCTCGTCTATGTCTGAAGCCAGGAAAGATAATCTGACCCATCAAGTTGGATAAGAAGACTCAACCATACTGGAACAGGGGTCCAGGGTCAGCTGTTCTCCAGCCTCAGAGGCACATGGAGGACGAGTGGGTCACCAAAGGAGAAGGGGGGATAACAAGAGGCTAGGGTGGGTGTGCACTGCCCTGTCTGCAGCCCACAGGGCTTCCAGCTGGCCCCTCAAGGCTGTAGCCTCGTCTCTTTTCCTCTGCAACGGAGAACAGGCTGACTGTACTCAGAGGCCTCGCCCATGTCTGCGAAGGAAAACAAGAAAAGGCGTCTGGAAAGTCACCCCTCAGCCTGCCCATGTCTAGCCACAAAGACCTAGGTTGTGGGGAGAGAGTTCCCCTCACAGTCCTTCTGCCTCAGGGGTACATTCTGACACAGAGGGAAAGGCTGTGAGGTCGGCAGAAAAACCACCCGTAAGGGGTGTGTAAGGGCCAGGTTTGTATTCTGACCTGGGTCTGGAGGAGACCTTTGGCCATTGGGCAAACACAGGAGCTGGAGGTGGTCTTTGGTCTTTTGTGTCCCGATGCTCAGTAAGACAGATTCTGTCCTCATATACCCTCAGACAGCTTTTGATTTTCTTCCCTTATCTGGAGTGTTACAGAGTTTAGTGAAAAACTGGTTTGCAAGAGGCTAATCCTACAGAAGCGCTTCTGTTTAGCACTGACAATGTAGCTTCCTGGCTTTGGGAAACTGTGAGGGAGGGCTGGTGTCAGACTGACTTTAGGGCCCTGGGACCAATGAAAATGCTACAATTCCCTATGGATGTAGGCTTGCCCATGCTCTCCTGGGCTGCAGGTGGTGAGCAGGCCCAGTCGGCAGAAGAGGAAGTGGATTATCTGGTTGGTTTCTAATGGGAAGAAACAGCCATAACACTGCCTGAAGCTTGTGACCCCTGACCTCAGCCCACACTGATCCCAGTGTGGCTGGGGTTGCCCACAGGGGATTTTAAGGTGGGTGGAGAGAAGGTTGGATCCAGAGAGGCATCATAAACTGTCTGCTACAGACATATTGTCCCTCAACTGGAGAACACAGGAAGCAATGAGTAGGTGTCATAGCCCAGCAGGGATGGGCCCTAGAGGAAGCTCATGTCCCCAAGCCTTTCAGAACAGCTCACCACTGCTTCCCCAGCCTCCTGTAGCCCTTCAGTCTACAGCTCTGGAGAAGCTGTGAGACTAGCCAGGCCTAGATGCAGCCTTTATTCCTGGCTACACAGGAGGCTGAGACAAGAAGACCTCAAGTTCAAGACCCGTCTGGCTGTACAATATAAAGAATGAAAAGAGGGCAGGGGTATGGTTCAGTGGTAGAGCATTTGCTTACTGTTTTCAAACTTCTAGATTTGATCTCCAGTATTTCAGGAAGGAAGGGAAAGAGAAAGGAAGGGAGGGAGGGAGGGAGGGAGGGAGGGAGGGAGGGAGGGAGGGAAGAGAGGGAAGGAAGAAAGGAAGGAAGGAAGGAAGGAAGGAAGGAAGGAAGGAAGGAAGGAAGGAAGGAAGGAAGGAAAACAATTAACCAGAAGCAGTGTGGAGCCCCTGGCTCCAGGCATCTGCCTCGAAGGGGCCCAGATAGGCAAGCCCTTCCCTGTGCAAATCAAAGCTCCAGACAGTCCACTTTAGGGTAAAGGCATTAACCTTGTGCCCATTCCACTCCTTTATGATTAATTAAGCTTTTATAAGAAACTTCACAAGAGGAAAATGAAGGATAATGAAGGGGTGAGAGGTGCCCAGTGAGCATCAGAGGAATGAGACTTTTGTTCATGCAAATAATTAAGAAACAAAGCCATTATTTTGTGGGTGAGGTGTGTCATCAAGGGCTGCTCAGACATTCTCCTCATGCAAACCCCCCTAATTAGCTTCTCTCAGAGGACCGTTTGGGGAGCTTCCCTGCCAGTGGGGTGGGACCCAACCAATGCCCGAGACTTCAGAGCTGCGCACATTCTGTGTATGTCAGCAGGCGAAGGATGCCAGACAGACTTCATCCCGGGGATTCCCCTGATGTGTCAGAACCCCACCTGGGCATGAACATCCATCCTCACCCTCATCTTCCTCCCAAAGTTTTTTGTTTTATTTTTTATTTCAGTGTGCCTGGCATATGAATACCTGTCACTTGCATTCCCCACTTAAAGCACACTGTTCGTTGGGTTTCGGCGCGTTCTTAGCCACTGCAGGCATCACCATCATCCTGTCCCACATATTTTCACCAGGTCAAAGAGAGACCTCATGACTCCTGGATACTACCTGCCTCTCGCCCACCTACGCAACTGTACGCTTCCTTTGCTGAAGATACTTCCTGGTTCAAGGCTACACTTGCCTGGGTCCTGCAGAGTAGACTATCTGCAGCGGCCATCTAGCCCTTGAAGCACATGTCCAGCCCTTGAGAGCCTGTGGCTCTCTTGCTCCTGGTGGGACTCACCCCTCACAGTTGGAGATGACCCCCTGCCCACCCCCGCTCTTCCACCTGTGATGCTGGTGTCTTCCCATGTCTTGCTTGTCCATATGCTCACCATAATCACTCTCCAGCCCCTGTCCACTCACCCCCACCTCTACATCCGTCGCCCGGGGGCACAGGCTGTGTGTCACCCAGAGACAGCTTCTGAGGGGATCTGAGCCTGCAGGTTAGATACTGTCCTAAAGGATATTTAGAATGTCATGCCTAGAATCTAGTTTGTTTCTTACGTCTTATTTTTACAGTCTTCTTCATCTTGAAACACTATAGAATCCCATATAGCTACTCAATAAATGCCTATGGATCATGTATCCCGTAAAGAAAATAAGGGATATTTTAAAAAATGCAGAGGGGTTGGCACACAGCTGGAGAGATGACTCAGCAGTTAAGAGTGACTGCTGCCCAATCCCTACCCACAAGGACCTGAGTTGGAATCTGACCCTCTCCCCATGGGTGATTCACAAACACCTATAACACCTGCTCCGAGGGATCCGATGCCCTATTCTGGTCCCTGTGGGTGACTACCTACACATATGAGTTGGAATCTGCTCCCCCCTCCCCATGGGTGACTCACAAACACCTGTAACACCTGCTCCAAGGGGTCTGGTACCCTATTCTGGTCCCTGTGGGTGACTACCTACGCTCACACAGACACATGCTCATATATATATATATATATATATATATATATATATATATATATATATATATATATATATATATATATATTTTAATAGTTAAAGTAACTTTAAAACATGTATCACAAGGACAGGTGGATGGCTCAATGAGTAAAGTGATTGCTGCAAAGAAACAAGGAGCCGAGTTCAGATCCCAAGCAACCAAGAAAACAGTCAGGCAGAGCGGTGCATATCAGTAACCATGTATCTGGGTGGGCAGGGACAGGGGGAGAAAAGAGGGATCTCGGAGGCTTGCTGCTGAAACAGGCAATTCCGGGTTCAGTGGGAGTCTCTGCCCTCTCTGCAAAAATAAATAGACAAATAAAAATAGACAGTGGTAGAAAAAAAAAACACCTGGTGTTGTCCTTTGTCCTACACGTATGTGCATATACATGTATGCACATTCAGACACATACCACAGAAAGGCACATACATGCATACACACATGTAAGGGCACACATAATGTTAAGAGTGCCTCACTGTGTCATTTATGAAGCTCCATCTTCTTTTCAGCACCCTTTGTGTTCCTGACCATGGTACTGTTCGTGGGGAATACAGAGTCCAACCATCTCTCAGAAGAGCTGTCCCATAAACTTTATACAGAAATCACCATCAAGACAACAACCCACTCTTACGGATACTCATTTTGGCTCATTCTGCTTGTCATCCTTCTGAATATTGCCACTGTGGTCATCATCATTTTCTATCAGAAGGCCCGATACCAGCAGAAGCAGGAGCAGAGGAAGCCGGTGGAATATGCTCCCAGGGATGGCATTTTATTCTGAGTCCTGTGTCACATTATGCTTGCATTGTCTCTGCCAGTAGTAACTGGCTGGCTCCTGTGGACAATCTGCATGGCAGTCTGGTGCGATACCTCTGTAACCACGATACCATGTCTTTCCTAGATGATGCTTGCACGTTTCCCCACGGATATCCACTGGAAAGAGTTTTCTCATGAGGGCAGGGAAGTAAGTGGGGAAGACTGTGGTCTACAGGGCTCCAAGAGGGGGTGGTCTGGGGCCTGCAGGCTCTTCCCTCCTGGACTGCTATCCACAGTAATAAAAGTCTGAATTTTTTGCCTTCCCCGTGACCAACTTAAAGGACTGCAGCCCCCATGATTTTGGCCTTAGGAAGGATCAGGCATTTCACTCTTCTATAGGAACAAAGGCATTCTGAACCTGTTTTTCCTGAGTCAAGAGTTGGAAACGAAAGGATAAAGGATGAAACGACCTTGTACAGGCTTAGTTCCTGTAATGAGGGTCTGGCACATGTAGAATTCAGGCCTTAGGAAACCCTACATGAGCAGGTTAGAGGTGAAATATAGTCCCTGTGGTCAGTTTTTCCAGCAGACAGACAAGCAGCAAAATGGGAAAGGCACAAAAATGTAATCTGCATGTGTTTCCAGTAAGCTCTTTCCTTTGGCAAGCTCATTGAGAACCTTCCAGCCTCGACTATTCCACAAGTCGCCAGATAGGACTGCAAAGTGGCCCCTTTCATGTGTTGATGGCTTTGTGAAGCAGTGGTTCTGTGACAAGGACTGGATTTTATGAAGTCCTCAAGGGTACATGGCCTTCAACACTCAGACTTAGAGATGTGAGCTGGGCTCCCACAATGGGGCAGCACCACGCTGCGTCTTCACCTTCGTGGAGTGTACTGCCAGGCAGTAGTCGAGTCCTACAATTAATGAACACTTACTTGACTCTGATTAAAACAGTTGTTTAGGGTGGGGGATCTTCCCCCCATTGTAGAGCGCCAAAGTGCCTACCATGTTCAAGGCTCTGGGTTCCATTTCTTGTGCTGTAAAAAATGAAACAAACATAGAGTTACAAAAGTGTGCTTTGTGTTTTGAAGGGACAATCTCAATCACACTCCATCTTGAAGGCCTGCTAACTCAAGACTACTCTTATCTATTAAATTATTAAAAGTTTAGTATACTTTATTTCCTTCATGTGTGCACATGTGCAGAGGCCATGATGTGTGTGTCTGTGTGTCTCCTTATGTGTGGAGATCAGATGACAAGTTTCAGGAGTTGATTCTCTCCTTCTACCATGTGAGACTCGGGTCATCAGTCTTGGTAGCAAGCACATTACCTATTTAGCTGTCTTGTGGAATTGCTATTAAATTATTACACAATTTGGATTTGGGCAACAAGGACTTGGTGAGTAAAAGTGCTTGCCACCAAGCCTGATGACCCTAGAGCATTCTAAATGACCCACAAAGTGGAAAGAAAGAACTGACTTCTTCAAGTTGTCTTCTGACCTCCATTCATGAATTGTGGTATGTGCATGCTCTTAGCCATAACCATACTTCCCTATGCAATACCAAAATAAATAAATGAATATAGAACAAAATAAAATGCATAATGACTCATCATTGCTCATCTAAAAATTTTATATATTATATGTGTGTGTCTCTGTGTGTGTGTGTGTGTGTGTGTGTGTGTGTGTGTATCTTTGGTTTTCAAGGCAGGGTTTCTCTGTATATCCCTGACTACCCTGACTATTCTAGAACTTGCTCGGTAGGCCAGGCTGGGCCTCAAATTCACAGAAATACACCTGCCTCTGCCTCCTGACTGCTGCATTAAAGGTGTGCACCACCACTCAGCTGGAATATATTTTTAAAATAGGATCATAAACATTAAACATTAAACTCTGAGCCTAAAAATAATTGCATTCTTTGAAGGTCCAGGTTTTCTGTTGGGAGTTTGATAATGTGGCCATGTAGTGAAGAGGACACAGATGTGGGTTAGAAGACCCAGCAACAAATGACTAAATAGAGCTTCGCATTACTCTTCAGCTGTGGGAGTACTGCAGCATGGAACGATCACTATGTCCTTTCGCCTTGGCTTCTCCACAGCACTGGGTTTCCCTGGGAAACAAATGGCCTTACTCCTTATATGGTATATGGCCTTTCGGGAACTGTAATGGTCTGCTCTGTCCCTTTAAGAGACAAGCCACGCCCACTCCCTCCCCTGTCTGCCAAGGCAAGCTGATCTTCAGCTTTCAGCCTGAGTCTCTCCTTTTCTGTCTCCCTCTCCTTTCTCCCCACTTCTCCTCTCCCCCCCCCTCTCTCTGCCTCTCTCTCTGCTCTTCCCTGTTCTCCCCTTCCCTTCCATAACCCACTAAATAATATCCAACCTCATTCGACATGGCATGCCTATGCATGTCTCTGTCTCTCACCTACCATGTGGCTCCCTGCCTGGGACCAGACCTGCAGCATGGTTTTGCAGCGTGCCCATCTATGTCTCTCCTCGTGGGACTCTCACCCGCCATGCGGCTCCCTGCCTGGGACTGGTGGCCCGCTGCAACCACTCGGGGAACTGTGCCGTCCCTGTCTGGGACTGGCTGCTCCCGGTACCTGCTGCCCACTCTCTGCCGCCACTTCATGGACCTGTGGTGTGGTCTTGGGACCCACTATCCACGGCCTGCCACCACTTCAGGGACCTGCAGTGTGGTCTCATGGCCCACTGCCTGCTGCAGTCACTTGGGGGTCTGCAGAATTTTATTTAAACCCTAACAGGAACCACTTCAAAGGTAGGAATCAGGTGAATGGAAATCTGCCTTACAAAGAGAAATGAAGTGAGGTGCCCTTACTGTGTGTGAAGGTGGAAGGTGATAAACTCACACATATGTTCAGTGAATCGCCTTAAGCAAGGGCCAAGCACTACTCTGTCATGGGAGGACCTACCCAGGCCTCCTCTTCAGCGACGAGAACTGAAATGGGAAAAATAAAATGCTGCCGATCCCTGGCGACTGCAGTGGCAGAAATACTGCAGGTCCCCAAGCAGTGGCAGCAGACCATGTAGCATCAGGCAGGGGGTTCCGAGAGCAGCCAGTCCCAGGCAGGGATGGCACAGTTCCCCTAGTGGCTGCAGCAGGCCACGAGGAGAGACAGACAGATGGGCATGCCACGAGACCATGCCACGGTCTCTGAATGGGGGCAAGCAGGCAGAGGGCCCCAGAGCAGCCAGTCCCAGGCAGGGATGGGACAGTTCCCACACCGCAGGTCTCTGAAAGCGGCTGGTCCTGGGCAGCAGGCAAAAGACAGCCAGATAGGCACATCATGCAGAGTGAAGTTGGGTATTTATTCAGTGGGTTATGGAGGGGAAAGGAAAAAGAGCAGAGAGAAGGGGGGAAAGGGAGAAGTGGGGAGAGGTGCCTCTTCAAGAGGGAGATGGAAAAGGAAGAGAGTCAGGCTGCAAGCAGGAAGGAAGATCTGCCTGTCTCAGTGGATGGGGGAGGGAGTGGGCGTGGCTTGTCTCTTAAAGGGACAGGACAGATCATTACAAGAGCAGTATTTCAGTGACCATCTGAACATGATGAGGTGAATGGACTTTTCCCTCCAAGGCCATGGCTATCCAAAACCATTAATTAGCGTGTATCCACTTACATTTCTGGAATGCATCCACCTGAAACACATTTTTTTTAAAAAAAAAATGAAGTATTCTATAGAATGGGAGTGTTTCAGTAGTCACAATATGACCCCCTTGGTAAACCACATGGTTAGTTAGGTGGTGGCCCATGCCTGTGATCCCAACTTGTGTGAGGATTGCCACAACTTTGAAGTCAGTCTGGTGTGTTGGGAGTTCCAGGCCAGGGCTTTAAAAAGAGACTGTTGTGGCTTGAATGAGAAATAGGCTCAGGTATTTGAATACTTGGTCCCCAGTTGGCGGACTGACTGTAGAGGATGGAGTCTCTTGCTGGAGGAAGTGAGTCTCTGGGGCGAGCTTTGAGAGTGCACAGCCTCCTCTCGCTTCTGCTTGCTCTCTCTGCTTCCTGCGCCTAGTGTCTGCCCTGCCAGTTGCTGTCGTGCCTCCCTGCCATTATGGACTCTCCTTCTGAAACTATAAGCCCAAATAAATTCTTTCTTTGTAAGTTGCCTTGGTCATGGTATTTTATGGCAGCAAGAGAAAAGCGATTGATACAGAGGGCCTTTCCTCAAGCAAGCAAGCATACAAGCAAAATTACTATTTTGTCTTGTGATGGGGTAGGTCACATGGTTCATTCACATTTGTGAAAGAAAGAAACACATTATGCTCACCCAGGTATGTTGCTACATGACTGTATTCCCAGCACTTTGAGAAACTGAGGTAGAAAGATCAGGAATTCCAGGCAAGCCTGGGCTACTTAACAAGACACCCAGAGATAAAAAGAAAAAGAAATGAAAGGAAAACTGTAAAAAAAAAAGTGAGCTATCATTTGCTGACAATGAGAATGTGACATTTAGGATAACTTCAGAGAAATCAATACTTTACACCACATCAAAAGGATTGCGTGACTATGATCAGCCAGTGTTTGCAAAGCACTGTGGGAGGTTGTTGGGGTCTAGCCTCAACAAAAATACCCTTTCCAGAGTGGAGGTGTGGAAATTTAGAAATATAATAAAGAATGCAAAGACACGAGCAAAAACAATAAAATGCAGAAACATATAGGATAGTATCGGGAGGGAAATTTTCAGTGAGTACTGAAAATTCATCTGTGTTTAATTTTCAGCTGGTTAATATATCCCTGACCCCAAAGCATAGCAGCAAAACAAAAGACTACATTAACATACAAATTGAAAGTCACGGGCTACATTCATCACTCATGCCCTAGATTCACACCCTAGACCAAACACTTTGTAGGCAAACCACTCCCTGGGTATTTCCATAAAGGGAACTGGAATTGAGTTGGATCCTTAGACTTTTGTTTTAGGTAGGAATCTACTACTTCCCTATTTCGGGAGCACCAGAGCTGGCAACTAGCCACACCTGGTGATGGTAGCCTTGAGAGAGCAGAACTCTAATTTACAACTAGGTGGGACCTTTGTTTGAGTGAGAGGCACAATAACCTTGAATACACTAAAAACAAGTCCCAAACTCTCTGACCTTTGGCCTCTTTGGGTCTCCACTGGAGGTGGGATGCAGGATGTGAAGTCTGCCAGCATCAGAATTTGGTTTTATTATCTCAGTAATCATAGGAATTAGGTGGGACTGGAAGCTGTGACCTTTTGGACATGACGTTCGGTGTGTGTGAGTGTGTTCGGGGGTGTTTCCAAACCACAGTCCTTCATCCAGAGTCTGGGATCATCCGGAGTCTTTGGTATCTCTAAATGTCACAGTGAAATTGCAGGTGTGCACCTCCTCGGCCCCCTCTTGCTGTCTGAAGCCTCTCAGAGGCCTGAGCACTGGGATGGTCAGACAAAGCCCCTCAGAGTTGCTCCCCACACCCACCCTGTGCTCCTCAGCATGTTCTTTCTCTTAAATGGGAGCCAGCCAATGGACTTCTGCGTGGGTTTGAAGAATTCACCATTGCCTAATGTTGTGTCTTCTACAAACCAGACAAGCAGCTGGCCCAGTCTGTAGAAAACAGGGATGACACTCCAGCTTGGAGAGGAATGGGTTTCCTTGGTCCCTCAGCACCTCTGTCCTCCTGTCCTCTTCCAATCAGGCAACCGAGAGCCCCAGGGACTCAGGGTGGCACTGTTTGGGGAGATGACCTCAGATAAGGTCACCATTCAGGGTGTAGAAGCTGACCCTTCACACAGCTGGAGAATCAGGCTATAGCACATGTAATGATCTGTTCTGTCCCTTTAAGAGCCAAGTCCCACCCATTCCTTCCCCTGATTGCCAAGCAGCCTGAGTCCCTTCCTTTTCCACCTCTCTCTCAAAGAGGCAGTTTCTGCCTTGCTCCTTTCTCCCCACTTCTCTTCTTCCCCTTCTGTTTCTCTCTCTCTCTCTCTCTCTCTCTCTCTCTCTCTCTCTCTCTCTCTCTCTCTGCCTCTCTGCTCTTCTGCCCTTCTCTCTTCCTCCTCCATAACATAACCCACTAAATAAATATCCAACCTCACTCTGCCTGGCATGCCTATCTGTCTCTTGCCTGCAGTGTGGCTCCCCCTCCCCTGGACGAGTAGCCTTTGGAGACCTGTGGCATGGTCTCGTGGCATGCCCATCTGTCTGTCTCTCCTTGTGGCCTGCTGCAACCACTTGGGAAACAGTGCCATCCCTGCCTGGGACTGGCTGCCCTTGGGATCCGCTGTTCACTTCCAGCTGCCACATGGCCCACTGCTATCACTTGGGGACCTGTAGCATTTTTAATAAATCCATTACAGCCCAGGTGTCTCGACTCTCTTAGTACTTGGGTGTCTGACTAGAAGAACAATATCATAGCTTTGCTATCTTACTGCCAACTGCATGAAGTGGCAGAGCTTGCTCAAGTTGTTGCCCCCCCTCCTGCTCCATACTTAGTAAAATATGACTAAGTAACAGGAGGGACATCCAGGGACAACAGGCATTGAACAGGAAATCCTTGGGGCCAGGCTTCTGGGTGTAATGATCTGCTCTGTCCCTTTAAGAGACAAGCCATGCCCACTCCCTCCCAGTCTGCTGAGGCAAGCTGCTCTTCAGCTTCCAGTCTGAGTCCCTTCCTTTTTCTGTCTCTTTCTTGAAGAGGCAGCTTCGGCCTCTCTCCCTTCTCCCCACTTCTCCCCTTCCCCTCCTTTTCTTTCTCTCTCTCTCTCTCTCTCTCTCTCTCTCTCTCTCTCTCTCTCTCCTCTTCCCCCTTCCCCACTTCCCCCTCCATAACCCACTAAATAAATATCCAACTTCAATCTCCATGACGGGCCTATCTATGTCTCTGTCTCTTGCCCGCCACATGGCTCCCTGCCCAGGACCAGTCACCTTCAGAGACCTGCAGCGTGGTCTCGTGGTGTGCCCATTTGTCTGTCTCCTTGTGGGACTCACTGCCCCTCGTGTCCCACTGCAGCCACTTGGGAAACACTGTCCCTGCCTGGCACTGGCTGTTCTCGGGACCCGCTGCCCACTGCTGCCACTTGAGGACCTGCAGCATTTCTGCCGTTGCCTTCACTTGGAGATCTGTAACATTTTACTTATTCCATTACACTGGGAGTCATCAAACAGATGGAGGACAGTTGCAGTGTAATGCTCTGACCTGGTGAGAAGGGCCAAGGGCCCTACTTCTTCTCTGGAACTGGATTTACAAGTCTGCAGCTTGTGTGGAAGGAGAGGAAGGTGCCAACACTGCCACCCTTGGATGCTGCAGGCTGCTCTGTAGGTGAACAGGCAAGATATAGAGAACCTAAGCCCTGCAGCAGAATTACAGACAGCTCTCAGGCCTTCTATCCATGTGTGATCTAGTGCTATGAATAGTCAGGGACAGAATCACCAAGCTCCTGGTCCCCAGTTTCTGTCCCAGAGGAAGTGTGGCATTCCTGATGGACCCTTTCATACAGAACGGGATGCCATGCCCCACCCTACCCTGTTTCTGCCTCTCATTCATTCAGCTTCTTCAGATCATTTTCTTCAAGTGAGCCTTCAGTTGGACTTGAAAGCTACCCTGGGCTGGAAAGGGGTCTCTCCCACAGGGCTTCCCACACACCCAGCAAATGAGGAGGAGGTATCTGCGGCAGGCTTCCCACTGTGAAAGATTCACTTTCAGTGTTGAAATGTTTAGTAAAAGGTGGGGAGACACAGATAATCAGTTGTTACTTTTGAAGATGTCCTTTCTGCTTTTTGACCCCTTCCTGCTAAGCAGAGCGTAGATTTCTGGGTTTTGCCTTGGTCCCCAGTAGTCTGGCCATTCCTCTGGCTCTCTTTAGGCACAGCTAGTTTGACAAACACGGGTCTTGTGTAGATCAGTGTGCTGTTGCAGGGGCTTCTCCTTTCTCAGTCAAAACAGAGATGGAGCGAAGCTGAGTCTTCACTGGTCCCAGAGGCTCCACTGGTAAAGTCATGTACATAGTTCTCACTGTTTTCCAGATGGACACCCACCTTTCCACCTAAATGTGACGCACTTGAGAGCTGATGGAGTCTGGGCACAAAGGTACCCACTGCTTTATCATCAGCCCTGTTTATAGCAGAGCCACTGTGACTCAGGTTGGCTAAGCTGGGTATGGTCATCCCACAGTGAGTGAGAGGCTGAGAATTATTAGTGATGCTCTCAGCAAGGCTGACAGTGGCCCTGTGTGTGTACAGCGGCTGTAAAAGTCAGAACTAAATGTCCAGGACTAGACTTTGAACTCCACCAGTCACCCCAGGCATGTGTCACTCTAGTTACTGAGTGTGCTAGATTCTTACAATGCTGACATGGGTAGACAGTCGCCTTTTGATTAGAGATGTCACCAGTTTCGTCGGAATGCCAACTGCGTGTTTTCTTCCCTGGCTTCCCAAATAGGTCCTGGGTTGAAAATGTCAGTTTTAAAGTCTCCTCTTTTCATGAAGCCGTCACAGTGGTACTCGGTATTTTTCTGTTGGTGGCGGTTGGTAAAGTGGAGAGAGTGTGCACTGTGCCAGAAGCTCCGCTCCAATGGTTCCTCTGCAAGCAAATGTTCATTGAGCAGTCATAGTGGGCAGGATACAGAGGTGGGAACTGAGTGAGGAAGGTGTAAGGTCAACACCATGCTTATGGAGCAGGGGACAGGTCACAGAGAGTCCATACGACAGGTGGCGGGTGGAATAGAGCTATTGGAGCTGTGGGGCCTCGTGAGGGCATCCGAAACAGATGGGAATAATGGAGACAGGGGAGTCCTTAGCTCTGCTGTCAGTGCTCTGACCCCAAACAAGGGCTGACAGCAGCCTTAGATGTGATCTGCTGCACACAGAGGGGCAGGGGAAACTGTGTTTGCTTGCATCTGCTTCCTCATTTGCAAAATCAAGTGAGTAAAGGGACAGAAAAGTTGGAATGCTTATAAAGGTGTTTTTATTCATTGTAATTCCGTTGGGTTTGATTGAAAAAGACATTCACAAAAGCATTACATGTAACTACTATGTTTCCAAGTATGCAGTTCATGAGGAACAGTATCGAGAACATTCCTGTGAGTCCTTCGTCACTGTGAAGGCTGCTGTTCTTCACATTGCTATGCCAATTGCTCTACGGAGATCTTGCATTTCTGGAGAACTCTGTGAAAATACTCTTCTTAGCATTCACCTGGCAAGACATATCGAGTGATGGGTGATGATGTTGGTGATCATGGTTATTATGGTGGTGATGGTGATGATGGTGGTGATGATGGTTATTATGATGGTGGTTGTGGTGGTGATGATAATTATTATGGTGGTGGTGATGGTGGTGGTGGTGATGATGGTGGTGATGGTGGTGGTGGTGATGGTGGTGGTGGTGGTGATGATGGTGGTGATGGTGGTGATGGTGCTGATGGTGGTGGTGATGGTGGTGGTGGTGGTGGTGGTGATGATGGTGGTGGTGGTGGTGATGATGGTGGTGATGATGGTGGTGGTGATAATGGTGGTGGTGATGATGGTGGTGATGGTGGTGGTGATGATGATGGTGGTGATGGTGGTGATGGTGGTGGTGGTGGTGGTGGTGAACTACAAAGGCAGTCTCTCTGGGGAAGGTTCATAGCTATACTCCAGCCAAGTCAACAAATACATCACCACCACCTCCAATGTCACCTCTGAAGAAGTGTTCTTACATGTAGAACTGTCTCGTTTATGGTCACCTTGAAATCCTGTGGTCACACACATGTGCAAACAAATGAAAACTTACAGAAATTTTTAATAAAAAGGTAGAAGGTGTGCTATTTAAAAAATATTTTTTTGAGTTTTACATTCATAGTCAACTTCAGAGGGAGTTACAGGTACTCCCTGTCCCCACACACAGGCTATCAGCATCTGCCATCGGAGAGTTGTCTCATTTGTGACACTTGATAAACTGTCACTGACCTATCATGCAAATGTCCTCAAGGCCCATGACTCACACTTGGGGTAAACACATCAACTTTTCAGAAGATGGTTGGAGACTCTTCCTGCCTTGAGCCTTCTGGTCTTAGGACCTCTTGGCACTCTCTTTAAGATGACTGAAGACTCCCAAGGGTTTTTTTTTTTCCCACATAGGTGACATCTGCTGCTATTGATCACAATAGAAATACTGATCATGGGTTTGGTAATATAGCTGGGTTAAAGTGCTAATTGGTCCTCAGAACAGAAAAGCTGGGTATGGTGGTGTGCATTTGGGATCCCAGGCAAAAGCAATTGGATCTCTGTGGTTCATTGTCAGCCAGTCTAGTCAGTTTGGCAAACTCCTGTCCAGAGAGAAGACACTCTCTCAAATACCAAAGTGGGATCAGTGAGACAGATCACTGGATAAAGGCACTAGCTGCTAAACCTAATGATCTGAGTTCAAATCTAGAAACGTACTCTGCAGAAGGAGAAAACCCACTCCTGCATCTTCTCTGGCCTCCTCATTTGCACCACGGGTCTATGAATATGAAAACACACATACACACAAATTAATAAATGTTAAAAAGAAACTTAAAAATATAAAAACTTAACTGAAAAGTATTACTTGAGAATAATACTAAATCCATCAAATACAACTATCAGATCCATTTTAATGAAAATTTAGTAGATATAAATGCATACACACATACATGCACACACACATCTCGTTTGCTGAGACAGGGTTACTCTGTGTAACATCTCTGGCTGTCCTAGAACTCTTTGTAGACCAGGCTGACCTCCAACTCACAAAGATCTGTCTGCTTCTGCCTCCCGAGTACTGAGTTTAAAGACTAAAAGTCAGTATATTTCTAAACAAACATATAATTCAGAAGAAAGAAGACATTCTATACATTTAACATCTAACTTTATGGAAGATAGCTGGATTCTCACCTCTGTTTTCATTGTTAGTCTGTCATGATCAGTTATTTGGGTTCAAGAAAACTCAGCCTTATGTCTAGACAGCTGGATGTACTAGAGGATAAACAGTGATATTACCAACTTTCAAAAGCATTTGATTAGATTTAAAATTTTTTATTTTGTATGAATGTGGGGGTCACATATAGATATCCCTGGTCAAGTGTGAAAGTCAGAGGACAACTTTCAGGAATTATGTGAGTCCCCGGAACTGAACTCAGGTCGTCAGACTTGGTGGCAGGTGCCTTTATCTACTGAACCTTCTCCTGGCCCTGAATAGTTTCTCACGATGATAGTGAGTTTCTTCGTTGACGCTGCACCAAACCTGACAAATGACTTGAATGGCCAAGGTGACGCCATTCTGTTCTGACTTCGTGTTGTGTTTGCTTAGATACTTCTCAGCCCTCTGCCGCCAACAGACACGGCTACCTTGGCAACATAGTTGAGATTTTGGCCATCTGCAGTTGTACTGAACAAAATAATTGCCAAGTTGAAACCAAAATAACTACTATGCTCTGCCAGGAATAACCGTTTGGAGGTTATGTGACCCTCATCTAACTCTGATGTGTCTTTGTGGTTTTTGTCTTTGAAAATCTCATATCCCTGAGCTTAGACACCAAGAGACTTTTTGGAAGCTTGAGCCTGCTCTATCCGACCATCAGTACAAAGGACTTAAAAGTCTTAAGTGACTTCATCAGTATGACTGCCAACAGCACCTCACATGCATCCTTGCAGTCTTGCTTAAAGGCCATTTGCACGTGGAGGCTGGAAGTCTCTGGGTGAATTCTTCCTTCTCTGTGAAAAACTGTTTCTCTTCCATGTTGTGAATGACCTTTTTAGCTCGTTCATAATTTTATAACATTAACCTGTGGCCATTTGGAAACAACAAACTGACCCATTTATCCAAATCTTCCAAACATTGATCTAGTCTCCACTAACCTTCACTAACATCAAAACTCACACTGAGGCCTGGAGAGATGGTTCAGTGGTTGAGAGCACCTTATGTTCTTCCAGAGGGCCTTTAGGAGCCCTTCCAGGCAGGGCTGTTCACAACTGCCTGTAGCTCCAGCTCTGGGGGAGAGCTGACACCCTCTGCTGGCCTCTGAGAACACAAACACATGTCATCTCCTCCCCCCACACACACATGAAACCTTTTAAAAATTCAAAGTGGTTATTTCACCACCAATTTCAGACATGCCTGCAAATGAAGGAAAACAGAAAGCTCACAATGGTAGATACAAGTTTTCCAAATTTCTCATCACCAGTATCATCATCATCCTTGTGGCACGATCGAGCATCCTTTGGATATATACCCAGAAGTGGTATTGCTGGACTGGTGCAGGAGAATTATCTGTATTCTGTCAATCATATTTTAATAAAACGCTGATTGGCCAGGCAGGCAGTATAGGTGGGAAAACCAGACAGGAAGTAGAGGTGATGCAATGAGAACAGGAGAATTCTGGGAAGCAGAGAGGTTCCTCTGCCACTCCTGCGCAGATCACTGAAGAGACAGCATGTAACTTGCCCAGCTGAGAAAGGTACGGAGCCATTATGGCTAACATAGATGAGAATAATGGGTTAATATAAGTTATAAGAGTTAACAAGAAGCCTGACCTAATGGGCCAATCAGTTTATAACCTGATGTAGACTCCGTGTGATTTTCCTTGGGACTTGCTGGCTTGTTGGGGTACTGGGCGGGAAAGAAACCCCAACAAGCTGGCCCTCATGTTACATATGGCGCCCAGACGTGGATAAATGAATCCACAGAAAGCCTGAGAAAGCTTGGGAAAGAATAGAGTAAAGCATGTTTTGTTGGTAGCAGCAATTTCTCAGGTCTGCTCTGCTTGCTAGAGGCAAGCAAATGCTCTCATCTAAGAGAGGCTTCCTGACTCAGCTTTAGCTGCAAAACTTTGTAGCTCATTAAGAGGTCCTGCCGTGAAACACTTAAACGTTGATGAAAAGCTGAACACACGCTTTTCGGTTTTCAGCCATAGCAGGAAAAAAGCTGTGCTGTTTTAAAATGCCGGCTTTCTGGGCCGTCCTGCCAGGGCAATCTCTGACTCTTTCAGGCAGGCAGTCTGACTGAGTATGGTCTGTGAGCAGAATGCTCCAGCTTGCATGCTGGCAGGGACCTTGAAACACCATAGAGTTGTGGCAGTGAACACAGCTCTGCCTGGTATCTCAGCCATGAGGCTGGAGAGCTAAGAAATGAAATGGATCTAGCCGTCAAAGCCACGGCTCTCCATATTGCTTACTAAATTAAAGGCTCATGTAGTCAGAAAAAGAGAGATTCAAAGAGGAAAAAAACCTCTAAATGGTTTACTATGTGTTAAAAATACATGCAGGTTAAAGGTTAAAGTTCTTAGGGTAAAAAGGGAAGAAAGAGAGTAGTTGGGTGTGTTAGAACACACCTTTAATCCCAATGCCTGGGAGGCAGAGGTACGTTGACCTCTGAGACTTTAAGGGACAGAAGTAGTTAACCTCTGTGAGTTCAAGGTATGGTAGCACACACCTTTAATCCTAGCACTGGGGAAGCAGAGACACGTGGATCTCTGTGAGTTCAAGGTGTGGTAACAAACACCTTTGAGCCCAGTACTGGGGAGGCAGAGACAGAAGGTTCTCTGTGAGTTCAAGGACAGCCTGGTCTACAGGGTTATTCCAGGACAAAGATATACAGAGAACCTGTCTCAAAGTAAAAGTAAAAGAAATAGAGGTTAAAATAAAGATGGAAAATACACAGAGAATCTTGATAACGTATGTTATTATGTTCTCTTTGAATTGTTTGAATGCTGAGGAAGGAGCAACAGCTGCTAAAAGACTTTTGTTTATAAATGCTGCAGAATTAATCCAAGATAGACATTTTGAAAATACCTTGGCTTCAAAACTGAAGTCAAAAGGTTTGTTACTTTGGAGAAGAGATTTTGTTTGTGTTTCCACAGAAAATGAGAGCCTCTGGATTTATTCAGAGTTAAGAAAATTCATCTTTGGCCAAGGGAGACCACCTGAGCAATCTCCGGTAGGAATAGATGGCCCAGATGTCTGAGTTCTACATCCAGAACGGATTCAAGGCGCTGCCTGAGATGATCAGGTCTCACAGGATACTCCAGTCAGGACTTGATTATAACTCTAAATTTTCTTTAGGTCCCCATAAGATCATCAGCGCCCCCAACCAGCAGGAAGTAGCCTGAAATACTACGCCCACATTCCCAACAAATGGACTATGGGTATTTTTCTTTGTTTAAAAAAAAAAAAGAGGGAAATGGTGCAGGAGAATTATCTGTATTCTGTCAATCATATTTTAATAAAACGCTGATTGGCCAGGCAGGCAGTATAGGTGGGAAAACCAGACAGGAAGTAGAGGTGATGCAATGAGAACAGGAGAATTCTGGGAAGCAGAGAGGTTCCTCTGCCACTCCTGCGCAGATCACTGAAGAGACAGCATGTAACTTGCCCAGCTGAGAAAGGTACGGAGCCATTATGGCTAACATAGATGAGAATAATGGGTTAATATAAGTTATAAGAGTTAACAAGAAGCCTGACCTAATGGGCCAATCAGTTTATAACCTGATGTAGACTCCGTGTGATTTTCCTTGGGACTTGCTGGCTTGTTGGGGTACTGGGCGGGAAAGAAACCCCAACAAGCTGGCCCTCATGTTACACTGGACCTTGAGGAAAGTTGTTTCCTAATTTTCTGATAAATCGCCATACTGAAATTCAAAGCAGTTGTACCAGTTTGCACTCCCACCACCAATGCAGAAGTGTTTCCTTTACTCCACAACCTCTCCAGCATAAGTTGTCATCAGTGTTTTTGATCTTGGCCATTCTTACAGGTGTAAGATGGAATCTCAGAGTGGTTTTGATTTGCATTCTCTGATGAGGAAGGATATTGAACATTTCCTTAAGTGTCTTTCAGCCATTTTAGATTCCTCTGTTGAGAGTTCTCTGTTTAGGTCTGTACTCCATTTTTTTTTGGATTATTTGTTCTTATGATGACCAATTTCTTGAGTTCTTTGTATGTTTTGGAGATCAGACCTCTGTCTGATGTGGGGTTGGTGAAGATCTTTTCCCATTTTGTAGGCTGTCATTTTGCTTTATTGACCATGTCCTTTGCTTTACAGAAGCTTTTCAGTTTCAGGAGTGCTGTGGGAGTTCCTTCAGCTCCTTCAGCCAACCGCCGCTGAGTTACCAGCCCATTGGGGCGTGGTCTCTCCCTTTAAAAAAAGCAGTGGCTGTCCTCCACTCTCCTTTTGTCTTCCGGCTCCGTTTCCGGCCCCTGGACTCCTTTCCTGTTCGCGCGGAGGGGCTGTTGTCTGGGACGGTAATCTGTAAGTTTTTTCCCCTTTGAATAAATAACCATTCTATTAATCATAATTCCAAACTGGTGTGGGATTGTCTGTGACTTACGCCTTCATCTGGCGCCCCACGTTTGGTTGTAGAACCCCCCCTTCCCCCCCACTCAACTGCTTGCTACCAGCTCGGCTAGTCACGAGACCTCCCTCAGCTGCGGCCTGTGCCCTGTGTGTGGAGCCAGCAGTTCAGTTAAACCCCACGCCTCCCAAACTCCACAGGCTCGGGACAGTCTCTGCCTGCCTGGTTTGCTCTTTTCTGAGTTGTTTTTAAATTTCCCTTGTAAGTGCGGTGCTTTAGTGGCGTGAATCAGAACGACTCGGTCACGTGGAGGCATACGCGGCTTCCGGGTTGCTCTTTTCTACCCCTGGATTCTGGGTTTCTGGTTCCGTGTATGGAATTGATTTAATTAAACTTTCTTTCTTGAGCAACTTATATTTCCTAGTTTTTAACAAATACTAAGGCAGACACTGAAACAGGACCTGTTTAAGTCACCTTTGCAGTGGTTCTAGTCGCAACTTGGCAACAGCGCCGCCAACTAGACAAGAGGTAATATGGCAGTTTTTGTTTCCAACGCCAATTTTACTGTTTTCTTTATTAATACAATGGATTATGTCATGCAAGGTTTATATGACTATGGGAATATATTAATTTACTTGTTGCTAGGTTTCAGTTTTCTTTTCAATATTTTATCATTAAGAAAGATACGATTTTTACGGACTAATATTGAACAACTAGTTGAAAGGATTAAAATTATTGAAAATCAGGGGTTATCTGAACAAGTGGATACTATGAGAGACAAAATTGACTCCATGTCCAAGGGTACTAGGAAGTTACCTGAAAGGGTACAGGCTGTTGAATTTGACGTTCAGATGTTACCACAAAGTTTTGATAAGGTAACAGATAGAATGAACCTCCAGAATGGGAACCAAAAAACTGATACCTTAGTGAAATTACTAGAAACACGGGTAGGTCAGGAGATTCAGGATTTAAGGGATACAATGATAAAAAGATTAGAAATGATTGAAGAAACTATTGGAGCTGGTGAACAGAGTAAGAAGGCACAAGGACAGGATACAATGCCACCACCAGCTGTTAGAACTGGCTTACCCAGGGTCCTAACAACATACCCTGTAATTTATTCTGACAAAGGGTTAACTTCCAAAGGCTCAAAGGGAGTTAAAGAAGCTAGATGGACACCAATAGCAATGAATGATTTAAAAGAAATTAAGCAAGCTGTCGTTAACTTTGGCTTGCACTCTGCATTTGTTAAGGAAATGATAAGGACTTGGGCTTCTAATGTCAGAGCTACCCCCCATGATTTCTCTCAGCTAGTGTCTGCAGTTTTAGATGATGGGCCTTCCTTGATGTTTGGAATTTATTTCAGAGAAGAATCCAAACATATGGAACAGCAAGGAAGAGCAAAAGGTGTGGAGGTTTCCCAAGATCAAATTCTTGGTGTAGGAGCATATGCTGATCCACAGGTCCAAGCTCTTTATGATGAAGAAGTGCTGTCCTTATGTCACAAAGCAGCCTTGAATGCTTTGAATAGAATACAAGATCCAGCAAAAAGGGTCGAATCATATACCAGGGTTAGGCAGGGACAGAGAGAACCCTTTACTGACTTTGTGCAAAGATTAATTAAGGCTCTGGACATAGGGGTAACAGACCCAGAAGCTAGACGAATACTTCTTGAATCTCTAGCTTTTGAAAATGCAAATACTGAATGTAAAAAGATAATTGGGCCTTTAAGATCTAGATCAGCACCAATGGAAGAATGGATACAGCATACAATGAATGTTGAGATGTTTAGCTATAACGATGAATCCTGGGTAGGAGAAGCGATTTCCAAAGCTATGAGGAGACATCAAACTACCAGGTGTTTTAATTGTGGCAAATTAGGACATCTGAAAAGGGATTGCAGGCAAAGAAATCCTAGGAATAATATCTCCTCTGGGAATGACAAAAGTAGGAGATCTCAGCCTTCAGGTATATGCAGAAGATGCGGTAAAGGCCGACATTGGTCCAACGAATGCAGGTCAACAACAGACAGACAAGGCAACCCGATACCATCGGGAAACTCCTTGAGGGGCCTCTCGCAGGCCCCCAAGCCAAAAGTGGCCCAGTCATTCCCAGTTACAGTCGAAAATGTGTCTCACCAAGAAAATTAAAAACTCCAATGTCTGCCGTAAAAAGTAATACTGGTCTAAATGATGAATTACATGTGGAGAATGAGTCAAAAAATTCAGGAGGACAGAGTAAACGTATATTTTGGCAAACGTATATTAACGATCAAAGACCAAAGCTAAGAGTCTGTATAAATGGCATTTTTATTGAAGGCTTATTAGACACAGGTGCGGATGTAAGTATAATTACTCCAGAATCCTGGCATCCGAATTGGCCTCTTCATGAGGTAGATGTTCAGTTCCTGGGAATTGGAACCCTATCTCGTGTAAAACAAAGCACAAGATGGGTGGAATGCATAGGGCCTGAAGGGCAAATAGGAAGATTAAGGCCATATATAGCAAATATTGCAATAAATTTATGGGGCCGTGACCTGCTACAGCAATGGAATACCCAGATTAACATTCCTGTAGTTCCAGGAACTCACAATTCTGGGAAGGATATAATGAGGTATTATGGAAAAAGGTCACCAGCCATTCAGGCTGTACAAGAACACACAGCCAATAGCAAACCTTTAGAGGTACCAACAGCCCTACCTTTAAAATGGCTAACTGAGAAGCCAATATGGATCAAGCAGTGGCCTCTAGCTGAAGATAAGTTACAGGCTTTGGAACAGCTGGTACAAGAGCAACTAGATGCTAACCATATTGAAGAATCAACCAGCCCTTGGAATTCTCCTGTGTTTGTTGTAAAAAAGAAATCTGGTAAATGGAGAATGGTGACAGATCTAAGAGCTGTCAACAAGGTAATTCAGCCTATGGGTCCGCTACAATCTGGAATTCCTTTGCCTTCTCTATTACCAAGAGGATGGCCTCTTATAGTTATTGATTTGAAAGATTGTTTTTTCACTATACCTTTGCAAAAAAAGGATAGAGAAAAATTTGCCTTCACAGTGCCTACTTATAATAATTCTCAGCCTACTAGGAGATATCAATGGACTGTCCTCCCACAGGGGATGCTCAATAGTCCCACATTGTGTCAATATTTTGTTAATAAGCCACTGGAAATAATTCGTAAGCAATTTCCCAAGTCCATAATTTATCATTACATGGATGACATTTTATTATCTGATTCAAATAAAGATATTTTGGAAAGTATGTTTGAAGAAGTAAAGAAAGTTTTGCCTAGGTGGGGATTACAAATTGCCCCTGAAAAGATTCAAAGAGGAGATTCTATTAATTACCTAGGCTACAGAATAGGGTTAGAGAAAATTCGAACACAAAAGGCACAAATTAGGAGAGACCGGTTACGGACTCTTAATGACTTCCAAAGATTGTTAGGAGATATTTCCAGTCTACGACCAGCTGTTGGGATAACACCTGATCTAATAGTTCATTTAAACAAAACCTTAGATGGTGATAAGGATTTGAATAGTCCCAGAAAATTGACAGTTGAAGCAGAAAAGGAACTGACAATGATTGAGGAAAAATTACAGGAGGCACATGTGGATAGGGTCAACCCGAATCTTAGTTCCATCCTAGTCATACTGCCTTCCAGAATTTCTCCTACAGGGATTTTAATGCAGAGGGAAGATATTATTTTAGAGTGGATATTTATACCTCATAAACCAAGTAAAAAATTAAAAACTTATGTAGAAAAGGTTTCAGAATTAATTATAAAAGGTAAACTGAGACTTCGTCAACTAGCAGGTATAGACCCAGCAGAAATTATAGTGCCTTTTACTACTGAGGAAATAAGAAAGTTATGGGAAGATAATGAACCATGGCAAAGAGCTTGTGCTAATTTTTTGGGAGAAATTAGCAGCAACTATCCCAAAAGTGATAGACTTAACCTCATAAAGAGAACTTCTTGGATTCTTCCTAGAATTGTACGTGATGCTCCAATAACTGGAGCTCGGACATTTTATACCGATGCAAATAAATCAGGGAAAGCAGGTTATAAATCAGAAGAATTGAGTAAGGTGGAACAAAGCCCTTATAATTCTGTCCAGAAGGCAGAATTATATGCCATTCTTATGGTGCTAAGGGATTTTAAAGAACCTCTTAATATAGTTACAGATTCACAATATGCAGAAAGAGTTATCTTGCATATTGAAACCGCTGAATTCATACCAGATGACACAGAGTTGACTTCATTGTTTATCGAGGTACAGGACATAATTAGGAATAGGCTTTGTCCAATGTACATAACACACATCCGGTCCCATACCGGTCTGCCTGGGCCTCTAGCACAAGGTAACGCTGAAATTGACCAATTATTGATTGGAAGCGTTCTGCAGGCCTCAGAATTTCATAAAAAACATCATGTCAATAGTAAAGGCTTAAAGAAAGAGTTTTCCATTACATGGCAACAAGCTAAGGACATTATAAAGAGATGTCCTACTTGTTCTTTCTATAATCAAACACCATTGCCTGCAGGGAGTAACCCAAAGGGTACTCAAAGGAATGAAATCTGGCAGATGGATGTGTTCCACTTTATGGAATTTGGTAAATTAAAATATGTACACCACACCATAGACACGTATTCAGGTTTTCAATGGGCAACTGCCCTGAGCTCAGAAAAGGCTGATTCGGTAATCACACATTTATTGGAAGTTATGGCCATCATGGGTATACCTGCACAGATAAAGACAGACAATGGTCCAGCATATGTATCTAAGAAAATGAAACGCTTCTTTGCTTATTATAATATAAAACACGTTACAGGTATACCAAATAATCCTACAGGTCAGGCAGTTATAGAAAGATCAAATCGTACTATAAAGGATATGCTAAACAAACAGAAAGGGATGAAAGATACCCCCAGAAATAGATTGCATAATGCTTTATTAACCTTGAATTTTCTTAATGCTAATGAGAAAGGAACAACAGCAGCAGAGAGGCATTGGATAATGGAAAAAACTTCTGAACTAAACCAACCTGTTTATTTCAAAGACGTGCTGACCTCTCAATGGAAGCCAGGAGATGTGCTACGTTGGGGAAGGGGTTTTGCTCTTGTTTCCACAGGAGAAGAAAAATTGTGGATACCATCAAAATTAATAAAGGTTCGATTTGAAGAGGAGAAACCTCTTGGAAAGGAGAAATGACAGCATCTACAATGATGATAACCATACAGGTGGTAAGAAAAGCATATAGAATGGGGGCAGGGTTCTGTTCTTATCTCCACAGGAAAACACTGATCTTTGAAAAGTTCAAGGGACCCTGGATATTTGAATACTGACAGATGGAAAATAACGGCCCAATAGGGACTATCAAGAAAACTGAATAGGTTCTGTAAGTACCATATACTAAATCATATTTCTAAATTTATAGAGCTGGTTTTAGAGTTGGACTCTGGCTCAGTCCCTCTCTAATTCCAAGCCTGTTGTTTAAAGAAAAACCCAGAGTTTCTGGAGTTTCTGTCTCATGTCAAGAGCCATGATATGGGACAGAAAGAAATATGAGTTTAGAAAACATCTTTACTTTTCTTCATATCTATCATACCTTCATTAAATATATCTATCATGTCTCTCATTGAATATAGGTATTCATGTATATGTCTATATAATTAATGTTTAAGTTTTCCACAATGAACAATGAGTTTTTCCTACAGTGACATTTGAAGTTTCCAGGAAGAAGATGGGGCCCCATAACAACAACTCCACCTGGTTGATATGACGTCATGATACTGATAGCGCTACTACAAGACCTGTTTTGGGTACCAGCTGCACAAGACGGTTCCAACGTGCTGAAATGGTGCACATCTTGTACAACATTCTGGCCAGACCTCCACAAAATACTCAGAGACTATTTGCAATTTTAAAAGACATTGATCTTGAAATTTAACCATCATTTTACTTTCACAGGATCCCCCAGAAAGAACGTCGCCCCCATGACAGCTGGAAGTAATTCTAGAGAACGACGTCCCCTCTCCCAATAAAGTTTGTCCTTGGGTTTAGGGACATCATTTAGGGGTTGGTTATAATTAGTATACGGTTGAGGGTTGGGGGAGGAATTTTATAAGCACAGGAATCTTAAAAAAAAAAAAAAAAAAAAAAAAAAAAAGGAGGGATAATTGGATTATGGGATAAATAGATTTGTACTTGTGAGTTATTGCTTTTAGACAAACATATTGGTATCGATTCTTATATATTGATACAAAGTTAAATTATGTTGACTATTTTATGCATGCATGCTTCATGCTTCTACTTCTGTTTAAAACATTTTTATGTATTTGTATATATATATTGTATTGATATATGTATATTTACCATATTGCATTGTACACTTCTACCTCTGATTAAGATACTTATATATTGTTTATGTATTGATATATATTTACCATATTGCAATGTATACTTGCACATTGTTTATATTTGGAGGTCTCATTGTCCTCATTTATTGCACACTTGTTTATTATCTCAGTCTTTAAGTTAGATAGATATTGAGAATTATATAGATCAACAGTCATCTAAGTTTGTCATTTATAATTAGACTAATCAGGTTCTTTAGATATATAGAGATTATATTCAGTATAGATAGATAATCTTCAACCTCTTCAAAGAGCTGTAGAAAATGGCCTTTAATCTAATTCAGAGTTCTATGGTAGGGAGACACAATCACTCCTGGCAACACTGATCTATGCCCGAGAGAATGTTGAGCACCAAAGACACTCCACCTGGAGCCTTTCTTCTTGGCAGAACTGGCCTTTGGGTAAAGAAATGCTCATACCTCAACTACTGACAGAGTTACAGAATATCCGTAAATGGATAAAACAAGACTGTCATATCCTGCCAAGACAGGGTAAGATAGTTTTGAAGTTTCTTGCCTTTGAAAATGGTATGTCAGTTACATCAGGCCTTAGCCAAAGTTGGTTGCTTCAACGCTGCAAATGTGACTTTGGGTGTTTGTCCAGGTAGCCAGTTGTCTCTGCGATTTGGTACATGTTCTGGAAGTTGTTTGATTGCACTTCCTAATTACTCAGATAACATTATTTCCCTTCTCAGATCTTCGATGGGATTGAAGATTATATAAATGTAGTTACTTTCCTTTCATGACTTGGCCAAGTTATTTGTTATACAAGACTTAAGCTAGTTAGAATAGGATATTTGTATTTATTGTATATAATTTTGTAGGTTTGTACTTATTGTATATAATTGCGTAGTAGGCTTAGAACTCTCTTACTTAAACAAAAGGGGGAGATGCTGTGGGAGTTCCTTCAGCTCCTTCAGCCAACCGCCGCTGAGTTACCAGCCCATTGGGGCGTGGTCTCTCCCTTTAAAAAAAGCAGTGGCTGTCCTCCACTCTCCTTTTGTCTTCCGGCTCCGTTTCCGGCCCCTGGACTCCTTTCCTGTTCGCGCGGAGGGGCTGTTGTCTGGGACGGTAATCTGTAAGTTTTTTCCCCTTTGAATAAATAACCATTCTATTAATCATAATTCCAAACTGGTGTGGGATTGTCTGTGACTTACGCCTTCACAGGAGGTCCCGTGTATTAATTGTTTCTCTTGGTGTCTGTGCTACTGGGGGTTATATTTAGGAAGTGGTCTCCTGTGGCAATGCATTCAAGTGTAATTCCCACTTTCTCTTCTATGAGGTTCAGTGTGGCTGGCTCTATGTTGAGGTCTTTGATCCATTTGGACTTGAGTTTTGTGATAGATATGGATCTATTTTCATTCTTCTACATGTTGATATCCAGTTATGCCAACACCGTGTTTATAGCAGCATTATTTGTCATAGACAGAACCTGGAAACAACCTAAATGCCTCTCGACTGAAGAATGGATAAGGAAAATGTGGTATATTTATACGATGGAATGCTACACAGCAGAAAAAACTGATGGCATCTTGAAATTTGCAGGCTAAAGGATGAAGCGAAAAAACATCATATTGAGTGAGGTAACCCAGACCCAGAAAAACAATTATCATATGTACTCACTCATAAGTGGTTTTTAAACATAAAGCAAAGAAAACCAGCCTACAAATCACAATCCCAGAGAACCTAGACAACAATGAGAACCTTAAGAGTTCTCATTGTAGTACATGGATCTAAACTACATGGGAAGTAGAAAAAGGCAAGATCTCCTGAGTAAATTGGGAGCATGGGGACCATGGGAAAGGACTGAAGAGGAGGGGAGAGGCAGGGAGGAGAGCAGAGGAAAAAAATGTATATCTTAATAAAATCAATTTAAAAAACATAAAAATATCATCATCATCATCATCATCATCATTATTGTCTGAACACTCTAAGTTGACAATAAATACCGTTAGTTGGTGTTCTCGATGTGTCAGGTTTACTTTACTTATCTTTGAGAATAATGTTGCTAAATATTCACAGTTGAGAAATGATGCTTTGCCAGTCATTCAAGTAAACACAGAGTCCCATGAGAAAATCAGTCAGCTTCGTGGGTGTGCAACCACCCTGCAAGAGTCTATCTGAAGCTGCTGACGGCATGCAACAGACACACACAATTCAGACTTTTATTCTGATAAAAGGTGTCCCGAAGCAGAGGCAGCTGCTCCCTTCCACGTACCGGACACAATGACAGTGGTTTGGTGTCAGTGTTTTGGTTTGTGTCAGGGTACAAGCCACGTTCCCTAGTACTGTTTTTGTGCCTGTTCAAGTGTCAACCCACGGCAAAGAAGAGATGTCTGAGTGCTGTCATGGCCTGCAGAGCTGCCAGAGCTGCCTGGGGGGTGGGAGCCTGTGACCCCTCATGGAGATCCGTTGTTTTCCATACCTGCCACGCTGGCAGAAGCAGGCAGAGTGGCACTTGTCAAACAGATGTCACACACCCGGTTTTGCTTCTTCTCATCAGCCAGGTGCCCACATAGAATTCCTAGGGGATGGAAGGTCTTTAAGATGATCCATTGATTTTGCTATTGCTCGTCTGGTAACTTTCTGATGATACCATAATAAAAGGCCAAGACAGCGCACATCTTCAGGTGAGATTTATTTGGGTTGTGGTTTCAAAGGTTTCAGTCTATGGACAGCTGGCCTTGTCGCATTTGGGTCTGTGGTGAGGTAACACATCACAGCACCAGCAAGAGAGGAAGAGGAAGGGGGGCTGGGGCCCCACCATCTCCTTCAAGGACACACCTCAGTGACTTAACTTCCTTTTAAAGGTTTCGTGACTTCCCAGCAGGCAGGGGACCAAGCCTTTAACGCAAGATCCAGAATGAGCTTTAGAATCAGAACCCATGTGTAGGTCAAAGGTCGCCGGTCTCCAGTGAAGGTCTGAAGAAACAATTCTTATCCCTTATCTTCATGTTGCGCTGCAGCTGACCTTTAGGAGTGGAAAGGAATGGGCTTGATCTAATCAGGGATCCCAGATGGAACGGGCTGCATTTGTCCTTCAGGTGTGGATGGAAGCTAGGTTAGAAGAGGGGACACCCTCCAGTTCAGATGTCCAACAGCTCTGTCCTTGGCTCACCAGGGTTGCTTGGAAAGCGCCGTTTGCCACTGTCTACCGCAAGGGAAGGCAGGCAATCTCTGCCCAGGTCCGGAAGAGACTGCAGAAGCTGCCCACTGCTGCTGCCACTGGGAGCTGAGCAGTACAAAGCTTGCTGTCTGCCTGGGACCCAATCAGTGCAGAAACACAACCTGACAGCTACCTTCAAAACAGACCTGGTAGCACGGGATTGTATTGGACAGGGTCTTCTTGAGGAACAAAACCAATAGAATGAGTATATATTATAGTGAGATTGCATAGATTGACTTGCACGCATGGCCCCGATCACATCAGAGAAGGCTAAGAACTCAGCAGCTGCTCAGTTCGTGAAGCTGGATGCCTCAGCAGTCCCAGTCTGTCACTGAAAGCCTGGAGGACTTCGGGAGAACTGCTGATTTTCAGTCCCAGTCGGAAACTCTGAAGCTGGGTTCTTCTAACGTCAGTGTATGAATTGACAGCCGCGACAGAATAGATGGACTTGCCATGGCAGGTGAAGACTGGCCAGCAAAGCAAAACTTCCTTCTTCTGTCTCATTTTTAGAAAGAAAAAAATGTTATTTTATGGTGTTTTGCCTCCATGTATGTCTTGAGAGGGTCAGAAGAGGTCCCCGGATCCCCTGAAACTAGACTTATATATGGTTGTGAGCCACCGTGCGTATCCTGGGAATCAAACCCTGGTCCCCAGCAGCCAATGCTCTCAACTACTTAGCCACTCGCCAACCTCCCTTCCGTCTCCTTAACTGCCACCAAAAGGTGTATTTCCCTTTTCACAAGATCTGATGAAGAAAATCGCTCATAATAGTGTTTAGTGGCCTGTTAGTTGATTCCAGATCCAGCCAAATGGACAAGCAAGATTAATCAGCATGCGCGTCAAGACAACCCCAGAGTTTTAAGGGATGGCAGTGCTGGGTGACAACAGGGAGGGGTTTCTGGAGGGGAGGACTGAACAGCCTCCTAGGTAGAAGGCTGGCATTCACTTTGGCTCCTGACTCATGGGAAGGCAGTACAGACCTGAGGTCAAAGTGCACTTCCTACCCTCCAGGACTTCCCGCTCCCGGAAACAGGCCAGCTTCCTTGCTCAGGCCTTTAGCTGGGTGAGCAGTTGTCAGCCACACTTGGGAGTGCTCCCTTGCAGCCCACGTCCATCCATACAGCAATGTCGACGCCCTTCCTCCAAAGCAACAGAGACCCTGCATTGAGGAGCAAGACCAAGCATGCCTGTAGATGACTGTTAGAACCCGGAGTCCAGCAGTCAGCAGCCCTCAGGTGCCCCTCCTGAGTGATGACGGGAGGCGTGGCTGAGAGGTGGAGAGAACATACTAGATATGACAAATACGGTTTCTTCCACCAGGTGAAAAACGTCAGCCGGTGTTCAGACAGAGAAGGTGTGGGGTGAAAACTTTTGCTTGGCTTCTGGAAGTCCTCAGCTAGTGCCTGGGGCCTAAGGACTTCCTCACAGGGCGAGCAGAGTAATCCCGTCAGAGGGAAGTGGCGAAAGAGGACTCTGCCTTAGGGCTCCTGGTGCACCTGCCACATGGAGCTTCCTTCTCTCTCCATGGGGCACAGTAGCTGTGGGGAGACCACAGCAGTTGGGACTAAGGTTCTCCTGGTGAAGCTGGGTGATGGTCCAAAGATGTTCCTTGTAATCTTTAAAATAGAGAAAGTTAACAACGAGGAACAAGAGTAATTTTTAAAAGCATGCTGTCTGGCCTGGCAACTGCAAACAGGAAGTGGTAGAGAAGAGTTACGATCTGTTGCCAACAGTGGTAGCCCTCGTTTATAGTTCTGTGGGGTCTGACCTCACCAGAGCCTAAGACACTCCTGAGTATGGACCTATATAGTATTGTGTTACTGGTGATGGAGCCCAGGGCCTCATGCTAAACACAGGCTAGACAAGGACTCTGCCATTGAGCTACATCCCTGACTCCCCCAGAGGATGCGGAAAGATGCTCTTGGGTCTCCCTCCAGCAGGCTCAATTTCCTTTGGTGGAAACAAAGGGAAAACAGTTAGGAGGTCACAGGAATCAATCCGTTGGGAGGACCCGGCCTTGGGATATAAGAGATACTGAAGTTCTCAGTCATCTCAGGCTTCTGTAACAAAATGCTGAGGACTGTGTGGCAATGGATTGGATACATTGTATACAACAGCAATGTATTTCTCCCTATTTGAAGGCTGGAGAAGGCTAAAGTCAATGCGTTGTTATTCAGTGTTTGAGTAGGGTCCATTTCCTGGCCCATAAATGTGCCATCTCACTGTGTCCTCAGGTGGAGGAGGCAGCGAGGGAGCTCAATGAGGACCCCTCATTCATGTACTCACCCTGTTTGTAAGGAATGCCCCCGATTCCCTTCTCACCCAGGTCCCACCACCACTTTGAGTGGGGTTTTTTAACATTCCATTTTCAAGGGGTGAAGACACACAGTCCGGAGCAAAAGACATGTCTGTGATATTCACCAACTGCTACAGTCTCTCAGAGACACTGCCCAGTTCCAGAAACATCTCTGCTAGGAGGGAGAGGAGGACGGATAGATGGAGGACAGAGACTGCCAGACCTAGTGTCGCCTAGACCCTGATTGAGGCCCCGGGTGGCAGAACATTTTTAGAAATGCGGGAAAGGGGGCAAATCAGAAGAACAGAACTTGTGGGAGACCCCCCACTCCTGTTGCTGAGCACCATTGTAAGTGGCCTTGGGCAGGCCCTGGGGGTCCATAGGACAGGGTCAGCTAGAGCTGGTACACTCACCATGTGAAGGGCCTCTCTAATCACTGTTATGCTTGAGAGCCCTCTAGTGGACTTCTGTCACTTTGCTGCAAGGACTGTCAGGGCTGGACACTCCAGCAGAGCCTAAGCTGACAGGGCTGTGGGGATGGAGCGTGGTGAGGTCAGATGCCAACGCCTCCATAACTAAAGCGTCATTGCTGTATTTAAAGAGTTCACTATGTGGTAAACGCTGTGTCAGCAAAATAGTAAGCCAAATGTTTTAAAACACCGCGTGAGCATGCGGAAAATAAAGATGTGCCAGTTACCCACATTCCCATAACCCAGAAATTATCAAACCAGTGAAGTCTATGCTATTTATCACTAATTATGGCAGTGTGGATTAAACGTCCGGGAAATAGCATTTCACACCAGCTCAAACGGCTAGGAATTAAGAAACCATATAAGCCAGGTATGACATCAGACTCGTGAAATTCCAGCACGGGGAGAGGAGAACACGGGCATTAAAGGTCATTCTCGCCGACGTGGTAAGTTCGAGGCCAACCTGAGGTTCGTGAGACCCAGTCTTTAAAACCCAGCAAATAAACAAGTGATGGACAAATCTAGGAGCAGAGCCTTGTCCCCACAGTTCTAACCCACGGGAGACTGAGGTTTGAGTCCAGGGATTCAAAGCCACCCTGGGCAACATGGGCAAACTTTGTCTTACAAAGAGACAAAGAACAAGCAAAGTAAAACAGAAGAGAGGCCTTCACGTCACAGTGGGCCCGTGCCGCAGGCCCTGCGAATTAGAGCCCTAGGAGCCACTGGTGGGAATGTGAAATGGCACAGCTTCTTTGGAAAACAGACATCCATCTCTTCTAGGGACAGGAGTTTTAACCATGTGATCCAGACGACCTACTCCTAGGTAGACACACAAGAGAAATGAAAACACATGCATACTTCGGCTGCACAGTCATGCCATAGCCCATGGTCTACTGCTGTGAAGAGACACCATGACCACCGTGACGACTCTCTGAAAGCAAAGTGTTTCATAGGGTTTTAGTTTAATCCATTGCCGTCATGGCAGGAACCATGGTAGCTCACAGGCAGCTGTGAGCATGGTGCTGGGGAAGGAGCTGAGAGTTCTACACCAGGATCCTAAGGCACCGGAGAGAGTCTGGGCCTGGCTTGGGCTTCTGAAACCTCAAAGCCTGCCCCCAGTGACACACTTCCTTCAATAAGGCCACCTACTAATCCTTTCAAATAGAACCACTCCCTATATATTCAAATACACAAGCCTATAGGGGTTATGTTATTCCAACTCTCATAGGCAACACTGTCAATAGCAGCCAAAAGAAAAAAAAGAAGAAGAAAAAAGAGATAAAAAAAGAAGAGAAAAGAAAAGTAAAGAAAAGAAAAGAAGAAAACCACTTGAATGGACAAAAAGCTGGGTCTATTCCTGAACTGGAAAGTTGTTCAGCCATGTGTCAAGCTGTAGTAGGAATGAACCCCTGATAAAGGTCCACTGAGGGAAGGATTCCCCATCTAATGTCCAGGACAGGAAAATTAGGCAATACAGAGCAGATTACAGTAAAACACGGAGTGACAATTATGGCCGCAGAGTCGCTTTCTTTCACTACAGCTGTGAAGTCGTTAGAATCACCAAGCCACGCGCTCTCAACAGTGCACTGCGTGCAGGTTAATTATAACATGGTAAAGCAAGGCCATTGTTGAATTGTCTTGCTTTGGTTTTTTGCATTCTTTTTTTTAAATTGTTTTTATGGAGCTATATGTTTTTCTCTGCTCCTACCCTCCTACCCTCTTCCATGGTCCCCATGCTCCCCATTTATTCAGGAAATCTTGTCTTTTTCTATTTCCCATGTACATTAGATCCATGTATGTCTTTCTTAGGGTCCTCATTGTTGTCTAGGTTCTCTGGGATTGTGAATTGTAGGTTGCTTTTTTTGCTTTATGTTTAAAAGCCACTTATAAGTGAGTATATATATTTATCTTTCTGTGTCTGGGTTACCTCACTCAGTATGATGTTTTCTAGATCCATCCATTTGTCTGCAAATTTCAAGATGTCATTATTTTTTTCTGCTGTGTAGTACTCCATTGTGTAAATGTACCACATTTTCCTTATCCATTCTTCAGTTGAGGAACATTTAGGTTGTTTCCAGGTCCTGATTATTACAAACAATGCTTCTATGAACATAGTTGAGCACATGTCCTTGTGGCACGATTGAGCATCCTTTGGATATATACCCAAAAGTGGTATTACTGGGTCTTGAGGAAGGTTGTTTCCTAATTTTCTGAGAAATCGTCACACTGATATTTAAAGGGGCTGTACCAGCTTGCACTCCCACCAGCAATGCAGGAGTGTTCCCTTCTCCCCACAACCTCTCCAGCATAAGTTGTCCTCAGTGTTTTTGATCTTGGCCATTCTGACAGGTGTAAGGTGGAATCTCAGAGCTGTTTTGATTTGCAGTTCTCTGATTGCCAAGGATGTTGTTGCTTTGCTTTTTGTTGTTGTTGTTGTTGGTTTACTTTTGTTGGTTTGGTCTTTGGCCTATTGAGACAAGGTCTCATCCTGTAGACCAAGCTGGCTTCAAATTTGTAATCTTCCTGCCTCATCCTGAAACGGAAGTGAGGTCTCCCAGAAGAGCCCTAGCCCTTTTAATCACTAAGCCATCTTTTCAGCCCCATGCCCCCTGTCAATAAATCCTTTAAAAGCCACTTTTCCCATATTTTTGGGTGCACTTTACTGCTCTGCTGCCTGGTGCACATCTTGAGCTTGTTTATCCTTTTTAATTTTTTTTTTCAGTGCTGAGACTTGAACCTAGGACCTGACGCATACCAGGCAACTCTTCAGGCTACTGTGCATTCTCTCCATCTGGAGCACAAATTCTTTTGTTTGTTTGTTTGTTCTTTGTTTTTTTTGAGACAGGGTTTTTGGAGCCTGTCCTGGAACTAGCTCTTGTAGACCAGGTTGGCCTTGAACTCACAGAGATTCACCTGCCTCTGCCTCCCAGAGAGCTGGGATTAAAGGCGTGCGCCACCACCGCCCAGCTGTAGCACACATTCTAATTGGTCTTAATAAGTAAAAATCAGGAGTCATATATTAGGCGGTGAAAGCTGAAGAATCAGAGAAGCAGAGCAGCCAGTCACTAGAGAGGCCTTTTACTTCTACCCAATCCTGAGGCTGAAATGAGATCCTGTCTCTACTAATCCTCAGACTGCATGCTCAGACTATATCTTCAGACTGCAACTGAGCTCCTGTCTCCTCCTGCCTTATATTCGTCTCTCTGCCCAGCCGTATCCTTACCTGTCTCCCTAGTGCTGGGATTAAAGTGTAACGCCCTGATGTGGGAGTTCCCTCTGTGTGCTGTATTTACCATTAATGAATAAAGAAGCTGCCTTGGCCTGTTGATAGGGCAGAACTTAGGTAGGCAGGGAAAACAGAACTGAATGCTGGGAGAAAGTAGGGCGGAGCCAGAGGAACACCATGGAGCCTCCAGAGACAGACACTGAGAATTTTACCTGGTAAGCCACTGCCATGTGGTGATATGTAGATTAATAGAAAGGGGTTAAATTAATATAAGAATTAGCCAACAAGAAGCTAAAGCTAATGGGTCAAGCAGTGTTTTAATTAATACAGTTTCTGTGGGGTTATTTCAAGTGTAAGCTAGCCAGGCGGCCAGAACAAACAAGCGGGCCCTCCTACTACAACTCCCAAGCACTGGGATTTAAAGGTGTGAGTCACCACTGCCCAGCTCTGTTTCTCATTTAGACAGATTCAATCTCGTGTAGCCCAGAGTGGCCTTGAACTAACAGAGATTCCTCTGCCTCTGTCTCTTGAGTTCTGGGATTAAAAGTGTGTGCCACCACTGCCTGGCCTCTAGTGGTTTAACTCTGCACTCTGATCTTCAGGAAAGTTTTATTTGTTAAAACACCAACAAAATATGACTACACCAAGCCCTCTTCTGTTATTTTCCACATCAAAGGTTTGAATACTACTGGAATGCAGAAGTTTAGCAGAAGTTTAGTTTCAATTCTTCCCTGGTCTGGTTCCTTCCTCCCTCACCACGGCAGCCATAATCTTGAACCTGTTTCTGATTAGGTTTGTGGTTAGGGACTGTTCCAGAGGGTTCTGCCTTGTGTTTCTTTGTTAACCCCCAGGGTATTTCTTCCAGGCTGTGGTGTTGCTATAGCATATGAGATAACCCAAGGACAGAAAGGTCAAAGTTGCTTCTCCCAAGGTTTCAAAGCTCAGTCAGCCACCCCAGCTTGATGCCCTTGTTCTGCAGTTAGGTTCTATATTTGCAGTTTCATTTCCGGTCTCTCTGCAAGCCTCTTTGGGTAAGCCCCACAAATAATCTCACTACTCTGTTTCCAAGAAGATACATCGTGGATGACCTTGACAGTGACCCACAGAACTCGATCCGCCTCATGTTTTCCAGGAGATGCTTTCATAGTACCAACATCATTTTTAAATTCATTTTCTCAGAGGTAAAGTATTAAAATCTGGAACCACGCCAAGAGATGACCCAGATTTTTTCAAGGAGAACTCAACTGCTTCTCGCCTCCTAGGCCGGCAGATGTCACCCGTCCTCCACCAAGCCTTGAACAGTTGCTGCTCGGCTCGCAAAGGACAGCCACTAGAGGCCACTAGAGAGGGCCCTAGAGGTTCGGATGCTCCATTGTGGTCGAAAGTAGACTTGACTTCGAGATAAAACATTTGCCACAAAATCAAAGACAAGTAAAACAGACTGATGGATTATTCTAGAGGTTCACTGTTAGGGATCTCAGGTTTCTTCCACCACCCCCTCTTCTACTCACCCTAAAGACTGTGCTGCTGAACCTCAGGACAAGCAGTTTTGCCCGCTGGCTCCTCCTGAGTGAGCCCCAGTGTTTCTGAGGTGCTTAGAGACGGCTCTCACCCAGGCACAGCAGTCACCGCCATCTTCATCAGAAGCAGCCGTGGCTACTCAGGATATGACCTAGAAGGATGGGGTGGGGGATCCCAGAACTGAGATCTGAGGTCTCAGTCGCTGCCCTCTATTCTACCCCATTTTCATCTGAAGCATGCATGGGCAGCCCATATATGGCGATTCTGTTGAACTTGTCCATATTGGGTTTCACGGTCTAAGTCGATGAAGACTAACCAGGTCTCTTTCTCAAGAGGGCACCAGATCTCATTACAGATGGTTGTGAGCCACCATGTGGTTGCTGGGAATTGAACTCAGGACCTTTCAAAGAGCAGGCTCTCTCTAGCTCTGTTACCGGCATATAATTCTGTCCTAATCGCCCATGGCCTTGTGGTCTCAGGAGATGCTAGAGTATATAGAGAATGGTAGGTTGGCTGAAGAGGGGGGCACTCCATCTACGCAGCCTTGGGGAAGTTAGTGTCCATGGCGTGAGGCATCAGCAGTGCAGCTGCTTTGGGGTCCCCCACACTCCTGTAATTAGCCCTCAGTCATGCTTCTTAAGGCCAATGAGCTCATTGGCTCAAAATTTGGATTTGCGACGGGATGGGTTCTGGTCTGTTTTTGGTGCCTGTGCTGGCTAGATTTTTTGTCAACTTGAATCATCTGGGAAGAGAGAACCTCAGTTGATAAAATGCCTCCTCCAGATTAGCCTGTGGGCAAGTCTGTGCGGGCATTTTCTTGATTGTGGGCAGTGCTACCTCTGGGCAGTTAGTCTTGGGTTGAATAATAAAGCCACGAGAAGCAAGCCGGCAAAGAGCGCCCTCTAGGGCTCTGCTCTAGCTCCTACCTCCTGAGTTCCTGCCCTGACTTTCCTTCTTGACGCACTAAAACAAAGCCTTTCCTCCTCAAGTTGCTTTCAGTTGTGGTGTTTTTATTACGGCAACAGAAAAGTCAACTAGAGCAAGGTCCCATCTGTGGACATCTGTTCACATTTCCCCAGGGAAATGTCAGTCAACAGACACCACGGGAATGCAAAGATGAGGCAACTAGCCTAGCCTTCAGCACGAGGTTACTTATCATCTGAGGTTAGCCTGGGAATTCCCGGAAGTCTGTCTGTCGTGGCGAGAGTTAACCGAGGTTTAGGGAACTGTTGGGAGTCTCCTCCAGAAGAGATCTGAAATTGGTGAGTATCTGTGCTTGGCAAGCGTGCTAAAGGATGTGACCCCCTCCTCTGGTCTCAGTTTCCTTATTTGTAAGCTAAAATGCAGCCGCTGTCGGTCGGAGGTCACACAGCACCCACAGCGTTCTTCTCCAGCCAATCTTGCTTAGCTGTGTGTGCATTGTCCCGGGTTGCTTCCATGTGCCTGGGAAGCTGAGGGCGAGGTCTGGTTGGGAGACGTCTGGTAGTCTTTTTAGACCTTAATCACTTTAGTGCCTGGGAGGTGTGGGAGGAGCATTGCCCCCTGGTGGTCACTTCAGAAACTGCGGTCTGGCGAGTGAACGCCGCAGTTAACTAAGGAAGTACAGTGTGCCCAGGCTAAAGCCTGAGACTGGAATAGTGCCAAACACCGTGTTTCATCCCACGCGGCCTTCAGGACATTTGCACAGAGCCAGCGTAGGTATGCTCTACTCCTCATGCCCTGGGAATACCCTCCCACCCTTATTAATGACCTGAACACAAGTTCTGCAGGTACTCCAACAGCCCACCTGGGTGGGTAACACATACAGTGTGGTTACACAGGATGAAGCGATGGCTCTATTTCAACCTGCTATTTGAGCAATGTGCAATTTAAAACTTATGAGTTGCTTATTCCTGTAGTTTTCTAGTTTGCTGTTCTCCTTCCATCTCTCAATTTTCATCATTAATCTTTGTAGCTGTTTCTATTAGAATTAATTTTGAAACGTAGAGAATTGGTGGGTGGTTTTCTGTGTGGATTTCACTTTGGGGTTTGCTGCAGACTTGCATGTTGATTCTCACAGGGTGAGCACACCCTTTTGGAGAACTCACGGGGCCCCAGTTCTGCTTGGAAGGAACAAAATTTAAAAGCGTGAGTGTTTCCAGATGCTACCAGTAGAGGGCGGCAGAGGCCGCTAAATGCTTTACATGTAGCAGCTTGCTCAGGGAGGGATTACAGGTCACCCTCACCCTCAGGTTAAGTGGGTGATCTTCTGAGTCTTTGAAGGTGCCCTTCTCCAAGCAGCTTTGTCCATGGGTACCCTGTATTCCCATAGTCACCCCACATACGCATGCCAGAAACCACCACGTTAAAAAGCAGCTCTAACCCCATTCGTTTGAGGTTTTTATGTGTATCTGTGCATGTCTGACACGTGTCTCTTATTGTTACAAACGGTGGCTCTGTGGCCATGTATTTTTGATTAAATCCTTTCAAACAAATCAAAGTCAATATGAATCCATGAAGACATTTCATGGCCCTTGAGTATAGCAACCCTTCCGCCTTAACTATCTTTCCACGGGGAATAGGGTACCTCTCATGAAGCTCTTATGGGCCCCCTCTTAACCTTGGCATTCTGCCTGCAGGTTCAGGTGCATGCATCCCCATTATACAGATAATCCAGGAGTTCCTGGAGCCAGTGCATTTTTGCAGGGAGCAGTGGATTCCCTGTTCTTCCTACACAGAGAGCTCCCAGTCAGAGCTCTCCCCTACCCCCAAGGCAGCTGTTTTTAAATCGAGACGTAAAAGTTAATTGTTTTATTGGACTAAGAAGAAAAGAGCAGCGGCAGCAGCCAGCAGGAAGGGCTTAGAGCTGCTGTTTGCTAATTTATTTTAAAACTAGTTTTAATTTGCTATTGACTGTCCTGTCCCAGGCTCTGGGGGACATCTGGGCTCCCTGAAGCTGAGGGGCTGGAGGCTGCAGGCTCCTCTGGTTTGAAACTAATTTGTCTTTGAAAGGAAGCACTCAGCAGGATACACAAGAAGTTTTTAACAAATGGTTTTGAAAGGCTGGGCCGGTTTTTCCAGCTCTGAACAGAAGGGCTACTGGGGTGAGAAGGGGCGGCCTGTATTAACCTTCCTGGAGCGGAGACTGTTCCCATTTCTAGCAAGCAGCTTCCTTCCTGGACCTGGGGGGGGGGGGGGGGTGGGGCTGGTTCTCTCTCACTCTTTGATGGGGATTATGGCATTCCCTGTCCTTTGATGGGATTAAGAAAGTTTGGAAAGGATTCATTTCACCTAAGGAGTCAGTCCCAGCCTCCAGCCCTTGGCAGACATTCCTGTTGCTGCTTTAAGGACAAACATTCTTCTGGAATAATCTTCCTCAAGCCTCTACCACACTACTTTTCAGGGAGAACGCCCACAAGCTTCCAGTTCTTGGCCTTGATTGGCGCCCGTCTCCGGTGAGATTCACGAAAGAATGCATATCCACTTATGTGGTCATTGGTCTTCCTCTTAGTTGCTAAATGCACGTACAGATTTAGTTGATACCAAGGAGCCTGGCCCTAGAGATTTTAGCGTAAAGTCTGGGCTTTGGAGCCCCAAAAAGTGAAGCTCATCCACACAGTCCAAGACACTAAAGAAGCTAGTGGGGAAAAGTAGAGAGAAGAAATTTATTCTCTGTGGTCACACTGGGGCTAGCAACAGATAAACGGACCCAATGACCTCAAGTCTCTCTTTGGGGTACTGAAATGAGCTCAGGGCTCAGAAAGAGAGCTATCTGGGGCTGGGGATGTGTATTGGGGACAAGAGTCATTCTTTATTAATTGATCCTTGTCAAGGTGTGGACTGTTTGGTCATTGTCTTTGCTGTAATCTTGTTTCCTGACCAGAAGTCCTTCTGACTGTTAATGCTTAAAGAGCCAGCCTAAGCCTTAGGAGACAGTCACTTCTGCCGAAGGTGCAGCCTTGCCACCATGGATAGCTGGACTTACCTTGGGAGAATCTGTCTGGTGAGGTTGTGAGATCATCTGTTGCCTCACCCCCACTACCCACTTTGTAATCTAAGGTGACCTCAGGTTCAGGGCAATGGCTTGTCTCCTTGTCTTCCGCCTTGAAGAGGAATGAGACTGGTTGGGAAGATGGATTTCTGGACCCCACCCCCAAATCTCAGAAGCACCAGAGCCGAGTGTGGAAGGCCCACTGCAGGTTGATACAGCAGGGGTGGATACTTCTGCTGCCTTTTAGGGTACAGAGAAGGGAAATATAATGTGCACTGATGGGGTGGCCGGGACAGGATGACAGGATGGGAGGGAGGTGCGGATCCCAAGGTTATCCAGCTGGTTCCAATAGAGCCACCAGGCACCTGTTTCTAGTGAGACCCAGGCCCGAGAAGCACAGAGGGTGACAGGCAGGGGCAGGTTCAGCCTTCTCACACCCTCCTGGCGTTCTTGGCCCCATTCTCTTCCCCCAAGAAGCCTCTTCCCAGGATCAGTAGTTCCTCTGTGCCTTGGGATAATGGCTACAAATGTCCCAGGATCAGTTACCAGTAAACAGATCCCACAGGGACCCAAGGCTAGTCTCTTCCCCAGGTGTCCCTCAGGGAGAAGACATCCAGAGCCTTTCCTTTGGTCCCAGAGACCTGGAAGTCCCTTCCCTGCTCATCTGGCTGCCAGTCCAGGCTGAGAGCCGAGCCCTTGCTGTGAATGAAGAAACCAAGCTCTTCCAGACAACAGCAGAGCCATGGGCTCAGCTCAAGCTTCTGTCTGTGCGTGCGAAATAACCAAATAATAGGTAAAAAGGAACTTGAAGAAAACGAAAACACCGGGGAAGGAAATTCGAAGAGAAGGAACTGGTGCCCTTAGCGTCAGTCAGCTTGGGGACATTCTAAGGAGGTTAGGTGGGGTCCCTAGGCCCCTAGATTTGTTCCTTCTCACTGCACTGGTGGGTTGAACTGGGGCCCACATTCCTCTTTTAACCTCAGGACATGATCTGACTTATTCCAACTGGGTATTGAGTGGGGGGTCACCTTATACTGTACAGCTTGTTCGGGTGTCAAGCCTTCCTTAAAAATCTCTGTTATGTGAGGTTAGCGTGGTTGACTAAGCCTCCCTCTGATTGGCTGATGTTCTACAACCAGCAACAAGGTCAACATGAAAGACACAGGCTTGAAATCAGTGGACCAGTGGCATGTGTCCAAAAATGTCACTCCCGCCTATGACAGGAACCTGGGAATAAGGGCTTTGAGGTGGAGAAGGAAGGGTGTGTTGACAAGGCCCTCAGTGCTGCTGTGCTCCTGAGCAGGCTCGTTCTGTCCTGTCCAGCACCCCTGCCATCTCTCTTGTCTGACCAGAGCCACTGGCCACCGCATAAAAAGTGCCAATCAGCATTAATGACATCACCTTGTTCTGTGACATGGGGTACTTCATTAGCCACTCGGGTGGAAATCGGTCCCTTCTACGGCCACTGTGGAAGACTTGTCACAAGCACTTGGGTCACAGGGCCAGAACCCAGGAGGGTATTGATGTTCTTCACAAAGCCCTGCCTTGATTTCTGTGGGAGGGGTTCATTGCCGTGAGAGAGTTGGCACAGGTGTTTGCGTGTCTGGGATCCTGGGCTTTCTCTGTGTACGGTCTTGTGTGGCTCCATGTGAGCTGAAGCATCACACGACTCTCCCCAGAGGCCCCCTGACTTGTACGTCCCAACTTCTAGAACCCTCAGCCAAGAGAAACCTGTTTTATAGGCAACCCGGTTTCACGCACACTGCTAAAGCGGCAGAGTAGGGGCAAAGATAAATACTCACCTGGTGTCAGACAGCTCTGGGTACCTTGTGTGTGCGCTTTCTCTTCACAGTAGCTGTCTGGAGCATTATTTCCACTTCCACTGGAGGTCTGCAGAGGGAGTTTTCACAGGGCTTCACAGCCATCTAGGAAAGGCGGGGAAAGGAGGAAATGAAGCAGCCTGGTGAGGTCTCTGGGAATCAGGGCAGTTTTTCAGGGAAGTGTGTGGGAAGATGAACTTGAAGGACCAGAAAAGTCAGAACTGAGTTTACTACTCGGGTCTCTCTCTTACTTTTCACTCTTCTTCATTGCCTCCTCAAGGGTTCGTGTCCAGCTCACTCCCTTTGCACAGACCCCTGTGGTGTGTGCCCCACTCCCAACTGACCTTCTCGGTTTGGAAGTCACTGGAGATGGAGTATTGGCTCCATCTCCATAGGATCTGAACCCTGCCTTTTGTGAAATGCAAATACAGCCAATGCAGGACTCTCTGGTATCTTCTGAGGAAAATGTACCTGAACACAGTCAACCAGCAGGCCGGCTGACCTCAGATACAGATCTATTACCTGGAAGGCAGGGTCGTCAGTCTATGGAATAGCAAGGTACCTGTGAGACCTTGCAGAGGGGGAAGGACAGTTTTCACCTAGAGTCTATCCTGGCTCCAGCCACGTGCGTTTGCAGCACGCAGTTGTAATGCGGGCATGAGTCCTGAGAATTGTGTGGGCCCCTTGTGACCAGGCCTGGCCTACAGGAACAGCAAAGGACCTGCTTCTTCCTGAGTGTACAGTGGAATTTGCTGTCTCTGTGTCTCTGATGCTTCTGTGATGTTCTTTCCCCATCTGCTTCTCCGAATCCCTTGTTTTTGTGCAGCAGATACCAAGGGAAGGAGTATCATCTGCAGCTTTATGTTTTTGATCACCTTTCACTCCGTGGGTCCCTCTGATAAGCTGCATAAATCTCACCTTCCAGTCCTGCCCGCCCCCGTGCCATGAGTCTGATTCACGTGTGTTTAACAATGTTTGCTGGAGAACTGGGCAGTGGCTCAGTCAGTAAAGTGTTTGTCATGCAAATATGATCACCAGAGTGCCTTCCATCTCCAGCACCCATGTAAAAAGATGAACACGGTAACACATGCTTGATGTGGAATTCCCCTCTGTATGCTGTGAATACCATTGGTTAATAATGAAACTGTCTTGGGCCTGGGCAGGGAATAGAGGTAGGTGGGGAAAACTAAACTGAATGCTGGGAGGAAGAAGGTGGAATCAGAGAGAGAAGCCATGTAGCTCCACCAGAGACAGATGCCAGAACTTTAGCTGGTAACCCACAGCCATGTGGCAATACACAGATTAATAGAAATGGGTTAAATTAATACGTCAGAGTTAGCCAATGAGAAGCTAGAACTAATGGGCCAAGCAGTAATTTAAATAATACAGTTTCTGTGTGATTATTTTGGGTCTGAGCTGCCAGGAACCAACAAGCAGCCTCCTACTACAACACATACTTGTAAATCCAGCACTGGAGAGGAAGATGCTGAAGGGTACCGGACTTACTGGTGAGTCAGGCTGGACAGCTGGAAAGTTCCAGGCCAATGAGAGACCTTATCTCAAAATTCAAGGTAGATGGAGCCTTGATTCTTCAGCTTAAGTTAAGCTCTACCCTCCACAAGTATACATACACACACACACACACACACACACACACACGAGAGAGAGAGAGAGAGAGAGAGAAGCAAGGCACACATGTTCATGCACACCTGCATGCACCTGTACCACACGTAAAAACTTACACACACCTACACATGCACGTATCAAGACGCTTGTTGGAAACAAATGTGCCTTCTACCAAAGCAATCTTCCTGGCAATGCCACTCTTCCCGCTCCAGGCTACATGGAAACATCTTCCCCAGCTAATCCTTCAGGGGAAACTTTAGTTAACACAGTCAGGCCGGGGAAATAATCTCAGCTTAGTCTGCGGAATGACTTCTGTCCCCACCCTGATGAATGGCTGCACTTAAGAGACAGATGGCCCCAGGAGAAGGCTGGGGGACCCCTCCCACATCCCTATCGACCTGTGCTAGTTGATTTACCTGGCTGCTCGGTGAAAGGCCACACTGTAAGACCTTAAATCAGCTTGACAGTGACACCTGCCAGCCCCCCTCGTCTGTCTTCATCTGTCATTGGCGAGCCGGGAGCAGGCACTCACTTCCACTGGCCCCACCAGGTGCTTCTCTGCAGCCTCAGCATAGCTCAGTGATGCTCGCCCCTCACGTTGCTCTCTGGCTGACGAGAAACAACTGCCTCTCTGCTGTGTGGGTTATTGTCTGGGTGAGATGGAAACAACCCTCTTTGATCCTAAAATTCTATCCTTCCTCATTTCTAATCTTCGGGGAGAAAACTGCCCTCCCTGCTCCAAAGTAAATGGCTGGGGACACTTTAAAAACATTTAACTTCTATTTGAGACTATCACAGCTAACAGGTTTTAAGGGAAAGGTACAAGAAGCAAATTATTTGCTCTCTGTCTCTCTATGTTTCTGCCTGTCTCTCTCGTGTGCTCTCTCTCTCTCTCTCTCTCTCTCTCTCTCTCTCTCTGTGTGTGTGTGTGTGTGTGTGTGTGTGAGAGAGAGAGAGAGAGAGAGAGAACAGAGGTTGACATTGAATGTCTCCCTGCAGTCATTTTTCCACATCAGCCTTGTGAGACACGGTGTCTCATTGAACCTAGAGCTCACTAACCCGACTAGGCAGGCTCACCAACACACACCCGCTTCTGCCTCTCTAGCCCCAGGATCCAGATGTGCTCTGGTCATACTGAGTCCTGTTTTTCCTGGATGCTGGGGATGGACCTCAGGTTGTCACACTTTCGAAACTTTACTAATGGAACCATTTCTCCAGTCCCGAGAAGCAAACACTTAAAACCTCACATTCTCCAGAACAGTAATCTTCCTGTTTTTGAAGCACTGCATCAGTAAAAGTGCTTAGCAGACACTCTGTTCTTGCAGCCTCTCCTTCCCAGTGAAGTGCCTTGGGGCCAGTGGTGGATCACTTAGCAGGTAAAGGCAGGCACTATAATGTGTCATGAGGTGAGTGAGCAATGCTCTAAAACAGACCCACAGGCAGTGTCTTGCACAACAGAGTCCTTCATGGCAGTGCCCTGCACGTCCACTTCACTGTTCTCAGAGAGGCTGCTGAGACGGCTGAAGAGAGAACGAGAGCTTGTGAAGGTCTCTGGGGAGGCGTTGGGGTGGTGCTGGCCCTGGACCTGGCTGCTGGCTTCTGTCAAAGAGGCCCATGAAGGAAGGAGGCCACTCTCCCAAGGATGGCTCTGCCTGTCTTTTCAGCAGGATAACTTCATCAGCATTCCTCCACCGCAACTTTGAGGATTTGCAAAGCTTGTTAACAAAGGGAAGGAAGAAGAAAGGGAGGGGAGGGGGAAGATCCTTCTTGTTGTATCACTTTAAACAGAATAGCATTCAGTAGACAGGGTGGTACACATCAATAATCCCAGCGGCCAGAAGGTGGAGGCAGGAGGATCACTAATTTGAAGCTTGATTTGGCTACAGAGCAAGACTCTGTCTTAAAACACTAGAGAAAACAGAAAGGGCTCAGTCTGTAAAGTACTTTTAGTGTAAGCAACAGTCCCTTGGTCTGACCCCAAGATCCATACACAAAAGCTAGGGGTAGTGGCCATTGCTTGCAATCCTTGTGCTGGGGAGCTAGAGACAGACAGACCCTTGGGATTCACAGGCTCAACCGTCTAGTGTACTTGCCAAGTTCCAGGCCAGTGAGAGATCCTGTCTCAAAAATAAGTTAGACAGCTGGTGAAGAATGACAACTGAGTTTGTCCCCAGGCCGGGATATGCCCCCCCTCCAAACACGCATGCGCACACACACTTGTGCACACATGTTCTTGCTTGCACTCACACTGGTAGACATATGAGCACCTCCCCCACACACACATAAAGAAGAAAAACAGGTCACTCCAGCTGTGTTGTCACCAATAACAGTGCACACCGCCCACCAGCCTGCAAACAGTGCACACTGCCCACCAGCCTGCAAAGCTGAGGAGGAACTGAGGTTCTCCAAACTTTCTCATGTTGGAGCAAATTAAATGATGACGTCAGCTATGTTTAAAATATCCTTGTCACTTCTACAGAGGAAATGACAGCCCTCTTTCTATTTGTTTCTCTGAGGACCTTCAGAAGCATATGTGAGAAAGTGCCTTTAGTAAGAAGGAGAAATGCCATCTGATACACAGATGTTGTTTTGGGACTCTTTGTGCTGAGAACTTGGACATCACGTGACACACTCACCTTGTCCGACAGGTATGACTGCAACAAAAAATTAATCCAAATTAGGAAAAAGACAAATTTTGCCATCCGTTGAATGACACGAGTATGTGTGTGTACCTGCAGCATTAAATTGAAAAGAAAAGAAAAGATACTGCTTCGCCTGATCTTTCAGCCTTCTGCAGTCACCTTGGTAGTCAATGGCAACCATGCATGTCGGGTTGATAGGGGCTGCAAGTGATGTCCAGGGAGTAAGCTGCAAGCTCTTGTGGGGCAAAAGTCTATAGGTAGCTGAATGATTGAAAGCATCACCCCAACCCCTGGCAGTCATCCTTGGGTGCCAATGGAGCGCCAGTGGAGCCAAAAGCTCTATCTCAAGCCTCCTCCTCTTGGGAGTTGCCTTGGGCCAAACTCCACCTGGGAGGAGGGAAATCCTGCCAAACACTGACCTCTCCCCAGGGAGGGTCAGGACCTCTTCCACAGGCTGTTTAGGCTCATGGGGGTGAGCATGGCTCCTGCTCTCTGTCTTTCCCTGCCATACTCCTGTGCTAACAAGAGCGAGGCATTCATTAAATGTGGGCGGTTTTGATTCGGTCTAATTTGGTTTGATTGGAGTTATTTTGTGTCAGTGGAGAGGCTCCTCTTAAGATTATACCTAACAGTAGCACGTAACTGGATTCTAAGCCTTGGTATCTGGAGCCTGATCATTCTCTCTTATGGGGCTATCTAAAGCCCAGTAGGCTGTGGAGCTTCATGTGTGACCTCTGTCCACTCATCCTGTTCCTTGCTCCCAGCCCCCCGCTGTGATGAGCAAATATGTCTCCAGACACTGGCAGGTGACTGAGGTGAACTGACCCTGAGTGAGGCCCACGGTGTAGCTGGAGCATTTTTGTATGCATGCGTGCACGCACGTGTGTTGCTGGTGAGCAGAGGTCAGATTTAAGTGGCCACTGATAGCCCAACTTCTCTCCTAAGTTATGGTGAAGCCCCTTAGAAAACTCTCCATAGAGAAGTCCCTTTTTCCTACAGCAACCTTAGGGCCGTTCATCATGTGCCTCTTGAGGTCACAAGGCTCACCTTGCCTGCACAGCTGCACTTTCTGCCCCCAGAGTCCCTCTTCCAACTTGTACTGCCCAGGGCAACACTGACAATGGTGACGGGTGTTGATGGGAGGAGATACATCAGCCCCAGAGTGCAGAGGACAATGCCAGGACCCTGTCCCTGACTCTGCTGGCCATTTCTGTAACCTCACTTTGATGATCAGCCAGGAATGCGCCTGGAGGCGCTAGCTTCTTCCTGGAAATGGAGTGCCTCCCACATTCCTCAGGGAAAGGGCAGCCTGCTGCTAATTACAGACTTAGCAAGGGGGCCCAGAGCAGGTTCCTTCAGAGTCAGGGGTGGAGACACTGGATGCCCCAGACTCTAGGATCCACAGGTGCTCATTAAAGGCTGACTCAGAAGCAATCACTATCTGCCGTGCACCTGAGGCTCTCCTGGAAGCTATAAGGAATCAAGTCTGTGTTTCACTCAGCATTCAGCTCTCCGCGGACTGGAAGGGATGCCTGGCTCACCCCTCCTCCTCCTCTTAATTCCACACAGGCAGTGATTCTGACCCCCTCGATCTCTTACCCTTCAACATGGGCTGGAGATCCAAGGAGGCTTGCAAAGGGTGTCCACCTCAAGGAAGACCCCTCAGAGGGGGGAAAAACATGGCATCTGTCAATCCAGGGCCTGGGCCCTTTCCTCCTTCAAATTCAGAAATCAGAACCATCTACAGGTAAAGAAGGAGAACACTGAAGGCGGAAGCTGCTCACTCCACAGAGGTGAGGAAGCACACAAAAAAGAGGCAGGTCAGGATACATCTTCTCAGGACATGTCTTGAGAGACTTACTTCCTTCAATTAGGTCCCACCTCTTAAGGCTTCTGTAACCTACCAAAGCAGCCCTAGAAACTGTGGACCAAGCCCTCAGCTTGGTAGTCTGTGGAAGATACTTCTGCCACACATCCCAGCCACCACGGTGCTATGCCTCAGCTCAGGTCCAAAGCGATAGATCCAGGCTGCTATGAATCCAAACCTCCAAAACCTTAAGTCAAACCAAAACCTTCCTCTGTCTAAGTGTTGTGATGTCAACGAGAAGTCCCCCACAGCCTCAGGCATTTGCATGTCTGGTCTCCAGTTGACCACACGGCTTGGAAAGACTTAGGAGGTGCGGCTTTGTGGGAGGAAGTGTGTCACCAGAAGGGGCTTTAAGAGTTTGAAGACTCTCACCATTTCTGTCTCTTGTACTGCTTCCTGATTGTGTGAGCTCTCCGCTGCACTCCATCCACTCTGCCTGCTCCTACTGCCTCCATTTAGTCCTGAAACTGAACTCAGATCATCAGGCTTGGCAGCAACACTTTTATAGGTTGAACCATCTTGCTTTCTCCAAAGTCGTGATTTTTTTTTAAACTAAGAATAGTCAGGTTGACCAAGATGATTGAACACAAATGTTTTCTGTAGTTAAAATTTTAATCAAATAAAACATGAAAGCCATTTTTTTTGCATAATGAACAATCTGATGTCTCCACCACCCCAAAGAACAAGAAGGAACTAATACAAAATTATTTCCTCTGAGTCATCCCCTAAGCTCAGCATGTCCTTAGTATAAGGTGCATCATGAAGTTCAATGATAGCTGCTCATAAAACACTGAGGATTTGAATAAACTCCTTAGAGCATCTCAGTTTTACTAACATTGCTATTAAAATAAATTTAGAGTTTAAACACATTAAGACCCCAAAAGGCCTTATTGTCAGAGAACTCAAGTCGGTCTCAACTGCTAAGTCCATCGCTAATGGATGCTTTGCCCAGACAAGGCCCCTAAAAAAGGCACCATGCTCAACAGTTCATCCTGCACAGGAAAGCAGACATGGTTTCCTGTCTCCAAGTCATCTGCTATGCACCTTAAGTCTCACCCCTCACCCGGGCTTTTCAGTCTAACCTGGACTCCTACATTGGCCTGAGAGTTGGCCCTTCATACAGCAGCACAGGGAAGTCTCCAGACATGGAGAAAGTGAAGCCAGATCTCATTTTAATGTAAAACAGTTGTGATTTCCATCCTCCTCCTTCATCCCCTCTCTCTTTCGCTCTTCCCTCTCTCCTTTCCTTCCTCCCTTTCCCTCCTCTTTCTTTTCTTTAAAGACAAGATCTTGATCTTACTATGTAGCTCAGGCCAGCTTTGGACTCCTCAAGATCCTCCTGCCCCAGCTTCCTAAGTGGCAGGTTCTTTTGGTTTCATCAGGTTGCGTGCACCCCAGGAAATCTACGAACATGGCTCAGCATCAAATTGTAAGCCAGTTAAAGCACAATGAGGTCTTTTCCACGATTTTTAAAAACTCAGTCATGTGGTTCTGACGCATGATGCTTGTAAGCAGAGGTGCGATGTTGCAATGCCAAAAGGTAGAGAAAGCCTTGCTCTGGATCCAGTCAGGACCCCTATAGTGAAGTACAGGCTGGATTGCCCCCACTGTCTACTACTGCCAGAGTGACAAATTGCAGTATCAGTGTAAATAGTCACATGTGGCCAGTGGCTAGAATAATAGATTGTGAAGGTCTTGGGTCCTTTCCATTCATTTTGTGGGGGCTGAGAAAAATGCTATTCTAAGGTCAGTGTCACAAGCAAACCTGTTCCCAGACCCTCTCCTGCATCTTTGCCCTTCACCTCTGGTCTCCTCCAATGCAGACCGTAGAAATGACAGGTCCATTCCCCCAAGCCACCCACCACGCTGACAACACTGCTTCAGCATCCCCGTCCTTCCGGGTAGGAGTGGCATAAGGAACTGTTGCTGCTCATGTTTCAGTTGTGCCCTGCCATTGATGTGGGGGTGGGGTCCTTCTGTATATGTGTTGCTTTTATTGGTTAATGAATTAAGCTGTTTCGGCCAATGACTTAGCAGAGTCAAGTCAGGCGGAAATTCCGAACAGAATACTTCTAGCTACATGCCATTCCCGTTCTGAGGTCTTGAAATGAGCGGCCAATACATGTCTGAATATAAACCTGCCAAAATGATTTCCCCTGCTGAACCTATCCGTTGTTAGGTGACACCCCCAGTCATGGGGACATCACACGACTACCCCTGTTTTACTGAGCTCAAGGGAGAAATGCACAGATCAGGACTACAGGCTTTGGGGACACTTCTTTGGAATACAAGAGGCCTTGGGATCCATCTTCAGCATGAGAAACCAGAGACTTGGACAGTGGTATTACCTCTGGTTCTACCAAGTGCTCCGTCAAACCTGCATTTGTGTACCAGAGCTGCATGCCAGGCATTATCACCACCATCATCCTCACCACTGTTATCTAACTATTATTATTATCGCTGTTGATGATGCTGAAGATTGTATCCAGGGCCTTGTACGTACTAGGCAAGACTCTACTACTGAGCTGAGTTTCTAACTCTTGGTTTTGGAGATAGACTCTTACCATGTCACCCAGGCTGGCTTCAGAGTAAGATCCTTCTGCCTAACTTCGCCCAGTGTTGAGATTACAGGTGTGTAAATCCGTCTCCAGCAGGCACTGCAATTTTTAAATGAAACAAATCAGCATGAAGACAAGGCCAATTTGGGCTAAATTAGTACAATGTATGTAATATATAAAATTACACAAAAGTAAGACTCCAATCTTCTTTCCTTCTGGGACCATTCTGTGGGAAAAAAAATCAAGACTTTTGCTCCCCTTTCTTTGAGATGATGTGTGTGGGATGCTCTTTCGGTGGTCTGGGTAGCTTTCCCCCCAGAGTTCATGATTCGGGGGTCAACTTGGAATAAGACCTCCTGTTGGCAGTAATTCCTCTCAGTATGCCCTACCTTTTCCTTCCTCATTGTACAGTCCTGCCAATCCCAGCCCCCAGGACCTGTTACCCCCTAACCCTGCTCCCTCTCTCCCAGCCCTCAGCCCCCCAGGCCCCTGGCTGGTAATACTAAATAGTGAAGCACTTCCTTCCTTGATGTGGTTGCTCTCACGTGTAAAACCTGAATGCTAGGAAATTCTCACTCACTTCCTTTTGTCAAACCATGCAGATTACTATTCAAAGGTCTGGATTAAACTTTGGTAAAACTTCTGAAACCAGGAACATTTTATCCGTGAAATGGAACAGGCAAGTTTTGATGGACCAGGGAGCAGATGCCTCTGGCTCTAGAAAGGATAGGATGAAGAAAGCTGAAACAGAAAACTGTAGCATGAGGGACTAGCTTGTTGGGGTTTCTGTCCCGCCCGGTACCCCACAACCGGCAAACCCCAAAGAAAATCACACACAAGACTCCATAAGATTATAAACTGATTGGCCCATTAGGTCAGGCTTCTTATTAGTCCTTGTAACTTATATTAATCCATTATCATTATCTATGTTAGCCATAATGGCTCAGTACCTTTTCCAGCTGGGCAGCTTACATGTTTCCTCTCCGGTCGTCTGGGCAGAACTGCTGAGGGAGCTTCCTGCTTTCCAGAATACTCCCAGTCTCTTTGCTCCACCTCTACTTCCTGTCTGGCTTTCCTGCCTATACTGCCTGCCTGGCCAATCAGCGTTTTATTAAAATATGATTGACAGAATACAGACAATTCTCCCACACCATTTCCCTCTTTTTTTTTTAAACGAAGGAAAATACCCATAGTCCATTTGTTGAAAATGTGGGTGTAGTATTTCAGGTTACTTCCTGCTGGTTGGGGCGCTGATGATCTTATGGGGACCTAAAGAAAATTTAGAGTTATAATCAAGTCCTGACTGGAGTATTCTGTGAGTCTTGATCATCTCAGGCAGCAGTCTTGAATCTGTTCTGGATGTAGAACTCTGTCATCTGGGCCATCTCTTCCTATCGGAGATTTCTCAGGTGGTCTTCCTTTTTCAAACCTGATTTTCTTAACTCAGAATGAATCCACAGCCTCTCATTTTCTGTGGAAACAAAAGCAAAATCTCTTCTCCAAAGTAACATACCTTTTGACTTCAGTTTTGAAGCCAAGGTATTTTTAAACTACCTATCTTGGTTTAGTTCAGCAGCATTTATAAACAAAAGTCTTTTAGCAGCTGTTGCTCCTTCCTCAACAATCAAACAATTCAAAGAGAGCATAATAGCATACAGTATCAAGATTCTCTGTATATTTTCCATCTTTATGTGGCTTTATTTTAACCTCTATTTCTTTTATTTTTACTTTTAACTTTTGACTTTTTGAGACAGGTTCTCTGTATATATCTTTGTCCTGGAATAACTCTGTAGACCAGGCTATCCTTGACCTCACAGAAATCTGCCTGTCTCTACCTCCCCAGTGCTGGGATTAAAGGCATGTGCTGCCACACCTTGAACTCACAGAGATCTGTCTCTGCCTCCCAGGCATTGGGATTAAAGGCGTGTACTACCACACCTTGAGGTCACAGAGGTCAATCTACCTCTGCCTCCCTTGTGTTGGGATTAAAGGTGTGTACCACCACACCCAACTACTCCTTTTTTTTTTTACTTTTAAGAACTTTAACCTTCAGCCTGCATATATTTTTAACACATTTAGAGGTTTTCTTCCTCTTTGAATCTCTCTTTACTGTATATCTCTCTTTTTCTGACCACACAAGCCTTTAATTTACTAAGCAATATGGAGAGTCATGGCTTCGACGGCTAGATCCAGCCCATTCCTTAGCTTTCCAGCCTCAAGGCTGAGATACCAGCCAGAGCTGCAGTTCACTGCCACAACTTTATGGCATTTCAAGGTCCTTGCTAGCAAGCAAGCTGTAGTATGCTGCTCACAGACCACACTCAGTCAGACTGCCTGCCTGAAAGAGTCAGAGTTTGCCCTGGCAGGACGGCCCAGAAAGTTGGCATTTTAAAACAGTGCAGCTTTTTTCCTGCTACAACTGAAAACCGAAAAGCATGCATTCAGCTTTTCATTAACACCATTTAAGTGTCTCGTGGCAGGACCTCTTCATGAGCTACAAAGTTTTGCAGCTAACGCTGAGTCAGGAAGCCTCTCTTAGATGAGAGCATTTGCTTGCCTCTAGCAAGCAGAGCAGACCCGATAAATTGCTGCTACCAACAAAACATGCTTTACTCTATTCTTTCCCAAGCTTTCTCAGGCTTTTTGTGGATTCATTTATCCACGTCTGGGCGACATATGTAACATGAAGGCTGGCTTGTTGGGGTTTCTGTCCCGCCCGGTACCCCACAACCGGAACTCCCAAGGCACAGCAGATAGTGACTGAACTGTCTTTGAAATTTCCTGCTTCATGGAAATGTCTGCTGGATACTATGGGCCTGGAGGCTGAAGATGGATGCTCCAACGGTACAGAGGAACTTTGGGTGACTGTACAGGCAGCAAGATGTCTCTGTCATTTCTAGAGGTTGGAAGTTGCTTATTTCTTGTTTGCTTAGGTAATATTATATCCTTCTGGAGTCTTTGATGGAGTTGAAGAATGGTTAGTTACAGTTTTCCTTAGTTATGATAAAAGATAAAGTAGATATAAATATTGTAACTGTAATTCTTGCTTGATAACTGTTTTGTTATATGCAATTTTACTATGTTAAAGTGAAAGCCTTTCTTTTTGTTTAAACAGAAAAAAGGGAAATGATGGAGGAGGGTTATCTGTCAATTGTTACTTTCATTGGTTAATAAAGAAGCTGCCTTGGCCTTTTTGATAGACCAGCCCTTAGGTGGGTGGAGTAGACAGAACAGAATTGTGGGAGAAAGAAAGCAGAGGCAGGCAGTCACCATGACTCTCCTCTCCGAGACAGCCGCAGGTTAGAATCCTCCTGGTAAGCCACCATCTCGTGGTGCTACACAGATTATTAGAAATGCGTTAGATCAATATGTAAGAGTTAGCCAATAAGAGGCTACAGATAATGGGCCAGGGAGTGTTTAAAAGAATACAGTTTCCATGTAATTATTTCGGGTAAAGCTAGCTAGGCGGAAATGCAGCCCACCGCTCCTTTTACAGAAAACATAAAAATCAACCACTCCAAAGTCACTTTCTTGTAAGGTAAGACAAAGACAATGAAGAGCCAACACCTGCTTGTTTCCTGGCCAGGATGCCGGCCTATATGGGAAGACAGACTTCTACGGTAGCAATCCTGGTTTTTTTTTAGGTCCGACACCCACTTAGGATTTGGTTTGATGACCATAGTGCTACATAGTAAGGTCTCTTGTAACATTTGCTCAATATCTTTGTATAAAGATTTGTTCTTTCACTTGTCCAAATCTACAACACACCGAATGTGCTTATGTGCAACCAGAGGACCCAATTCGGGGCCTAAGGGGACACAGGGTGATCACAACTCAGTTTATGTCTCCCTCCCCATTCACTTCTGCCCTCTGCCCTTGCTGTACACCCTAGAACTGACGACCCTAAGCCACCCTGTTCCCTTCTTTTTGAGGAAGGCAGGAGGTGGCAAGACATGATGGAATCTTCTCTTCCTGTGTAGGTTTTCCGAAGGTACCTGCTCTCTATGTGACCATCACTTAAGAAGGCAGAAATATGGACACACATAAACATGAAGGAATGTGTGATGCCTCTGTACTGTGTACACGGTACAGAAGCCATCACCCCAGGTATGTCTCTTTGGCATATGGGCTATTATTTTACTTTTATCAATAAATATAGGTGTTTTGTGTGCATGGATGGCTGTAAATCCTGTTCATGCAATTCCCGAGGACATCAGAAGAAGTGTTGGATTCCCCTGGTACTGGAATTATTGATGGTTATTGACTGTGATGTGGGGCCTGGGAATCAAATTCCAGTCTTCTACAAAATCAGCCAGTGCTCCTAACTGCTGGGCCACTCTTCCAACTCTGGCATGTGAATTATGGTTGTGCTAAAGGCAGTGACTGTCAGCAGACAAAGGGAAGACTTCTAAGTGACTAAATCAGATGCACATTTCTTTCTCTCGTTTGCATTTGTAAGGGGAAATTCTCATTTGGGATTCATGTTAAGCAGCTTTATTTTAAATCAAAATCTGTGATTTCACTGAAACTAAAGCATCCAAATACATCTTACGGACTAAATCTGTATGAATGTGTGGGTTGAGCTGGACGTAGTGGCACATTCCTGCAATCCCAGTAAGCAGAGAGACGGAAGCAAGAGTATTGCTGTCTAGTTAGGGTTACTATTGCTACAACGAAACACCACGACCAAAGAAAGTTGGGGACCAAAGGGTTTATTTAGATTATACTTCCACATCATAGTTCATCATTGACGGAAGTTAGGACAGGAACTCAAACAGGGCAGGAACCTGGAGGCAGGAGTTGATATAGAGCTGCTTACTGGTTCACTCCGCATGACTTTCTCAGCCTGCTTTATTTTCTTTATTTTTTTTTTTAGTTATAAACTGATTGGCCCGTTAGCTCAGGCTTCTTATTAACTCTTATAACTTATATTAGCCCATTATTCTTGTCTATGTTAGCCACGTGGCTTGGACCTTATTTAGCAGGGCAGTTACATCTTACTTCTTCTGTGGCTGGGTCAGGACTGCCGCCCAAGCTTTCTTCTTCCCAGAATTCTCTGTTCACCTTGACCCGCCTCTACTTCCTGTCTGGTTGTCTCGCCTATGCTTCCTGCCTGGCCACTGGTAATTCAGCGTTTATTTAAGAAATAATTGACAGAATACAGACCATTGTCCCACACTGCTTTCACCTATTTTTAAAAAACAAAACAAAACAAGAACTCTGAATCTAATATCCTTTGTTAAGCTTTTCTCCTGACTGTTAGCCATAACAACTTGTAACCAACATTCTAAACAAAGGAAAATATCCATAGTCCATTTTGGGGGAATGTGGGCATAGTTTTCCAGGCTACTTCTTGCTGGTTGGGGGTGCTGATAATCTTATGGGAACCTAAAAAAAATTTAGAATTCTGATCAAGTCCTGACTGAAGTATCCTGTGAGGCTTGATCATTTCAGGCAGCAGTCTTGAATCTGTTCTGGATGTAGAACTCAGACATCTGGGCCATCTGTTCCTACCGAGATTTCTCAGGTGGTCTTCCTTGATCAAATAAATCCATAGCCTCTCATTTTCTGTGGAAACAAAAGCAAAACCTCTTCTCCAATAGGACTCAGCACCACCAGCCCAGGAATAGCACCACCTACAGTGGGCAGGGCCATCTGGGCGGAGCCCTCCTCATCAATCACCAGATAAGAAAATGCCTACAATTGAATCATATGGAGGCATTTTCTCAGTTGAGGTTTCCTCTCTTCAGTTGATTCTAGCTCATGTCAAGTTGACATGAAACTATCCAGGACAAATGTGGAGATTTTGGGGGCCAGCCTGATCTAGGTGGTGAGTTCTAGAACAACAAAGGCTACAGTGTGAGATCCTGCCTCAAAAAGTTATTTGTGGGGGCTGGAGAGATGGCTCAGAGGTTAAGAGCATTGCCTGCTCTTCCAAAGGTCCTGAGTTCAATTCCCAGCAACCACATGGTGGCTCACAACCATCTGCAATGAGGTCTGGTGCCCTCTTCTGGCCTGCAGGTATACACACAGACAGAATATTGTATACATAATAAAATAAATAAGTATTTTTTTTTTAAAAAAAGTTATTTGTGGATGATGCCAGTGTTTTATTCTGGTCTCAGTTCCACAGCCTACTCAGAGATGCACGGTGATAGTAAGCTGGGCTATCTTTGGCATTCCGCGGCTTCCAGATGGTCGAGCTATCTCAGCTACAGTAAGCTCCAGACTCATACAGTGGGGATGACGTGGCAGTGAGAATGTGTGGGCAGGCCACAGAAAACGATGAGTGAGCTTTGCGAGGCTGAGGCGGACATCTCTAAAAGGAAAACAAAGAGGAAGGTGTGAACGGCTTTGACACAGCCATCTCCAGCAAGGGTCATCAGGTATAACAAAGGAGGCACCAGGCCTCCTGCACTGAAGCGCCAGTTCTGGGAGGATGGGATTCTTGCAGAAGCCTTCTTGGTCCAAGTCTGCCCACAGAGCGCTTTGCGTGGTCCTGTTGCCAGGATCTTTGATGAGCCCTGCTCCTTGAGACCAATTTATTAATTATTACCAGGGCTGGCAGAAGTAACTCCTTTTTGATTCTGATAAAGTTCACAAGACGTGAGCATATATTTTCCTGTTTCTGCCATCATGAAGATATACTTACCAAGGTACAGGGATGGAGCAAATTTTACTTAACAACACAAACTTGCTCTACGACCTATGGGCATATCACCTGCCTTTCTTCACTTTATACTGTCTCTGGTTCCTCCTGGTCCAGGCCCCAGACGCTTCCCTATTGTGGCCAACCACTAGAAAGCCATTATGCAGCCCTGGAATTTCCTTAGCTCAGGTCATACTGACCAATCTAAGGCACTTTGCTAAGTGATTTTGGATTAAAACTCTTCAAATGTTCTTTACGTTCTTTCTAGATTCCCCAGGCCCACACTCTAGATGTATGGGGATATTCAAGCACATAGTTCCTCCTCCTGCAGCTGTTGAAGAGACCAGTTCCTCCGTGGATACCCTGAGGCTATCCAACATCCGGGTCACTCTCCCAAAATTGATCCATCTGGTAGGACCCGCCCATTCTCTTCTCTGCCCGTGAATTCCCTGAGGGAGGGGCTCATTCTCTGTGGGGCACAAGTGTCAATACATACTGTTAAATGAATGCAGAAACAGAAGTGGAAGAAGAGAACTCCAAAGGAAGACAGCCAGGAGCAGTAAGCCCTGAACTTGCTCAACACTGGTGCAGTGGACCTTTGTATTGCTACTGAGCGAAATGCAAATGAGAGCAGTAGACACTTCCTACAGGACCTAGAAACCCACTTCCAAGGCTGGAGACAGATAAGTCAGCCCCAGCCTGGCCCAGGCAGGCCAGCAACTCACAAGCCCTGCCCACCCCTTACTGAGGCAGTAGATGAAATTCCAGAGACTGATTCAGAGCTCAAGTAGGAAACAAACAGGAAGCAGGACTTTGAAATCAGTGAGTGGAGAATTATAAACCCCAAATTTGAAAGATGGAGTTTGTTGGTCAGAAGCTCTGTGTGCCAGTTAAAACACAGACTTGCCTCTAGTTGCATTCACCCAGATCTGGAGGAATTTTGCTTCTGTAACAAGCTGCCAAGGACTCTGATGTATAACTACACAGCAATTATCTGGAACCTGAGGCCCAGAGAACACAGTTCTCCAGTTGAAAGGATGGCTGGAAGAAAAATAAAAAAAGATCAGGTTCTTCAAGGGTCAGGCTGCCTGCAGTGAGGACCAGCTGATCCCTGTCACTTAAAGGAGAGCAAGGTCAAAGGCCTCAGCTTGGAGAATTGCTGCTCAGTGAGTTGGGGGTGACAGCCACACACTTCATGGCTGTCAAGACCAGCATGGGAAATGAATGGGTGTCATAGGAGGGTGTCAGGAGGTAATTAGCACTCCGTCAGCTGTCTGTAAACAAACATTTTTGATACATGCCATGAGCTATTTTGGTGATCAATTTTGTACTCTCGGAGAGCTGTATTTAATTACTTGTCTGATAGATCAACCCTGGCATTGCACTAACACCAACCATGGGCAGAACAAGGCCCCCACTTGTGCAGAGGTGGCTGCACTCAATACCATTGGGCCTTATTTCAGGGTTCGTTCTTTTACCACAAGCTATCATTTTCCTGGGTTTTATTAAAGGGTCATTGATTCTAAAGTCAGTCAAAGGGCCCTGAATGTCATTCCAAATGGCTTCTAGAAACCTTTACTGAGTGCTAATGGTGTCTGCCATCCCTGACCCTGTGCTGGTGGCTATGAAGACCAAGCTGCCTTGGGCTTATGGTTCCTCTCACCTGCAGAATGGAAGGTGGGCATATCAGACACACCGTATGCAAATAGTGTTATGCACAGTGTGAGATGGGAACGGAAGAACTCACTAGCCCAGTCTGGGGATGGGGGAGAGCGAGGGAAAGGTTGAGAGCATGAGCTACCTGGACTGAAGTCAAAGCTTTGGGACCCTCCCTGTTGGGTTGTGTTCTAGGCAAACTGTTGATTCAAAAGGACCAGGAAGAAAGGTTCAGCTACAAATAACAGTAGGAGCAAAAGAAAAGGGGCTCAAAACCCAGAAGGACTGGGTGATGGCTTAGCTGGTGGCAAAGCTGCCACGCAAGCACGAAGACATGTGTTGGCATCCCCAGCACTGATGTAAAAAGCCCAGTGTGGTATACACACGCAGAGACAGGGGGATTCCTAGGGCTTGCTGGTCAGTCAGTCTTGCTGAATCAGTGAGTACTAGCTTCAGTGAGAGACTCCAACTTAAAAAATAATACAGAGAGTGGTTGTGAAAGATACCCAGTGTCAACCTACACACAGGGCACACATGCACACAACTCCTGAAACCATCCACACACTCCCCCCATAGACACCACACACATAGTTCAGAGTTAGGCAGCCTCTATCTGTAAAGACAGATCTCAGGACACAAGGGTCTAATGTCTTGTGGTTTTATTCCACCAGCCTTATACAGCAAGCGGCCGCCGTCTGAAGTTCAGTTTATGGTCCACAGGCTCCAAAAGTCAGGCAGCAGGCAAGAGATGCAGCGATACCAGATGTTAAGGAGCACTCCAAACTTTTCATCTGCTTCCATTTGGGTAATCCCATAAGGGCAGCCAGATGGATGCTGGCCCGTGGTACTTGTCACGTGTGCTCAGCAGAGTTTATTTGCTGTCTCCCCTGTTTCACCTCTAGCCAAACCTAAATGCCCATTTGCTTTAACACTGATTACCCAGTGGAGATTAGACCCTGAAAAATAACACAAAGGGTTAATAAGAACAAAGTAAAACCACCTTTCACTTATTCAGTGCCAGTCCCTGGTTTGATGCTCATGTAACCACACATCAGTGATGATTATCACCGTGCTAATCATGGGGCACCCCAGAAAGCAGCTGCTGAGCCAAGTTTACAGATGAGGAGATGAAGCCAAGAGAGTGGCTGACTCCCTGCACCCTAGCAGCTGAGGACTGTGGAAAGGGAACTTTGAAAGGAGTTTTGCTCTGCTCACAGCCCCAGAGCTTGCACCCAGCACTGTAGAAAGAGGCAAAGCACCAAATACCGTTTTGTTCATCTGGTATTTCCTTTGTGCCAAATGGTGACCCTGCCAGCAGCAACAAGCTTCCCACACGGGGCTCCACCAGTGTTTGCATGCTTGACTTCTCACATGCTCCAATCTTATCACCATTCGACCTTTCTGTCATCTCCTTAATGTTTCTTATTAATTGATAGTCACAGAAACAAACTAGCATCTTCCACAGAAGGGGATTTTGCTTGTGGGGTGATGGTGCAGATGTTGTTGTGGTAACTGGTTGTGACCGTGCGTGGTGATCATGACACTAGCCCACTGGAACATGGTTCTGGCAGCTGAATCAGTGAGCACTTCACTCCCCACTTCCCTCTTCCTTGTTAAAAACCTGTTAGATTACATTCCTGAAGCTAGCCCCCAAAGTCCATTCCCTTACTGGGGCGGACTATCAATGTTTAGCTATCAAAGTATTGAAAAGTGTTGGCCTGTGTGTCTGCCTGCAGGACAGAAGAGGGCAACAGATCTTATTGCAGATTGTTGTGAGCCATTATGTGGTTGTCAGGAATTGAACTCAGGACCTTTAGAAGAGCAGGTAATGCTCTTAACCACTGAGCCATCTCTCCAGCCCCTTCTTTCTGTTGCCAGAAGAGGGCACCAGACCTCAATACAGAAAAGTCAAAGGGAAACAGTTTAGAAAATGGTTCTTTGACTAGTGGAACAGTCTAAATACCAGAATTCACTGAGGATCTATTTACACCACAGTTTGATTGCACGCACACTCACACTTTCACACCCACACATATGCATACTCTCATACACATTCCCAATCTTTAATTTAAAAAAAAGTAAAACAATCAAGAGTGACTGCCCTTAAAATAATTTGTAAAATGCCTAGAGCTGGGCTAAATTTCAACCTTATAACAGATCCTGCAGATAAGTGGTTGCCAGAAATTGAACTCAGGGCATTTGGAAGAGCAGGCAATGCTCTTAACCACTGAGCCATCTCTCCAGCCCCTTCTTTTTGGTGCCAGAAGAGGGCATCAGACCTCATTACAGATGGCTGTGAGCCATTTTGTGGTTGCCAGGAATTGAACTCAGAACCTTTGGAAGAGCAGGCGATGCTCTTAACCACTGAGCCATCTCTCCAGCCCGTTTTTCCACCTTTTTAACTAAACCAGGTTTCCTTGACGTGGTGTGTGGGTCACATCTGCATTCCCCTAACATGTGGAGCCCAGGGGTCTCCATGGGCCTATTGGCCATTAGTGGACCTCATAGAGGAGGTCTAGATAGATTGTTTCTCCGGCTTTAATTGGGTTAACCTTTCGCTGGTGTTTGTAGTCCTTTGTATGTCTTGGATGTGAGTTCTTCATCAGGCACATGAACGCGCCAGTATTTTCTTCTTCTAGCCATCTTGCCTTGCTCTCCTTGACGGTGTCTGAAGCACGCTGGCGCATGGTGATGGAGCTGTTAGGTTTTAATGTCCTAACACTAAGTCTTGCCTGATCCAATCACAACGATGGGTGCCCATGTCCTTTTCTTAGAATTTGCGCATCTCGATTCATACTTTTAATGTTGCATTCTGAGTGAATTTTATTGGTGGTGTTTCATAGTCACCGGCACTTGGTTTTTTTTTCATGTGTGGATACCAAATTGCCCCAGAATCATTTCTTGTTGGAAAAAAAATTGTCCTGGATCTAGCTCTTATAGACCAATTAAAATTAAACATCTTATCCTAACACGGGTTTTCCCCTTGTTCTTTTATAAACTGCCATTTTCCTATGTGTACATCTGTCTCCCCTCTATCCAGACGCAATCTTTTGTCCTCCCTCAGGGACAAATATCTCTGCCCCCTCTCCCTTGTTCCCTTCCTCTTCTCCCTTGTCCTCTATTCGCGTCTTTGCCTCTTATTCCCTGCCTACTGAACCATCTCACCAACCTATTTTTCTTTCTTTGGTCTGTGTCTATGTGTACATGTGTGTGCCCATTTGTGTGTGACCAAGGACCAACCTTGGCTGTCATTCCTTAGGCAATAGGCTGGGTTGGTTGATGGCAGAGCCTCAAGGTCATTCTCCTTACACCCCATCAACCCTAAATTTACAGGCATGTATTGGCTTTCCTGATACCACTTTGGGGGCTAGAACTCAGGTCCTCATCCTTGTTGAGCAGACACTTTACTAACTAGGCACCTCCCTAGGCCTGACATTTCATTTCCTACATGCTAAAGGAACCCTGGCCAGGATTCCCATTGCCCTGTGGGTACACGACACAGCAAAGAATGGTTATTAATTGGCTCCTTGCTTTGGCTCAATAGGGTTAGAAAGGAAGTGCCATGTGTGACATAAGCCACATACAAAAGGGTCAGTTTCCCCACATAGATCTCCAAGAGGGTCCAAGACTCTCCCTTCACACAGAACATTGATCAAAACTAAAGCTAAGCAAGGTTCAGGTCACAGAGCACACAAATAGCAGCAATGTTTGTCACAAGAGGTGACAAATGAAGGCAGGGTCCTTCCAGGCGGGTCTAAGAAACTCGCTGACAAAGGCTAAAGTGATGGATGGGGTGTGAAGGCAGCTTCCCTGTTTCCCAGGCTCTGGACAGGGTGAGTATGGCTCTCCGTGAGAGACGACAGAAGGCCAGCTCCATAGTCCCTTGTATCCACCTTTACCATCTTGCAGTTGGGTGCAATGAGAGAAATATAATCTTCCATTAGAGCAGTCTAGAATCCAGGCATTGTCTACAAATCTTCCTCATCATTATGAAGTCGTTAACTAGACTAGAAAGAGGGCTCAGTGCAAAAAAGCGCTTGCCCCAGAATCCTCATAAAACCAGAAGTATATCATGGGTTCTTTAGCACTGGGGCTCATACAGGGAGACGGGGAGGGCATTTGGAGAATTCCCAGGAGCTGATGACTTTGTGGAAAATAGACAGGGGGATCTTGCCTTTGAGCAGGACAGAAGACAAGGACTGATACCTGAGATTACCCTCTGGACACCACATGTGTCCACATTTACATACTAGAATTTCTGTCTGTCTGTCTGTCTGTCTGTCTGTCTGTCTGTCTGTCTGTCTCTCTCTGTCTCTGTCTCTCTGTCTGTCTGTCTGTCTGTCTGTCTGTCTCTTTCTCTCTCTCTCACACACACACACACACATACACAGAGAGGAGAGAGGCATGGTGGCTCATATCTGTAATTTTAGCACTTGGAAGGCTGAGGCATGGAATTGTTGTAGGTTTAAGGTCCACCTGAATGACAGGTCAGCTAGGGCATCGTGAGACGCTGTGTCAGAACACTCTGCCACCAGCAGCACAAGAGCACTATCATCTTTTCGGCGTCTTTATGAAAATGGTCCTCTGTATGGGCCTTCCAGTCAAGATTCTGGCAGAGAATGAATCCGCTAAAGCTCCCAATGTGAGATTGTCCTCTGGGGCTTTTGGGGTAGAGGCTCCTCCTGTGCTACATGGACAAGAGTTTCTAGTCTGGGTTTTCATGCCTGGCAGATGATCCCTGGGTGTGGCTTAGGGAAAGCGAGCTTATGAACAGCAGTACTTGGATAATCAGGCTTGGAAGTCAGTGTCAGAGAGTGATGACATTCTCACAAGTACCCTAGCTCTGCCGGAAGTTCAGGCCCAGGGTCCACGGTGGTTGCTCAATTAATGTTTGACACAGAATTGAAGGGCAATTGATAAAATTTCAGAGACAGATATTGGGGTTCAATCTAAAGGTCAGAAAAGTAAAGCAGCGAGCCACTGGCTCTTACTTTGACCTCAATCCGAAATGACGACCCTGCCTCCAGGAATCTCAGAATGAAACTCTCTGAGAGCTGTCTCCTCCCATTTTATAATCCTCTCTAGGGCTGGGATTAAAGGCATGTACCACTGGGATTAAAGGTATGCACCACTTGGTTTCTGTGGCAACTAGTGTAGCTTCTGGGATTAAAGATGTGTGTTATCCACTCTCTGGTCTGTAAGGTTGACCAATAAACCTGCTTTACTCTCTGATCTTCAGGCAAGCTTTATTTATTAAAATACAAATGAAATGCCATCACACACAGAGTGAATGAAAAAAAAATATATGGGTACACTTTCTTCCTGCCCCTAAAACTCCCGCGGTTTTGGAGTCAGTGTAGGAGACTAGAGAAAATCTGAAATGTTATTCGGAAGGAAAGCAAGACATCAGGGAACCTAAATACCGAGATTCCCAGCAATCCCCTTTCTGTGGCCAGCATTCAGTGAGCCACACAGCAGATCAAAGCCCCCCGAGCCTTGGGAATCCCTCCTTTAAGTCCCTGCAAAGTTGACAGAGTCAGTCTTCTGGAGAGATGGAGTGCGGATGGCTCTGAGAAGCTTAAGCACGCTAAACCCTTTCTGTTGTCTGTCTCCCGGGGACTCAGGCCACTTTTCAGAGAAGAGCCGCTCGCCTGGAGTGGCTGGCCAAGCATGCGAATTCTCAGGAGACTCACACAGCAGAAACATGGCTGTTGTCTCTCAGTGTGACTGTGTACTAATAGGGTGATTCGTCACCTCCTCGGGGGCTCCCCACTTTTCCATGATGAATGCTGCCAGGGCTCTTGGCTGAATAATAGTTTGTTGACTTCCTGTCCTTCCTTCTCACTTTCCTATAGTTTAAGGAATGCTGGTAATTTTGAGCAGACGCAAACTTCCCACCCCTCCCCATCCCCTCACCCTGTTCCTGTTGAGTAACCTCTGATGTTTGAGCTCAAATGTCTTGACTGTCCGGAGGTACTGTTAAGCAGACATCTGAGATTCCAGGCCTTGGGCAGGGGAAGCCTGGCTTTAAACTTACATTTTATGTCACTTGCCAGAAGGAGGTCCTGTCTTCCCCTTTCAGTGGAGCTGAGTCCCCACAGGGGACCCATACCACATTAGAGAACTTTGTTACTGTCATTTATGGGTGGGTAGAGTCACGATGTGTGTTTTGAGAGCCAAGATAATTTGAATCATGTACTTGTTTTTATTCTTCTCTCATTGTACAAACCTGAAACAGAAGGGCAGGCAGGTTGAGTCAACTCCAGGAAGGGGGAGTTGTTCCTTCCAGAACAGGGGGACTGTTCTTCCAGAGGTCCTGAGTTCAATTCCCAGCAACCATATGGTGGTGCACAACCATCTGTAATGAGATTTGGTGCCCTCTTCTGGCCTGCAGGCATACATGCAGACAGAACACTGTAAGAAAAATAAATAAATAAATCTTTTTAAAAAAGAAGAAAAGAAAACAAAGTGGCTTGCAATTATTTGTAAGAACCTAATCACAAAGGAACTTGCCTAATTCTTTTGTTCGCTCTTTTCATATGGACTTTTTTAGATTATTCTATCCAGGGGTGTCTGACCTGTGCCCTGCAGGTTGGTGATGGCCAAAAATAGAAACAGAACTGGCTCAACACAAAATCACAAACATGGTTAAAACACTGTAAGATTTGCGTGGGGCAGCGAGCTGATGTTTCGCTGTTGTTGCTCTTCTGTTGTGTGGTCCTGGAGTATGAACTCTGTAGTTGAGTATGGTGTCTCCCAAAATAAACATATATAAGCTTGCACAGCCCATGGGCTCCTGGCTGCACACCCTGGTTAATGTGTTGCCCAAGATAGTTCATTTCCTCTCTGACCTAGAGAGGAAAGAGTTCGGACACCCTGTTCTAGACTACTGAGGAAATAGGGCCACACAACATCATCTACTAGACAGAGCCAGGAGACCAGGATGAAGTGCCCTCCCCATGGACACATGACCTCTCTGAGAACTTATAAACTGTCTCCTGGGTTCATAACGCAACCTTTAACTGTCAGAAACCAAAAGCTAAGTAAACTAGTCCTGACTGGACACTGCTAGAACTTAGCATTAAGACCTGAATTATCTCCCTAAAGAGGTGAATTCTGGGGGGGGGGGGGGGGTCCTTGAGTGACCTGGCTGACCTTTCAGAGCAGGCACCATGGTGATCTTTCTTAGACTATGAAAGGCAGCCTGAGCTCACTTTGGGTGGGAGTTGTTTGCCAGGAGAGGGTTCTGTACACTTCTTCCCACTTTGCTTAGGCCAAAGATCACCACCAACAAGTCTGTGATGCTAGACGACCTGCCTCTTCTCTATAGCTTCATGGCGTGCTGTTAGAACTAAGGTTGTTTTCCCATCAGTTCTGGGAAAGGTGGGCACTCATGCTGACCCATAAAAGTCTCTAGGAGACTTCTGCTGGAAATTTCTGTCCTACAGACAGATAAGAAATAAACTATGGGGCATGAGGGAGATGCTGTGATGCCTTGGAACAAAATGGAAGAAGTGTCTTCTGCCCATTCATCTCCAGAAGAGATAGTCACTTCTCTTAGCAGGAACACAGGAGGTGTAATGTGGCCGGAAGGTCAGTCCATAGCATATTGGTGCAAACATTAGCAACTGAGCATGAATCTCAATAGAGCTGCATGGTACTACTGAGGGGAGCTGCCCTCTATGGGGCTTACTGTCCAGCAGAGGAAAACAGACAGTGACTCTGCAGTCATAGCTCTACTGGGTAAGTGGCATGGCTGAGTAAGAAACAGAGATGCTTGCCCAGATGGGCTTGGAAGACTTTATGGAAGATAGATGCTTATAAGAGATATTGAAGAATGAGTGAGAACTAATCGGCACAGGAGAGGAAAGTTTCCAGGCTGAGTCAGTACCAAGGATAAAGACTTGAAGCTCTATGCAGAAACAGGGGCAAGCGTATGAGAAACAAGCTTTCATGTGATTGATAGAGGACTCACAGATGAGATCGTGGTTCATGAGGTCATGGAAGCTGGAGGCACTTAAGGAAAGGGATTTGTGTGTCCTGTTAGTCTTCAGGGTGGTCTTCACAGAGGGGACCCGATCCACACACCTTCCTGTAGTCGTGGTCATCACCTACATTAGAGCTACAGACTCATAGTTGAGATGGAACTGGACACCTCTGAGCTCTTTCCCAAGAGGGTGGTTCTTCTCACACCAGCGAGACAGCCCTGGGTCTTTGTTAATTGCTGTGACTGGAATATAATAATAGAAGGGCTGCATCTGAGAGTAGGGTTCTGTTAGGCAGCCGGAGAAGTCAGCCTGCTCAGGGTACAGGTCTCACACTTGCGTGGGATGAGTCATTGACAGGCAGAGCTAATTGGAAGCTGGGGGTGCCTCTGCTTGGCTGGCCTGAGACGGTGCCAGGTCATCTCGGTAATTTCACACAACTGTGAAAGGGTAGCGGGGAGGGGGTGCATCTTGCTTTGTAAAACAGCTTTGCCACGTGGGTTAGACTTGGGACAGGCAGAGGGTGTGTAAAGTTCCAATGAAGGTGATGAATTCTTCAGAAGGCCTGGGCACAGAGGGAAGGAAGTGTCTCTCTCGTTTGTTCTTCTCTGCTTCTCCAATTATGATCCCCCTATTGTGGGAAGAGCAGATCAGTTAGACCACAAAAGAAGGATGCTTAGTTCTTTTTTTAAAAAATCACTTGATGTGGGAGTGTGTGTGTGTGTGTGTGTGTGTGTGTGTGTGTGTGTACATGTGAATGCTTGCATAAAGGTGTGTGCATTACATGATGCAAGTCTGTGCCTATGCGTGTGGAGGTCAGAGGTTGATGTTGGGTACCTTCTGCCATTGTTCCTTACCGTGTATACTGAGGTGCAATCTCTCTCTTGGCCCTGGAGGTGTCTGATTTAGCTCATCTAGCTACCCAGCTAGATCCAGGAATCTCATTTTCCCACTCTTTTATAGGGCTGGCATTACAGATGGGATACCATGTCAGTCTGGTTTCTACATGGACCCAAACTAGGGATCTGAACTCTGGCTGCCACTCTTGACTGGCAAACAGTCTATCCACTGAGCCACCCACCAGCCCTACTTTATTTTTTATGGCATTTCTAAATTAATGTCAAAGCTTTCATGTTGCACATTGAGCCCCTTCATACTACTCCACGCTTTCCTTCCTTGCCCCTCCCTGTTCCCACTAATCCCTTGGGCTGATTTAGACGTTTTTACTTTTGTGTTCATGTTCTATGTTCATGCACACTTTAATTCACTAGATGTTGCATCCATTTTCCTATGAATGACTTAACTTTGTTCTTCGTTATGGCCATGAACAGTACTGTGATGTATACACCACATTTTTATTATTCATTCCTCTCTTGTTGGATGCCTAGGTTGTCTCCGATCCTCAGCTATGCCGAAGAGCGCCACAGCGAATACCGATGTACAGATGTCCTTGCAACATACTGAGGTGGAGTCTTCCGGATGAATACCCAGGGTACTGTTACGGGGTCTCATGAGAGATCTGGTGTTAGTTTTTCTTTTGTAAAACATCCACAGTGACTTCCAGAGTAACTGGACTAATTTACATTTTTACCAGCAGTGTGTAAGGGTTCCAGTTGTTTGCACCCTCTTCAGGAGCATCTGGAATCCCCAAAATGTGTTTCTAGATTCAGGTCATAACCGGTGAGCGCTCAGATTTCCTACAGCAGTCATTATCAGACACACAGATCTTATGAGAAACCTAAGATCCCGTTTTAAAAGAAGGCACAGCCAGAATGAGCAATCTCAGGCCCCCCGAACTTGGCCTCAAGAGACTGAGCACGGCTTAATAGAAAGAGTGTGCAGAAGAGGGAGCCACAGATGGAGACCGAATGGGTGCCATGTTAGGAACGTCTCCAGCAATCCATCAACTCCAGAAAATTTATCAAGGGCAGCATGTGGCATTGCTGCTTAGATTAAAATAGATAGAGAAGATGTCATTCTTTCTGGAAGGAGAATACACTTTTTTTCTAGGGTGACCTTTGCAACACATAAAAGCAATAAGTGAATGTGGAAGCTCGGGGCTGGGTGGGTGGTGGGCAGTGGGGTAGAGACGGTCTGCAGAGGGTTTGACTGCACACATGACCATGCCATGCCACAGATAGGGGGAGGCTCAAGATCTGTAGCTGTCAGAAGACAGGCAGACTCGAGAGCTAGCAATCCCTGGAAACTGAAGTCCTGGGGACATCTACCCGGGGTGACCTTGCAAAGCTCCTACTTGTTTTGATCTACTCTATTGACAGTCAACAGTGACAGTTGTCCCAGCTGTTGAGACTGTCAGAGGAGACAGGTGTCCTGTGTTATTCTGACATATGTATAGGTGGTATTTACGGTCAACACTTCATGCCTTTAAACTCGCAAGAAAGAAACTGGGTCTAGGTCTGATTTCAAGATCATGTCCTTGTGACTGTGTGGACCATCCCAGGAGTGCTCAGCATCAGGGGCAGAAAAGGGGGATGTTTATAGAAACTCCAATGCCAGAGACATTCCAGGCAATCTATGATTTGGCATAGCTTACCACCCTGATTTCCAGAGAAACTCTAGGCTGAATTAATGACTCGCCTTGATGTCAGGTCAGAGCTCTCCACACAGAACTAGTGGGATGGGTTCAGGAATGCTACTATTGCTCATTAAAAATGAGATGACATATTGGTGTTTACCAGGGCTACAGGCTGTGTTGGAAGCTCAGCCACTGTTACCATGGCAATGAGATGCTCTGTACCTCTTTGCGATATCACCTTTTGCTTTGCTGGAATCCTCCAGTGTCTGGAAACTGGTGTCCCAGTGTCATAGTGAGCTTCTGTCAACTTGACACAAATGTAGACCTACCTGGGAAGAGGAGATCTTAATTGAGGAATTGCCTCCATCAGATTGACCGCGGGGACATCTGTGGGGGCATCACTGATTGCTAACTCTGTGGGAGGGCCCAGTGTCTGTAGGTGATGCCGTCTCTAGGCAGGTGGGCCTGGGCTGTATAAGAGAGCTAGCCAGCTGAGCTGGGTAGAGGCACCGAGTGTTCCTCTGTGGTTCTGCTTGAGTTCCTGCCACGGCTTCCCTGATGCTGGGCTGTAGCCTGTAAATCAAACAAACCATTTGTTCCACCGAGTTGTTTCTGGTCAGTGTCTATTACAGCAACAGAAAAGCATCCAGCTCACACCAAGCATGAAGCTTAGATTCAGAAGGGCTCAGTCTTGGAAATTTCATAAAAAAAAAGAAGCATTAATTAGTCCAAAGCCTAGGCAAAGGCTGACTTGGCAGCTAGGCAGGCTCACAAAGTCAGGACATTCTCCTGTCAAGAGGCATGCGTTTGGTCCAAGAAAACAAGGAGCCTTTTGTCAGACATCTTAGATTAAGTCAACCTTTAGAAAAAGCAGGACCCGGCTGTAGTCCTCTGTCTGAGGATGCAGAGGGAGAGGGCATGAGAAAGCATGAGACAGCCAGAGGACAAAGGAAGCTGCTTTGGGGTAAACAAATGACAAACTCTGCTCATAGGAGATCTTTGTAGTCATTCGCAAGAAGCTGTGGCCTGCAGCTGGGTACAGGCTAAACTCAAATAGAGGTTCTGCTAGGTTCTTTGTGACCTTGAGAAGGTCACTGGATCCCTTTTCCATGCAAGAAAAGTGCAATTCAAAATTTTTAACTCCCATAGGAGTTCGTGAATATGAAATACTGCACACAGAGTATGGCCTTATGGTATGTGACATCATGGAGTATGATGTCATGGTGTGTTGACACAGAAAGGGCTTGGTGGCTTCACTCCTTGCTAGGTTGTGGGCATGTCTTAATTTATACCTTAAAGGAGATGGGAACCTAATAGGAAGATGCTATGTGGCCAACCTGAGCATCAAGGACTTCTCAAGGTTGTCAATCACACTGGAATTCAGGAAGGGTCCCAGATGAGGCAGCTGATAAGGCATGCCTTACAAAAATGCTGACAGTTCCATATGGAGGCCTGAGCGATGCTCCTCGCCAGACTAGCAATGAAGCAGAGAGAGGGTCAGCCCTGGAGCACCGAGGGGCCCAGGTGTTGAGGCGGGCTGCCACGCCACAGTGGGTGCTACAGGCTTTGACCTAGAAGTCAGCTACCCCAGAAGTTCAGCACTGAGATTTCCTGGACAGTTCCCTGGTCCTGGTGTCCCTGAGGTTTTGGAGGGGCTGCTTAGCTTGCTGGCTTAGACTTAGTTGCACTAAGACCATGAGTTTAGCGTGTCCAATGAAGACGATGTACACAAACCATTTGCTTTTTTAAATCACAGTTTCATTGTGGAGCCTGGTAGAAATGCAGCCGAGCCGGTAGACCGTTTGCCTTCAACACACGAAGCCCTGGGTCTGATCCGAGGCACTGTGTGACCAGGGTGGTGTCACACACCCATAGGCTCTGTACTTGCGAGGCTCTGAAGCTCAAAGTCATTTTTAGTTACATAATGAATTTAAGGATCACCTAGGCCATGTGAGACTCTTTCAGAGAGGAGGGAGGAAGGGAGGGAGGGAGAGAGGGAGAGAGAGAGAGAGAGAGAGAGAGAGAGAGAGAGAGAGAGAGAGAAGTGGTTTCATATTGAGCTATAATCTGCGTAACCTATAACTCCTGTTTAAAGTTACCCCGGGTATATAGCCAGTCTGGACCTCATCTAAAACTCCATCTCCAAACAACAACAACACCACCCAAGCTAATAAAGTAAAAACATGGGAAAACCATTTTAATATAACTCTACAGTTCTGTGGTTGGCAGGATGCCCGTGGAGCTGTGCCATCTTATCTAGGTCAGCTTCAGAATGTTCTCATCACTTCGGGTGAGACGGGGGTGGCCCTCAACTCTGACACGGGCCTTGGTTGTGTCTCCACAAGCCACTCACTCAAGAAACCATCCCACTGGTCCTGAGAACCAGAAGACCACAGTCTTGAAGGCCTGGTTAAAATGTGGAGTGGTAAGAACTGATGTCAGTGTCGGAGCTGACTCCAGGGTACGACTCCTTTTTCATTATGATACTCTCCAGGTAAACCAGCCATATGGCTTGGCATGGCTGGCACGTCAGAGGTGACAGTGGGAAGGGTCTACATTTCAGGGGCAGGTGGCATGTTCATATCGAGCCATCTGTTCCTTGTCCCATCAAGGATGATTTCTACCCCAAGTGATCATGAAATACATAAGCGCTTAATGCTCATTTGATTGGATGAGGTTGAAAACCTTTTACAGTGCCTTCAAGTCCATGGTTTCTGTCTGGTAGAAGGAGGGGCTAAAATGTAGGCCTATGGGATGGCCAATCAGATACTTCCATTTCCTCGATGTTCCACGTGCAGAAGGGGAAGCTGAGCTGTGCTGGACTGAGACACCACCCCAGTGGGCCAAGTAAGTAGCCTGGGTGGGCCCAGGTAGGGTGATGTGTTCAGCCCCAGAATATGGGTTATGTGTTTTTCCTCCCTCTTGCATCTTCCCCTGCCTCTCTGATGAAAGACGCAACAGCAAACTCAGACTGTTTGAATTTGGATTCAGGACGCATTGCCTAATGGATGGAGCATCAGGTTCAAGCTGGTCTCCTATTGTGGTCATAAACTCCACCCATTTCTGGGGTTGTTGCCAAGTATCTAGAACAAACAACTCCTCTCAGCCATTGGAGTTTGACTCTGGCTTTTGGGCTAAGCCCCCAAAGTCACAAATTTCACAAGGCTATGCTCTTGTCCTGAGGAATGGCACCAATTTCTCTACAACGATCAACTTTGGGTAAAACAAAACAGGATAGGATGGTAGCCACTGTATTCTGTATCTGCAACACCTGTTCAGGCTACTCCACTCCAGGCCACAGATGCTGCAGAAGAACCCAGGACATCCCTAGCATCCTTAGTTCCAGGGCTGGAGACAGCAGGGCAGATGAGGTTGTAGACTGCCAGACGGAGGCAAGGGGCCTGTGTTCCCTAAACCTCCCATCCTGGAACAGAGTGGGGAGGGAACACAGTGGCACCCTGGGCACAATTCTCAAAGGAGAGGCTCAGCTGTGTTCTTTTTATTTTCCTTTTCTGGGTATCTGTGCTTTGCCTGCACATACATCTGTGCAGCACATGTGTGCCTGGAGCCGTCGGAGGCCAGATCCCCTGGAACTTGAGTTATAGATGGTTGTGAACCATAATGTGGGTGCTGGGATTTGTGAGTTATAAATGGGTGTGAAGCGTAATGTGACTGCTGGGATTTGAAGGTGGGTCCCCTGGAAGAGTAGCCAATGCTCTTAATCTCTGAGCCATTTCTCCAAATCTTCTGCTGTGCTCTTGAAGACAGAGCCACCTGACTCCTTTGAGAAGACCATCTCACGCCACTCCTACATATTCATACCCATCCTTAACACAGACCTGCACAGTCTAGATTCAGAACCCAGATCTCTCCCTCTCCTCTTCCTTCTCTCCCCCGCCCCTTACATTGGATGTTCTTCTCTACTATTCTCTGTCTTATTTCCTTGAAGCAGGTTCTCTCATTGAATCCGAAGCTTGCTGTTTGGGATAGACTGACTGGCCAGAGACTTCCTGGGATCCACCTGTCTCTCTTTCCAGTGCTCGGGTCCTAGGATTACAGACACATATAGATGTACCTGGGGATTTGAACTCAGGGCCCCATGCTTTCGCAAGTGCTCTTACGGAGCCGTCTACCCAGTCTTGAAGCTCAGATATTTTTAGGACAAGAATGTAAATAATGAACACTCTTTTGCCCCCTGTCATCTTTCCCACACTATGATCTGGAATGGTAATCTTGGGAAAGGGCAGGGTCTTTCAGTGGCTGTCAAATGCTCCTGGGAAGGAAGCTGTCAGTGTCAGTGACTTACAGAGACGCTAGAGTTTCTCCCTGAGAGCAAAGGTTCCCTCTGTATCTTCCAGGTCTCGTAGAAAAGGTTGAGCTGCAAAAGCAGGTCAATAAATTTGAAAAACAGAATGCCGGAGTACTTCAAAAACAAGAGTAAGTCCATGGGCATCAAGTTTCAGTTGAAAGTATCAGTAAATACTCTCTGCTTTGTAGGTAAACACGGGGGCAGAAGCCTAACGGACAACAGCTACTTTACTCTGGTTGTATGCAAATTGCTAGCCAAACTGTCTACCAATAACTCCAAATGGCCAGGCGCCTTCCCCCAACCTCCCATGAGTGGTTGGTGTCATGTGGGTGATTCTTTTTCTGGGAGATCTATTTCTGTTCACACCAGACAGAGAGTGGGCAATGATGCATCCAATTCTAGCTTGAACCAATGCATTATTGGGGTCACTTGCAGTAGCATGGGTGACTGAGCTGCAACACTGAAGGGTCCATCCAGGACTGGTGACTGGTGCTGGAAGTTACACCACAGTGATCGCCTGCCCTACCTGTAGACAGTTTCAGGACAGATTCTCTCCCCCAGCAAGGATACACTGCTTACATAAGGACTTACTCATCTTGTAACTTTCTCGTGCTTTTTTTTTTTTTTATGAGCCTCCCCTGCCCCGACAAGGGCATGTTATCAGCACATAGGCAGGATTAGAACCCAGCATGGACCTTGTGAGTAAGGGCAGTCTTTCCCTTCCACCTCCCTATGGTTCTCACAAAAACACATCTCTCGTATCAAAGGGAAGAAGAGAGCTTAAGTTGGAACAAGCTATGAGTAACTATGGCCTGGGAATACATTTGTCACCCTGAATTCCACGTGGAAACCGTTTCATGGAGCTTTAATAACCACAGAACAAATGAAGTGTTAAGTAGGCTATTATAGTGCGGCTGAGGTTTCTTTTAGCCTTTGGTTGGTAGAAACTACGTACAGTTGTGCTAATACACTCCAAAAGGTTTTTATCTGCTCATTGTGGGATGCTTGGTCTCACAAAGAAGTGGGAAAATAAATGGCCATTTAAGGGTCTAAAGATGGCTCAAGACTTTGTAATTAACTCTGGACCTGAAACGCTCCAAATTCTGGTTGCTGGAGTTCTAATCAGTCAATGAGCCTTAAGGTCTCAATTTGAGGTGCCAATGCTTTGGGGGAACTTTCCTGCACCGTTGCATGGCTCTCTTTCCCTCCTTGCACCCCAGTTTAGGGAGCACCTCTTCAGTCCAGGTTTAGTACAATGACATCACCAGGTCCCGGTGCAAGCCCAAGTATCATGCGAGCAGACAGTCACTGCTCAGCACCGAGCCTCCAGCGTCCCAGCACAGTTCCACGTGTGTGAGACACCCCACCGTTCCATGAGCAGTGAGCCACCTTGATACTAACATGGAAGTACAGACAGCCACTTTCTTTGACTCAACAGCACCAGAGTCCTGGTGCTAAATTAGACTAAATCGAACATTATATTTTTGCAAAACTCTAGAAGATGCCAAGAGATCTGGTATGAAGGTTCCACAGACCTCCAGGGTCCCAGGTTCCTTCCACATGTATGCTCTACCATTCTCGGTAGCTCTTTCTCATTCTCAAGCAGTCAAAATGACTCAAGACTTCTAGCTGCTGTATCTTCTTTTCAGGAAGCAGGAAGGCAATGAAACAAGAATACAAAGGCAAAGCCACAGACGGTGCGAATGTATCCATCCTTCCTAGTTTTGTATTAGATCCTTATTTAAAAAACCTCAGATCATATTCCATTGACCAGACCTTAGTCACAGTATTAGGGGAAAAGTTTGGTGTTGCACAAAAGAACACACAGAGCAAAACTAACCCAGCAAGACAATTGTTTTTTTGCAAAAAGGATATGTGTGCAGAACCCAAACCGGGCAAGTGAGCACACGTGGCCAAGATGGTCATTGTCTTTTATTGTTGATGTAGGTGGTGTCTGCATCTCATCCTATTATGCTTGGCTGTATAATCTGACACTATTGGCTAATTGGTGCAAAGGGGAATGGGAAGGAGGAAGTTCAGGAAATATGGGCCCTTGTTAAGCTAATCACTTTTGAGAGAAAAAAAAATCATCTCTCACAATGAGGTCACTATGCTTATACAGGGTGACAAGATAGGCAGATTCCTTTCCTTTTCTTTTTACTCAGACACACTGCTAACCCATACAGTGATCTTATAGCTGACGGTAGTGAGGAGAGTAGCTGTTACCAAGGAAATTGTGATGGCTGGTTTTGGTTGTTTTCTGACACATCCGGGAAGAGGAATCCTCAACTGAAGAACTGTCTCTATCAGACTGGTCTACAGCCATGTTGGGGGTGGGGCATTTTCTTGATTGGTGTGGGAGGGCACAGCCCACTGGGGACAGTGCCATCCCTGGGCAGGTGGCCTGGGTTGTGGAAGAAAGGGGGCTGAGTAAGTTTTGAAGCAAGCCAGTAAACAGCATTCCTCCATCTTCTCTGCCTCTGTACCTGCTTTCAGGCTCCTGTTTGAGCTCCTGGCTTCCCTCCATGACACACTGTGACCTGCAAGCCAAAGAAACCCTTTCCTCCCTGAGTGGCTTTGGGGCTTTATCACAACCAAAGGAAACAGTGTAGGACAATTGCCAATAGTCTTCACTTCCAGCTGAAGCACTTCATGGATGAGCAAGTCTTACCATAACGAATCACGGATGCAGAGAGAACTACCCATTTGAACCCCATTTCCTGGATCATGGGAGTCATAAGCCCCATTGTAGCATGAGGGTCTGCTTGTTGGGGTTTATGCCCTGCCCGTTCCTTCAGCCAGCAAGTCCCAAAGAAATTCACAGAGAGGTCTATATTAGGTTATAAACTGATTGGCCCTTTAGCTCAGGTTTCTTATTAGCTCTTATCACTTATATTAACCCATTATTCTTATCTATGTTAGCCACATGGCTCAGTACCTTTTTCAGTGGGACAGGTCACATCCCGCTTCTTCAGTGATCTGGGCAGGACTGCAAGGAATGGGCTTCCTCCTTCCTAGAATTCTCCTGTTATTGCCCCACCTCTACTTCCTGTCTGGTTGACTTGCCTATACTTCCTGCCTGGCCAATCAGCGTTTATTTAAAACATGATTGACAGAATACAGACAATTCTCCCGCACCAACTCATGGAACAGTTTCAGTGTGAATTCCAAACCTCATTCCCCTGGGGGTTTGAAGACAAGGCAGCACCTGCTTGGTGGGCAGACCCCTCCCCCGCCATAGTCCTGCAGACAAGATGGTTCTGACTTCATGCTTCATTCCTCATACCTGGAGGCCAATGAGGTTCATGCCCAATGGTCTCTAACTGAAGGAATAAGAGAAAAAAGTTTCTAGAACCCTGATTCCTTTGCTAGGAATAAGCTTGCTTGAGGGAACCTTTATTTCGGGACTTTTGGGAGCCATGTCATGTTGAGGTTAGATCGTTTCCCGCAGTGAGTTCCCAATAACAGGAAAAACTAGGCCTTTAAGGCTCTCCCACTGTCCCCAGAGCTCGGTCTCGGTCTCAGACGTGACGGTGTCTTTTGCAGAGTTGTGTGTCTCTGTTGGTTTCTGTGGTGAGAAGAGAATACCCAAGAGTGGACAATTTAGATAGGGGATTTTCCTTCTCACAGTTCTGGAGGTGCAGTGCCGGTGTCTGCTGAAGGCTTTATTTTAATCTGAGGACCCCATTGTTTTCTTTGTCCTTTTTTCCATAAGAGACCACTGGAGTGATAAGTTCGGGGTCAGTCCTGAGAGCAACACAAGCCATGAGTTAGACTTGCTGATGCCAGCTGGACCTTCCTCCTGTGGGATGCTTAAGGACCATGGAAACCACACAGGAGGCAGTAGAGCATGACTGAAGATTTGGGTTCTGACCTGGTTCCCTCAGCCTCATAATGGAAGGCTCTGGTGGTCTTTAAGATGTGACCGCCTCGCCAAAATAGGTACCAAGCCACGTGGCTAACACAGTCATTAATTATGGGCTAATATAAGTTATAAGAGCTAAAAAGAAGCCTGAACTACCAGGCCAAGCAGTTTATGATTAATGTAAACCTCTGTGTATTTATTTGGGACTAAACGGCTGTGGGACCTGGTGGGCCAGAAACCTCGGGCAACACTGTCTGAACGTTTTAAAAGACTCAAGGTCTAGTCTCTCTCTGTCAGTTATTGTTTAGATTTAGGATAGACAGGGTAATCTGGGAGGTTACAAGTTTGAAAGAGTTCATACTTGCCCTGCCCCACCCCAGGCCATGTGATGTTTTCTTGTACATCGGATGTGGCTGTGGATGTACTTACTGTATTGGAGGACTGAGACAGGAGATGCCAAGTCCGGAGGCTGGGCCAGTTGCAGGAGACGAAGGGGGGAGTAAAGTTTGACCCTGTCCTGAAGAAGGCCCCCAAACACCTGCCATGAAAGATGGACAGCAGAATACTTGCCGGGATGTTCCACAAGCATTGTGGGGGCTCTAGAACACAGTGTACTAAGGGATTTTTGTGCCCTACCCAAAGTCTTGTTGCTCACACATTCCGATACGTGGTCAGAACTGATGGAACTAGAGTTAGTTCATAAGCAGTCGGTGTTCCAATGGGGGAGGTTTCCTGTCAGAACTCCATAACAGTCAAAGCTGTGATTTGGGGAACCGCTTGGGAGAGAAACGGGGAGCTGTTTCAAATGTAGGAAGATGGGGGAGAAAAGACTGAAGTTCGCAGTCATATCACGCTTCTGACTCTGACTTTTCCTGGTACGATGCATGGCCTCACTGGTCTAGAACATATAAAAATAACTGAAAAGAGTCCTGATCCTTTATTGGTACCACTGTTAATGACAACATTTTCCTCACAGACTTGCTGGAGACTTTTGTGGTATCCTATCACGGTTCCATACCTGGCTCAGGGAAAGGCCTGAGTCTTAAATACAAATGTCCGTGGAGGGAAAAGAGAGTGGCCACATGAGCCTAGGATGTGAAATGATGCTAGGATATCTGTGTGCTGGGTCTGCACTCAGCTGGGCCTGCATTCCGGCCTTGGGAAGGACTTAAGTGTGATGGCCGTCTTGTCACAAGCCTCTGCGGGACCTTGCAGCAAAACTCTAGACTTCTTGACACTTTTGTGCTGGGAAAGGAACACAGTTTTAAACAACTGAAATCAGGTTAAAAGTCAGAAATATCCAATAAAAAGTTTATCATTGAAAAGAGAAACTGAGGAGTCCTTTACAACAGTGAAGGTTCAATGAAAGATGAGGCCAGTATAATTGTGCATGAAATATACATTAGCCTCCACATGCATAAAATGTAAACCTTAGGAAATGTGCGGGGAAAGTAGACAGGAGTATAATAACACCGGGGGCTTTCGGTGACTGCCAACAGCCTATCATTCACCTCGAGACAAACACAACAAGTCAACGACTCTCCCTACAAGTGTAACTGATCGAGCTACTTAATAGATGTATTTAACTTTAGGCCACTCTAGGGAACTGTAAACCCATCTCCTTTTTTACTTCCTCTGGTTCCTCATTAACCATCACTGACTGCGTCTTTTCATGAATAATATCCAGTCAGTTCCTTCCAGGATTCGAAGGAGAGGGCAGACTCTCTTATATAATGCAATAGACTTGTAATAAAAAAGTACTCATTTCTATGATGTGTGTATGGGTGCTTTGCATGAATGCATCTCTACACCATACACAGGGCCTGTGGAAGCCTGAATAGGGAGGTGGATCCCCTGTAACTGGAGTAATGGATGGTTGTGAGTGGCCTGATGTGGGTGCTGGGAAATGAACTCAGGTCCTCTGGAAGAGCAGCCAGTGCTCCTAAGTGTTGGGCCATCTCTCTAGAACCCTCATTCTCAATCCCACCCACATACATAAACACATACACAAAAGTGACATTATGCAGACTGAGCAGGTTGTATTTGCATACTTAGGAGCACACACACGTGTGTGTGTGTGTGCATGTGTGTAAATTTTCAGAAAAACCCCTTGAGGTTTCAGAGTAGGTTCTATTATAGAAAACACATACCAAGGGAATTGAACAACAGGATTTACTTCTCCCATTCCAGAGGCTGGAATCCTGAGACCGAGGTGCTGGTGTGTCTGGGTTCTGGTGAGAGCCCCCCTGCCGAGCCACAGATGGCTCCATCTCTGCGGTGCTCTCAGACGGGAAACATGGAGAAGATGCAGTTGTTTCCTTCAATAAGGGCCTGTGATAGTTAATTTTGATTGCCAGCTTCTCTTGTTTGAGAGGTGCCTAAGAAATCAGTAATGGACATCTCTGATATGTCCAGGAGGCTTTCCCAGGATGGCTAACTAAGTAGAGGAAAGACCCACCCTTCGTGGGAGTGGTGCCACCTCTACCGTCCTGATGGAGAATTCCCCTCTCCTTTGCAGTCATGATTCCAGCTGCTCCGCTCTGCTGTGCCCTCCCCTCTATGAAGGACTGCAACCTCTGACCTCGGGAGCAAAATAAATTCTTCCCCCTCGGGTTGCTCAGGTCAGGAAGGTTGTCAACGATGGAAAGTTGGAAAGCTGAACTCAGGTGCTAATACCATCAAGGTGGCTGTCCTTGTGCTTAACTGTGTCCCCAAGACCCAGCTCTTCATCCCGGTACACCGGGGTGAGGACTGTGGTGTGTGAATGTGGGAGGGTATGCAAACATTCAGTTCCTAATGGGCAGCAAAGTGGTCACGGGAGTCCACGGAGAAGCAACTGCAAAACTTGGTTAAAATAGAGTGGTCGACTCTCTGCGTTCATCAGAGAGCACAAAGAAGGCAGAGGTGCCTACCTTCTCGCCTGCAAAGGCGAAGGCTTCCACCGTGAGCCAGTGGCACTTCGGCACCGGATGCAGACTCACCCCAAGACCCCCACCATTAGATGTAGTAGCTGGTAGAACAGAGGTGATTTTCCTATTAGATATGAGCCCTCAAAACTGGGCAGAGGTTCATAGGAAAACAGAAACCATGGCTTTGCGAGCACCCCAGGAGGGTGAGCATGAAGTTCAGGGAGGAAGTGGTAACCTCCGATGACAACCCAGAGCAGACATATGGGGGAAACCCATCCGGGACCCATGAAAAAGCAGCCAGAGGGTAGAGAGAAAAGAGTTTTTCATAGACAAGCTGTATTGACAGAGATGAGGATTCTCCACCAGGGGCAGAGGAGAAAACTGAATTTGAATGAGTCCCAAATGCCAGGGCATGGAGCTCAAAGCCAGCCCAGTACCCACAGAGAAGCAGAGTCTTAGGGGTCAGAAAAACTGTCGTGATATTTCATTTGTATTTTAATAAATAAAGCTTGCCTGAAGATCAGAGAGTAAAACAGCCACCCTGGTCAGCCTTAGATTCCAGGCAGTAGTGACACACACCTTTAATCCCAGTAGCCACACTAGTTTGCCATAGAAACTGGGTAGTAGTATTGCACGCCTTTAATCCCAACATAGGAATATAAAATGAGAGAAGACAGCTCTCATTCTCAGTCTCATTCTGAGGATTCCTGGAGGCAGGATCGCCATTTCAGGTCGAGGTTGAGGTAAAAGCCAGTGGCTGGCTGCTTTGCCTTTCTGACCTGCAGGCTGAACCCCAGTATCTGTCTCTGGGTTTTTATTATTCATGCTACAGAAAACATGAGCTGGAACCTCACCTTTGCTCAGAGCCTAGTCTGACCACCAACTGTGTGAGTGCAGAGGAGGCCCGTGGGGCCAGCACCCAAAGTGGCAAAGGCATCAGTGTGGCCTTCAGCACAAGTGCCTGTCATGGGGAGAGCAGATCTCATAGCTGCCTGCTATGAGGAGAGTGGATGTCAGCGCTGACCCCCATAGGGAGACAGAGCATGCAGTAGGAACCCAGACATACCCAATAGACCTCGGAACAACATGGCAGGATCCAGTCCGTGACTACACACATGTATGTAGTTTACAGCGTCATCGGTTATCACTAAACTCGCTAAGAAACAGGGCATCATGTCCATATTCAGAAAAGAAAGAAGCTAATAGAACCTAACTGAGTTGGGCCATCTCTTGGCCTCAGCCGACTAGTCTTTCAACACTACAGTGATAGATATGTTGGAAGAATCAAAAGACAATATATCTAAATAATGTAGAAAACATGCCTCATGTGGGGAGTGCAACAGAGACGTGCAAACAATATAAAAATTGTGGTGTAAACAGCTCAATGCTAAAATAAAAATCACCTAACTGGGAACAGCTGCACTTTAGAAATATCAGAATCCTCAGCAGATGTGACAACAGATCAATAAACAGGCCCGTCTCTGAGAAAGAGAGAAAAATATTGAAGAAAAATAAAGTTTCGGAGTCCTGTGGACCACATGAAGTGGTCTAACACATGCGCTCTGGAATTCCAGGGAAGACACTGAAGAGTAAGAACATTTATTGGAAGAGATGATTTAAACATGGGGAGAAATGTTAGAGGCTCGAGGATCTCAACAAAATTTAATGGTCTAAAGGAAATTGTAACATGAGGGGGCCGGCTTGTTGGGGTTTCCGTCCCGCCCGGTACCCCACAACCGGCATGCCCCAAAGAAAATTACACACAGGACTCCATAAGATTATAAACTGATTGGCCCATTAGCTCAGGCCACTTATTAGTTCTTATGACTTATCTTAACCCATTATTCTGATCTATGTTAGCCATACAGCTCAGTACCTTTCTCAGCTGGGCAAGTTACATGCTGCCTCTTCGGTGGTCTGCACAGGAGTGGAGGGAGCTTCCTGTTTTCCCAGAATACTCCCAGTCTCTTTTCTCCACCCCTACTTCCTGTCTGGCTTTCCCGCCTATACTGCCTGCCTGGCCAATCAGCGTTTTATTAAAATATGATTGACAGAATACAGACGATTCTCCCACACCAGAAAATGTCTCTTGAAAGCATCATAGTCAGTGTGCTGAAAACCAAAGATAAACTGATAATCTTGGGCTGATGAAGTGGCTCAGCAGGTAAAGGTCCTCAAGTCTAAGGACCCGAGATCTATCCCTGGGACCAGCGTAGTAGAAGGAGAGAACTGATCGGTACCCCGAGGCTGTTCTCTAGCCTCCAAACACAATGTGGCACACGCCACCCTATAAATGAAGAAATGTAATTAAAAAATTATAAGGAAGACAATCCTGAAAACGGAAACCACTCTACATAGAGAGATAGTGCCATTAATGGCTGACTTCCTAACAACTTATTCAAATGGCTCAATAAGTCAAAGCAAACAACAACAATAACAACAAGAAAAGCCCTCCAAATCCTGTGAATTCAGCGATCCAACCACAGTGGCGCTCTCCTCCAAGAACGAAGGCAAGATTGAACTTGTTCAGATGAGCAGAACCTGGGAGACGTCTCTGCTGGCACAGCCAGCAGACACACAACAAAGCAAAGCAGCAGCTGCCCTCCAGGATACAGGGGACTGCGCAGACACCTCAGGCTGATCACTGACATGAAGAAGCCCAGAAATGTCAGACTGTCGACGCATGCGAAATGATGCTTTTCCTGTGGTTTCTCTTTACTTAAGAACACAGGACTTTGGGACTGGGACTGGATAGTTGGCTTAGTGGTTGAGAGCACTTGTTGCTTTTACACAGGACCCAGGTTTAGTTCCCAACGCCCATGTGCTGGCTCACAACCATCCTTAATTCCAGTCCTAGGGACTCTAATGTCTTCTTTGGATGATTTCTGAAGGCATCAGGCAAGCATGAGGTGCACATACGTACATGCAAGCAAAACCCTCATGCACAAAATAAGTAAGTCAAAACCAATTTTAAAAAATACATGCTTTAGTAAAGTTAATTTCACAGCACTGTGATTATGGGCTTTTCATATCCATAGACAGGATTTACAAGATAGCAAAGTCACAAGAGACATGTATGGGGTGAGGAATATTACACTGCGCCAGCTTCCTGCACTTTACCTGACGTCACTCAGTATTTACTCAGGCTAATAGCTCCATGTGAATGTTATAACCCTTAAAACAACCACTGAAAAAGAATTGCAGAAGGCTGCAGGTAGTGGTGCTACAAAACATTGTCAGTGTGCTTTCAAAGAAATGGGGGGGATGGGATATCAGAATACACACACACACACACAGACCAGAGAGAGAGAGTCACACACACAGAGAGGAGAGAGCAGAGTAAAAATATGAAAAATTAACAGCTATGACAAGCTTTGTTTTTTAATTTAAATTTTTGAGGTTTTTTTAGAAAAATTTTTAAACAAAATCACAATCTCCTAAAATTTAAAAAAGTACTTTATTTAATTTGTGTACATGTGTGCATGTCAGTCTAAATATATGTACACATGTATACAGGTATTCTTAAAGGCCTAGAGGGCATTAGACTCTTGGACCCAATATTATAGGCATCTGAGAACCCCTGACATGACCTAGGTGCTGGGATCTGAATTCTGGTCCCCACAATTGTGCTATAAGTGCTCATAACTTCTGAGTCACCTCTCCAGGCTTGATAGTTTAACAATTTTAATATATCAATATATTAAGCAGACAAACTGAAAATATTGTTTAGAGACAATCTGGGGGCTTAGGATGAGGCTCAGTTGACAAGATTTGCCTAGGACAAATGAAATCCCAGGTTCAGTTCCCAGTACTTCATAAACTAGCCATGGGGGCACATACCTGTAATCTCAACACTTGGGAAACAAAGGTGCGAGGATCAGAAATTCAAGGTCAGCCTCAGCTACGTAAAGAGTTTCAAGGTAGCCAGGAACATGCGAGACCCTGTCTAAAACAGCAACAACAACAAAACCAAGAAGATAATACAAGACGGAGCAGATAATTCAGTAGTAGTGCTGGCCTAACACGGTTAAGATCTTGAGTTCGAGCCTCAGCACAAAACAAACAAACAATACAACAATGACAACAACAACAAGAAACAAAAACAAGTTTAAAATTCAAGGCCCAGGGGCTGAAGAGATAGCAAACTGGTAAAGAGTGAGTACTTAACTGCTCTTGTGGAGGACCTGAATTTAAATTTCAGTACCCAGTTTGTGAGGCTCACAACCATCTCTAACTCCCGGTCCAGAGGACTTGGCGCCCCTTCGGGCCTCTGTGGGCACCTGCATTCATTTGCATGTACTCACACACAGACACACATTCATACACACACTTAAAATAAAATTTTAAAACAATTCAAGAACCAGCTATCGCTTATTATAAGTTATTTATTTTGATTCCCCCAAACAGTGCAAGTTGCAGGTTAAAATAGTGAGAATTGAGTAGGATCAGTTATGTGCACACTGCACCAAACAGAACCAAGGCCAAAATACTACTGCAGAAAGGGACAGATTATATATTAATACATTATAGTTTTCCTTTTCCTTTTCATTTGCTAGGAGAAAACTATTTCTGTGTGCAAAATCTCTCTATTACTCTTTTTGCTATTGCTCCTGGGTTTCAAGCTTCTGCTGTTTGCTATTTTGATGTGTTCAGTCACATTTTCTTTTTGAACTTGTAAGGTTTCGGGGATTTTATTTACATGCTCATTTGTGATCCATTTTTTAAAGAAATACAGTCATTAGAAAATTTTGCTTCAAAATCTGGATGTTCTTACTGACCGCTGGGTAAGTAAACACAAAATGCTTGTGTTTCCATTGGGATTTTCTTGTGCAGTTCCCTGGCAATAATCAACAGACAGTTTCGTGTCTAGAAGCAGCATCTCTCCAAAGGGACTCTCTTCTCAAGATCAAAGGACTGGGGATTTCACAAGTGCCAGCAGCTCTGGCCTCTTTCAGTTGTCTGGTGGGTCACTTTAAAGCCAGCTGGGTGTCCATAGGGAAAGGTGTGAGGGTAGGCCATTTCTGGACAAAGAAGCTGTGGCCTTAGTTTTTCAGCACGTCCAAGGCCACAGTGGTCCTCTGGGTTATTAGTGATACTTAGCGTTGCTTCTCACTGTCCAGCCAGAGTGATATGTGGTGCTGTGTGACTGACCCAGTCCTGGATATGAAGCAGATAAGGTCACAGTGTGATGGGGAGGCAGGCAGACAGCGACTGGCACAGAATTCTCTGTACCCTCAACCCCAAGGGTGTTTCTATGTCTAACTTTTCATGGTTGTGATCCATGAATGGCATGAATGAGATCCTGGAGAGGTTTCTCAGTTTACAGGGAGTAGAAGAGTCAATAATCCCATCTTGTCAGGGCGCACACTTTCCAGGAGCAGCCGTACCTGCCTACCAACACATGTGTAGGTTTCTTCTGCCATTTCTTGTTTCTTGTTCTAAAGACGTTCCTCTCTGTTGTTTCTTTTGAAGATCAAATTAATTTGGGTACACGGTTATCATTAGATATTGTATGAAAATATTAGGTATTACTATATATGCATATATGATGTAAGTATAAACAAAAATCAGTTTTAAAAAGAAACAGTCCAGTAAATGGAGGCTGCTGGCCTCTGGGAGGACTTGCCACCAAAACTCTTTTCTTCAGGTAGTTTTGATATTTATCAGGCACAGAGCTAGGAGCAGAGGGTTGGTGGTGTAATATCTAGGGCTCACAGTACCTGAGCAGACCGGCAATTCATTAAAAGGGCACACAAGCTGAAGTTAAGTTGGTCCTGGCTTGGATTCTTTATACCTAACTGCCCAGAGATAATCCGTTCAGACTTCCTTAACAGCCCCTTACAGAAAGTCGCTTGGACAATAATGCGTGTGCCTTAGCAATCCTTTTTAAGACTCAGGTGACCGATTTGTGTATAATAAACAAATCAGATTTGTGGATACGAGAAGATGAAAGCAGTTTCTTTGGGTCCACATCTCAGCTCCGCAGGTGGTTGGCGTGTCAATGTAAGTATGTTAGGCTAACCTGCCAGAACCTCAGTTTCCCCATCTGTAAGGTAAGTGTGTCAGAAAGCTCTACTTCATAAGGAGTAAGGGCTTCACAACTTAACTAGTTGTGATAAAAACCCGGCCCACAGTGTAGTTGCTATGGTTACAAGAAACGATGCTTGGAGATGTCAGATGTTGCAGAATAAACCGCTAATGGGCACTGCATTCCAAACAAGTGCAGGGGCCTCTCCAGTGCACTCTGGATCCTCTCTCCACGCCTATAGAACCCCTGCAAAGCGAGCATCCGCCTTTGTATGGGCAAAGAGAACCTAGGAGGCTTATGAAGGACACCATGTCCCTTATCACACTGGCATTTCCAAACACAAGTGTCCACAAACATTTCCAAGCAGCTCTCTCCTTCTGAGGCCAGCTACTTAGAAGGCACAAGTGTCTAGTTCTTTGTTTGCTAAGGAGTCCTTATGCCCCCCCAATACACACACACACACACACACACGAGGACCTGTCCCTGCTGATCTGTCAGCCTCCTCCTATAGAGTGCCAGCCGTTCCCTTCAGCCCTGGCCCCGCAACCTGCCCTCCTCCCTCCCGACTCCAAGCTTTTGTACGTCTCCATCACCTGGAATACACACATTCTTGTTTAGCTTTTCATTGGAGCCAAATCGTAGGTCACAAAACAAGGCCAAAAGGCTCAGGAAATAACCCCACACCTCTCCATTTGTTTTGTTTGTTAGTGGCAGTACTGGAGATTGCCTTCTGGTGAAAATAGAGAAAACAGACAAGGTGACAGAATATTTATTACTCGGCGGACCTGTTTATCTGACTAATCAGCCTCGAGCACTGGACTTAGGTGAGAATGAATCTGTTCTGTTCTTGGCTCTTGAGCATTAATTAGAGACCATCTTCCGCTTTCCTTGACATTCACTGTGCGGAAGAAATGATTCCTGAAATGCCAAATTATTTCACGATGGGACTTGTTTTAATTTCTCAGGAATATAACCTTTCAACACAGGGCTTATGTTAGCTGTGGAGTTGGTGATACATGTGTTTTGGAAAACAGTGTGAGTTCATAAAGGTTTATTACAGGATAATGGGATATATATATATATATATATATATATATATATATATATTTCTTCTTCATAGTGGAGGCCTGCTATTGCTGAATTAAATCAGACATAAATTCATTAGCTCTCCTCTTTGTCTTTGTGGTCATGAAAGAATGGTTGTATCCTGGAAGCTCTCTGGAAAGGAGAAAGCATACATCTCCCCACTCCACTCTGACATGAGAAGTGATAATAAGCCACTGGCAATTTTAGCGAAAATGTTAAACTTTATACCTGAAATGCACTCTTCAGCGCCCCTTCCCTTAATAGCAGCAAACTGCTTCAGGGTCAGCGTTCAGAGACTTCAGTCATCCTTCCCAGAATCAGAAACCAGGACTCAAGAGCTCTGCGGCCAACCCGCCCCGAACACTCGATCGCATCAGAGCTAAAACCCACTTCTCACCAGAAAGCCCAGCCTCCTCCTGCTGCTAGCTGGGAGGGCTTTCCCTGACAGTGTTTGCAGAGTCTCTGCTGCTTGTCAGGTGTGCTGATGACTTTACATCAACTTGACTCAACCAGAGTCCATAGAGAGGAGGGACTTTTCTTAAGTAGTGATTGACGGAGGACCGTCCATTGTGTGTGGGTGCTATCCCTACCAGAAAGCAGGCTGAGCAAGCCACAGGGAGAAAGTCAACCATGGCACCCCTCCACGGCCTCTGCATCAGTTCCTGCCTCCAGGTTCCTGCGCTGTTTGAGTTCCTGACTGTGATGAGGAACCGTGATGTGGAAGAGTAAAGCCAAATAAACCCTTCCCTCACCAGTTTGTTTTGGCCGTGGTGTTTCATCGCAGCGAGAGCAACTCTGACTAAGACGCCTGGCCTGCCTCTGGGTCACAGGTCAGCAAAGCTTCTGCAAGGGGCCAGGAAGTAGATATGTTAGGCTTGTCCATACAAGGTCCTTTTCTTACTCCCCTCCCTCCCTCTTAAATTCTGCTTTGTTTTGGGTTCTGTTTTATTTCCCACAAAAGCTTTGGCATATTGTGAGGGGTAAGACAAGGCAGAGGCTCCTTCATTTTACATGTGTGCTGAGGCCATTTTAGGTTTAACTAGAACTTGATAATCCTTGCTAGGAAGGTCTGTAGCGAATTACCCACCTCTACTCTAGGAACCCAAGGTTATGATGCCCCATCTAACTTATCTTGGCTTCTGTTAAACTGCTTGCTTGCACAAAGCTTCCCCCTGCAGCTGTTGAGATAATAGAATGTCATTTTTGCCTTTAAAAGTCCCTTACTGGCCAGGTGGTGGTGGCACAAGACTTTAATCCCAGCACTTGGGAGGCAGAGTCAGGGGGATCTCTGTAAGTTGGAGGCCAGCCTGTTCTACAGAATGAGTTCCGGGACAGGCTCCAAAACTACACAGAGAAACCTTGTCTTGAAAAACAAAAACAAAAAACAGACAAACAAACAAAGTCCCTGACTCTTTCGAGACTTGGTGCAAACGCAGCAGACCTCTGTTCAGTCTGCTGGGGTCCTGACTCACTGCTGTTGTCTCCTGCCGGGGAATAAGTCTGTCAGAAAGCTGCGCCACACTCACGGCTTTTTAAGATACTGGAAAGGCGCCTGTGGAATCTGAGGTGGTGCGTCACTGAGTTCCAATCACGCTCATCAGCCACAACAGGAAGTCACCGGAGAAGGTATGTGCTGACTTCATCCGAAGGGCAAAGGAAAAGAATCTGAAAGGCAGGTGCGCATGCCTACTAAGACACCGAGAATCACTACAAGAAAAACACCTCGGGGTGAAGGTTCCAAGACATGGGATCATTTCCAAATGGGAATTCACAAGTGACTCATTGATTTACACAGTCCTTCCAAGATTGTTGAGCAGATTACTTCCATCAGTATCGAGCCAGGAATGGAGATCAAAATCACTTTTGCAGATGCCTAAGTCAATTATTTTAATAAATTGACCTAATCAATCGTTTAAAAAAAATAAAAGAAGTCCCTTACTCTAAAAACTCAGAGCTACACTTGGGTCCCAAATATCTGAGTATAGTACCAGTCAGCTGTAATAAAGACTTCCAAATGGCTATAAACTGTGTGTGAGTGGTCTTCCCTAGTGGGCTCCTCATAACCACATAAAAGCTATTCTTAGCCCAGGACCATACTAAGACAGGTACACACTGAATTTAACTTATTATTTCAAGAAGATCCTGAGATGAAAACGCCTAAGTCCTAAGTGGCTCCTGCTTTCAGACTTAAAGAAGAGTCAACTGCTTTTCCTGTGGCAAACAAGGGATGTAGAATGTGAAAGTTCAGGGCTGGGGATACATGGACGGGTAAGGGTAAGGTTGAGAGAGGAAGAGTCTAGGAGGTTCAGGAGGATGAATCTATCTGTGTAGACTGAGAGAGGCAAGAGAGGCCTGAGCAGTTAGTCCTGAGCTGCGACTCTACAGCCTGGGGCAATGGGTGTGGCTTGAGGGAGAGAAGACCCAGTCCTTTCAGAGGCTCATGGGAGGGGTCATAAGCTTGATTTGAAAGGCAGTTGGGGCTTCCTGAAGGATGCTAAGCATGATCTGTGTTGTTCTACCTAGGGCTGGTGAGGAATGCCTGAGAAAGACCAAGAATGTGGTCTACTCTAGATGGAAGTAGCAGACGGATGGAGAGAGGAAGAGGTGCTGACTTCTCTACGACTGAGTTCTATCAAGTTGGGGGCAGGGCATGAGATGGTTGGGTAGATATATAGATAGACAGAGAGACAGAGGATAGAAGGACAGATGGATAGATAAACAGAGTCATCCTGGAGGTGGTACTATACTTGCTCATTCTAGAGATTGCTTGGGGAACAGGAAGAAATTGGAGTTAGCCTAGACTATTCTATGGCCACTAAGACCTTTCAAAGGTGGGTAGAATACTCGCTTCCTATCTGCCTTGGAGCTGGGAAATAGGTTCTTGTTCATATAGACCCAAGAGCCACGTGTCTTCTCAGGTGGCCCATAGCGCTCAGCTTTAACAACCCACAGTCTGATACTATGTTTACCCAGGTCATTATCCTAGGATTCTAGAGAGCCTGCCCGTGTGACGCATGCATGGGACTTTGAAGAAGAGATCTAGTCTTCCTGCTTTTTCTATAGGAAGCCTGCAGTCCTGTTCAGGAGCTGGGTAGACAATGCATGGAAGACATGAGGAAAACCTATTCAGCACTAAGAAGGAAGGAAGCAGTATGAGGGAAAGACCGAATGGTGAATGGATGGGTGAAGGCATCTTCCCATGCTTAATGCTTGGCTCAAAAGGCAGATCTCTGCCAGGCATGGTGGCTTGGGGTTGTGAACTCGGCACCTGGGGAGTAGAGGTAGAGGAAAAGGGAGTTTGAGGCTAGCCAGTGCTATGTCAGGCCTGTGGTGGTTTGAATAAGGATGGCCCCCATAGGCTCATCGATATGAATATGTCTCCAGGGAGGGCACTATTTGAAAGGAGTAGGAGGTGTGGACTTGTTGGGTGAAATATATCACTGGGGCAGGCTTTGAGATTTCAAAAGCCCAAGCCAGGTCCAGTGTCTCCCTCTCTTCCTGCTGCCTGCAGATCCAGAAGTAGAACTCTTAAAGTTCCTTCTCCAGCACCATGCCTACCTGCATGCTGCTATGCTCCCTACCGTGATAATGAACTAAACTTCTGAACCGGTAAGGCAGCCCCAATTAAATGCTTTCTTTCATAAGAATATGGCCATGGTGTCTCTTCACAGCAACAGAGCAATAGAACCGTGACAAGGCCCCTTTTTAGTGACAACAAAAAGGAAGACTGGTCATTGCCTCCTCTGGTCCTAGGTAAGGCACTGTAGTTATGGTAAGTCTTGGCGACCTAGAGGTAAAGAAGGTCACCTCTGTTTGAAGAACCACCCTGGCTACAGTACAGACTCCAGGCTGAGGAGAGAAGCACGTTGTGGAGAGAGAACTCACTGACTGCTGCCAGTTCTGACTCATCTGGTGGGACCTGGCTCCAGTCAACCAGCATGAGCCTGCAATGTCAGGCCTCTGTGTGCTGAAGTCCCATCTCAGTCCCCTCCCACCCCCTCACTCCCCACCCTGTGCCAGTCTGCCTGATCCATGCCCACCCAACCTTCTCTCTGAGAGCAGAGAAGTCATTAGCAGACAGGCCAGCCAGCCAGGAACCACTGTGATAATGACCTGCATTCATTACCCACTGACAGCGGGGACTCAAGTGAGACTAATGGCACAGCTCTTTCCTTCCAGCAGGGACTTGGTGCCAAACTTCTTGTTGATGACACTTGAGGAGCTGTAAGAAGTCATTAGAGAGCTTCTCCCAACTGCGTGTCCTCTTGTATAAACTTCTGAAGAGTTAGGTCGTGGTGAATAAGCGCCTGCAGACTTGTGACTCTAGCAAAAGGCATCTCGCCTCTGTGCCCAGAATGTGCAGAGATACATACAAGAGTCCCCTGGACCTGACCATGACCCCTACATCTGCTCCCTCTAGAGTTCTAGGGTCAGCAGTGTGTTGGAGAACTTCAGGCAGATTCCTGACGTTGCGACATGACTTTGTGGTCCATCAAGTTCACACTGGAGAACTGTGGGAGTCGAGGTACAACGTTTATTTGTTTGTTTTTAGGGGAAAAGCCCTCAATATTTTACGTAAGCTTTGGGCTTTGTGTTGGTGTGCTGGCTAGTATTTATGGCAACTGGAGGCAGGCTAGTGTCATTTGAAAAGAGAGTCTGACGAGTAAGAAAATGTCTCCATGAGATTGGCCTGTGGATGAGTCTACGGTACATTTTCTCGACTGATAATTGATGTGGGAGGGCCCAGGCCATTGTGGGTGGTACCGCCTTTGGGATGGTGGTGTTGTGCTTATGTAAGTAAGCAGGCTGAGCAACCAATGGGGGACAAGTCAGTAAGTGGACTTTCTCCATGCTTTCTGCTTCAATTCCTGCTTCCAGGTTCCTGCCTTGAGGTCTTGCTCTGGCTTCCCTGGATAACAGACTTTTAAAATGTAAAATGCAATAAACTCCTTCCTCCCCAAGTTGCTTTTGGTTATGGTATTTTATAACAGCAATAGAAACCCCTAACACAGTTGGCCTGTGTTTGTAGCTCTCCTGGGCCACATGGGACTCACGGGCTGTGAGTTGGTCATGTCGTAGATGACGGATAAGTTTTATGTTATATCCAGGTTGGAGGAATAGGAGGTCTATTTTCTATGACCTTCCTGGGAAAGCAAAGTTTCTCAAATAATTCAAGGCTTGACTGACTGGCAAAAACAGGTGATGCTTTCCCCACCTTCATGTGAGGCGGCATTCCACGGAGGGCAGCCTGATTTCTGTAGGAAGCTGCTGTAGCCCGGATGCTGAACACCTCTGAAGGGCTATGTGCTAGACTAGAGGCAGGGTCTCTACACTGGGGCTCTGAGGAGGCCCTGAGGTCGTGGAGAGCGTGTGACCAAAGGTGACTGCAAAGTCCCTGCCTCTTCCTCTCTGCTTACTAGATCACGAGGTGAGCATTTTCTCCACCACACATTCTTTGCAAGATATGCCACTATTCCCAGAGGTCCAAAGCCATGAGACCCGCTGCTCTTGAAGTGAACCTCCAGAACTCTGAGTTCAAATCATTCTGTCACTTTTACAAGTTCAATAACATGCCTCAGGCATACCATGATAAGGACAGAAAGCTGACAAATACAAGATGAAATAAAGTTATTTCCTAAATCATAGCTAGCTGAAAATAGCGAGATTCAGCCCACCAACTCTTCAGACACAGGAAGGGGGCTCAGATGCTGCAAGCTAGCTCTTGTGTGGCCTTTCAATTTTGCTTTCACTTCACCTTTTTTACTTGAAGATTTTCTTGATTCTTACTTCAGTGTATGTGTGTACCTGTGCACATTTGTGTAGGTACCCACAGAGGCCAGAGAGGATGCCAGGTCTGCTGATGCTGAAGCTACAGGCAGCTGTGGGCTACCTGATGTGGGTGCTGGGAACTGAACTTGGGTCCTCTGGAAGAGCAACCGGTGCTCTTACCCAGTAAGCCATCTCTCCAGCCCTTATTTTACTTTTATTTATTTGGGGACTGTATTTGTTTCTTTTATATGTGTATAATATAGTTTGGTCATTTCCATCCCCTTCATCTCTTCCACCCCCTTCTAACTATGGGCAAACACCCCCCCCCTTTTTTTTTTCTAAGCAAGACTTTCTTAACCTTCCTACTTTCATGTCTTTTTATTCATTCATCTGTATATAACCCACTTTGTTTAATCAAGGCATGAGCATGTGTGGGTGGGAACTATTAATGGAGCGGGCATAACTTACCAGTGGCTCCACCACTGAAGAGCACTGATTGACAGTAGCTTGTCAGAGAGGGGTGGAGCCCCATGAGCCCCTCCCTCATCACGACTGAATGTCAGCAGGCCCCATCTTGCGCAGGTCCTATATAGACAACTACAGCTGCTTTGAGGTCAGCCGTGACATGGCCACACCACGTCTAGGACCCAGCACTTCACCACATTCTTCCTCCCCATCCTCTGTTCTTACGTCCTTCCTGCCTCCCTTCTCCAGTGGCCCCTGAGCCCTGATGTGGGGTGAGGGGTTGATACAAATGCTTCTCTTAAGATCGAGCATTCAATGGCCGTTTAGGCTCAGCTCTTTAACCAGTTAATGAGTCTGGTTGCTCCTCACCTACTGCAAATGGGAGTTTCTCAGACCATCACCTAAAGCAGCACCAGCGTGGGTATAAACAAATGTTGAGAAGGCAGTTTGGCATGTCCACTTAATAAAACAAAAGTAGAGTGTCCCTGCCTAGGTCTATGACCTCCCCAGCTGTGGGAGTTGGGGTGGCCTTTCTCATGACAGAGAATGGAACTGGAGAGAGCCCATTTGAGTCCACATTAGTTCAGTCCCATCCCTGGCACATTATCATAGCCCAGCAGGCCCTCTGGGGACATATAGCTACTTTTTAGACAAGAAATATGGTGAGAATATCACTTTTCAGCCAACACGACTGCAGAGGGCTACCTTGAGTCGTCCATATAAATTCAGATTATAAGAAATTTTGATAGTGGCAGACTTTTTTATTTCCACTGTTTATCAACCAACTTGTAAGTAAATGCTGAAGCTACCTTTCAGAGGAATGGTGTCAAGAAAATGTTATTTTTAATATTTTCATTTTTATTACGTTTTTTTATCCCTCCCAGTTTTATGAGAACAATAAAACTTGATCACATTGGTAACCTGATCAAACTTTCCACTGTAAACCTGAAGAAGCTTTAAGTCTGATATTATGGTTATTTACAGTTAAGGGCTGGAAGTCAGTGGGGTGCACTAGGGAAGACATCTGCCTCACCAATGCCAAGTGTGAGGTTGCGCTATAGCTTCCAGTATGTCTACTGGCATTGGACACTTTAGAGGCCAGGGCCAGGGCCATCCCGGGCCACTTGCAGCCTCAGCACTGATGTGCATCTTACACGCAGCAGAGCAGGACTCCTCTGCTATCTGATGTCAGCTCGTCATTCATTTGAAATGGGAGCATCCGTTTCATGAATGAAATAGGGCTCGACTGTTAAAAACTGACCAGGGTCCACGTGAAACTGGAGAAAAAGCAAAAACGTTAGAGAGAGGGCAGCTAGAGGCTACCGAGATGGCTCAGTGAGAAAGGGTGCCTACTGCAGAAACATGAGAACCTGTGATCGAACCCTCAGCACCCACATAAAAAGACAGCAATGGCCATGCATGCTCTTGTAACCTAAGTGCTGTGGGGAGTAAAGACAGGAGGATGGTTGGGACTTGCTGGTCACCAGCCTAGCCAAGGTTCACTGGGAGACTGTGTCTCCAGGTGGACCTCCTCTGGCTTCTTCATGTGTTGCACAGGTGACCTGGCTAGTTTTATGTCAACAAGACACGAGCTAGAGACATCTGAGAAGGGGGAACCTTTGGTAATGAACCATGATGTGGAAGTGGAAGCTGAATAACCCCTTTCCTCCCCAAGCTGCTTTGGCCATGGTGTTTCATCACAGCTATAGTGACCTCATCTTAGAAAACAGGCATATGCACCCTGATCCATACATACTCATAGACCACATACATCCCTCCTCCCACCTTTCCGCAGACAGAAGTTGGACAGTCTTCTCCAAGAAGGCTATGTCTCACTGGACACAGGCTTCTCTAGCATTGGACCTAGCATAGAGCTGATGACCACTTGTGGGGGTGTCCAAGGTGAGCGTAGGCCTGGAGAGCGCACAGCAATACATCAGAAACAGTGGCTGAAACCCAAAGAGCCTTCCACTCAGCCCACTGAGGTGAAGTCTACTTTGCCTTCCAGGAGTCCTGAGCAGAGCTTCCTCAGCTGAAATCTCCCCGAGGCAGCATGCTACCCAAGGTGGAATAGAGATTGCCCTCTTTCCCCCTCTAATTTCCCTCCTCACCTGCTGACACTCTCTAACTCAACTTGAAAGCTTTGTTTTCGTCTCCAAATAAATCAATGTTTGCTGAGAGAGTGAGTGCACAGACCTGTTCAGATGTCTGTTGTTTTACTGAAGTGCCTCAAATACAGTACTACTTCAGTCAAGAAGTTAAGAATCTCCTTGTTTTTTCCCCTTGTCAACTCTAAAAGAATGAAACCCCAGCTTAATGAGCCATAAGTTGCTGTCCATGGTGCTACGATGTGTGTCTGAATCCGTCTTAAAACACGGCAATCAAGTATTTATCCTTCCCTTCTCTTTCTTAGTGAACACACGAAGTATTTTAAAATGAACCTAATCTAGAAACTCTGTCATGGATGTTTTCAGGGGTTGGTCTCCTAAGTGATTTTTGATCCTGTCAAATTGACAATATGAACCATCACAAAGACTTTAGTCACAAGCCTATATGCACAAGTAAAGGAAATTGAGTCCAAACAGCATTAAGTCCTGGAGAAGAATCCATATTAACCATTCAGGAACTCCCTGAATGTATGCATCAGTGGTCAATTACATATGTCAACTTGACTGGACTGGATTGTCCAGATACCTGGTCTGACTTTTCTCTGGATAGTTCTCCATGCTGAATCTTTATGTTTAAGCTATATGTGCTGATTAGGTTTTTGTCACCTTGACACAAGCTTGGGTCACTTGGGAAGAGGGAACCTCAATTGAGAAAATGCTCCCATCAGATTGTTAAGTCTATGGGGCATTGATGTAGGAGGGTCCTGCCATGTGAGCAGTGCCACCCCTGGGCTGGGTTGTGTAAGAAAGCAGAGGAGAGTAAGCCAGTAGGCAGGGTTCCTCCATGGCCTCTGCATCAGCTCCTATCTCCAGGTTCCTGCCTTGAGTTCCTACCCTGACTCACAACTGTAAGCTGAAATCAACCCCCTTTTCTCCACAAGTTGCTATTGATTATAGCAACAGAAAGCAAGCTAGAACACCATATAATTCACTAAAGAAATAAATATATAACACAAGGCAAATGTTTAAAGATTCATGCTCATTTTTCCAGAGTTACATTACTAGTTAATAAAACATTTAGCTGTTGACTTTGTGCATTTCCCATGTGGGTGTGCTAAGAGTTTTCTCCCCTGGCCAACTGTAGTATTGGCGGGGGCAGGGCAAACCTAGGAATCAGCTTGGCAGCCTTCAGGCCAGGGTGAAGACAAAAGGCATGCAAGTCCACATCCTTCGGTGCCAGCTAAGATCCCAACTGCCCTGGGTCTTCTATTTTTCCTTCCCATGTGTTCTTTACAAGAGAAGATGCAGTTGGCAGTGGTTTATGGATTTCACCTGGAGGAACAGGGGAGGACTGTAGGGAGCCAAGGGCACAGCCCTGCATCAGGTGGCTGCGCTTGATTCTGGTTCTACTACTTGCTAGTTGTGTGACTTCTCTGAGAGCCTTCTGATTTAGTTTCTCCATCGTCAAAAGAGAATATCATACCTCCCAAGTTGCAGGATTGTATTGAGAATGGTATATATTTAAGATGCAAATATAAATAGATAAATGTCAACTATTGGGAATTAAACCCAAAAGAAAAGTCACATAGTTTATAAAGTCTCAGAGGCACACATGTGACCCAGGGACTAAGATTCAAGATGAAGCAGTCATGTAAAACCAATCTTGACTCAGAAAGATAGTGTGAAAAGTTGTTTAAATCTTTTCTAAAAATAAAGACTATGAGTGTGTGTGTGTGTGTGTGTGTGTGTGTGTGTGTGTACCTCATGTGCATGCAGGTGCCTGTGGAGGCCAGAAGAAGGCAATGGAGACTCAGGAACTGAAGTTACAGACTGTTGTGAGCAACCTACTATGTATTCTGGGGGACTTTACCTCAGTTCCTCTAAAAGAACAGAAAGGGCTCTTAACTGCTGAGCCACCTCTCCATCCATTTCAGAAGATTTTAAAGTACTTCTTTGCTTTGCACAAAATTCTGAAACCATAATACCCAAAAGCATGGGTTCTGTCACTAGGTTCTCAATGACTAAAACACAGAAATGACTGCTTTCTATTGCATACAGGTGTGGTAAATGGAGGGCTGAGTCCAGAGACCTGGAATCTCTGTGAGCCTTTGGCTATAATTGGTGGTTCAACCTGACTTCTTTTGGTTTTCAACTGTACTATCATGGCTGAAAGCAGATTTAACCCTACAACTCCGATAAAAAATATAAGAGCTCCTTTAAGGGCAGGAATGAAAAAGGTTCTGAAGTTGAGTGAGGATAGAGTAGACTTCAGTCAGGTGATTGATTATTCATGTCTGCACAGGAGTATAAGTAGGCTCATAAGTGCAATGCATTTGAACAGAGCCATGCCTCAAAAAGTTTTTCTAGCTCTAGGATGCTGGAAGTTTTAAGTTGCTCTAAACCACCACAGTGACTGCTATAACTTCTAGTTGGGAACGAGGATTTGAACACATTTAACACAGATTTTAGGCTTTAGGCCAGGCCTCAATGCTTCTTTTCCTTGGCTTGATATAGGTTTTCAACCAAAATAATGAACCTGTCTTCACCCTCATCTGGCTTCTTTTTTTTAATATTTATTTATTTATTTATTTATTCATTCATTTGTTTATTTATTTATTATGTATATAATATTCTGTCTGTGTATATGCCTGCAGGCCAGAAGAGGGCACAAGACCCCATTACAGATGGTTGTGAGCCACCATGTGGTTGCTGGGAATTGAACTCAGGACCTTTGGAAGAGCAGGCAATGCTCTTAACCACTGAGCCATCTCTCCAGCCCCTCATCTGGATTCTTGACAGCAGTCCTAATGCTTTTAGGGATACTCAGTTCCTCATTTGCTATCTGCCACTCACATGTAGCACCCTTAAGACATTTCTTGCTACTTAGTTTCTTCATTACTCCCTTCTTAACAACCCTACTTCTCAAAAGATAGCTTCACTGTTAAAAATGAAATGATTTACTGATTGGCGATTTTTAATATATGGTGTATGTGCACACATTTCCCCTTCCATCACTCTCTACCTTATTTTTTTGAGCCAGGATCTTTCCATGAACCTAGAGCTCGCTGTTTTGGTTAGGCTGGCTGGCCAGCAAACCCCTGGGATCTACCTGTCTAGGTCCCATGATGTTCGGATGATGAGCACACATGGTTATGTCTGGCTCTGTGTGGGTCCTGAGGATTTGAACTCAGGTCTTCTTGTTTCCACAGTAACTTCTCTTGCTCAGTGAGCAATCTCTGCAACTCTAGCTTCGCCTTCTGCTCCTTAGAGAAAGCAGAGGTTAGTGTGGCGATCCCTCCACTCTCTTTTATGGGGACAACCATGGCCTCCTTAGCCTTCCCTCTAGTCAAAGGAAGAAGGTGACATTCTCTTCCAGGCCAGCTCCTTCTGCACTGAGACTCCTGCTGCTCTCTTGGGGACTTTCTCTATCTCCTCTCTTGTCTTCTGTCTGCCTCTTACTTTTTGTCTCCCGTGGTCGCTTTGTTCTTGCTTCTCAGTACGATCCTATACCACCAACAAAAATGAAAGCCGACTTTGACCTTCTCTTTCACTTCCTCCATCCTCTAACCCCATAACACACCTCAGCTTCCATCTGTTAACACTGCCTGGTTCTCCCTAGGTGTTCATTGAGAGATGAGTGGACAGAGAGAAGGTGCCATGGAGGGGTGACTGAGGGCGCCCATCACTCCTAATAACATCTGCTGCTGTCTTTTGCCTTTCCCATCTGTGCTGCTGAGCCTCCCGTCCTCTTCATTTTTCCAAACCAGAACTTGGCTTTGTGTATCGTCTCTATCGATCTCTGTTGTATTAGTCTTTTCCTAGGACTTTTCTTCCGTTTTTAAAGCCATTTTTCTTTTCCTCCCCCCATCCTTCCCTTTCTCCTTTCTTTCTTTCCTTCCTTGTTTTGAGATAGAGTTTTTGTGTAGTCCAGGTTGGCCTCAAAGTCAGGTTCCTTCTACCTCAGCCTCCACCGTGTGGGAATTAAAAGCATGTGTGTGCCTCCAAATACAGCTTCTATTGAGTCTGGCATCTTAGAGAGCTGGAGAGATGGCTCAGAGGTTTAAAGTACTGGTTGCTTTTACAGAGGACCTGGCATTAGTTCCTAGCCCCTCTGTGGAGGCTCACAGCTGTCTGTCATTTCCCTTTCTGGAGATCCAGCATCCTCTTTTGTTCTCTGTGGGCATTGCATGCATGTGGTATAGGCATGTGCGTGCTGGGGAAGCACTCCCCAAAACTCTCATACACGGGATTAAAAATTCATTTTTTACAAAAGATACCTTCTCGATCTTTTTCATGCATTTGATCCACTAACTCGATCAAATTGCCTGCTCCATGGATTTACTAATTTCATTTGCTTCTCGAAGCTTTTTTTTATTTCTTGGGAACTGTTGTGTCTTCCTGATCATCAACTGTATTTCATCACCGCTGGTCTCTTTCTTCACCACATTAATGTCTGTACTGAATTCTATTTCCAAGTTGGCATGGTTATAGCTTTCCAAATGGTTGAAATGTGTCCTGCTAGGCTTTTTTTTTCTGTGCCTTTCAATTTTCTCTGAGGTTTTATTCCATGCATATTTCTTGTTGGCAGCTTACTAGATGAAAAATACATACATCAGATCCCCTGGCTTTTAAAAAAGATGTATCTAGTCACAGATATTATCTCTACTGTTGTGCACTTGGCCTTCTTTCTCCATCTTACTCCGTGGTTGCTCTTAAACACTCTCCATCCCTCTCTTTTTCTAGAACCCATCAGTCCGGAGAGCGACAATTTTACTCTGGTAACATTTGGTAACGTCTGGTAACCATGTAACACTTTGGCAACAGAGAGGTGCATTTCCTCAGCAGATTTTTTTCCTTATTTTTGTTGCTGATGATGTTAAAATTGTAACGTGAAATAACTTGGCGTGGTGGTACGCACTTGTAACCTCTGAGCTTGAAAGTCTGAGACAGGGGACATTAAGTTCAAGGCCAGCCTGGGCTACAGAGTGAAATTCTGATTAAAAAGGAAATAACAACTAGTCATAATCCTATATAAGTATAAGAATGAAACGGAGGACAGAACGTTTATCATCTTAAACAAAGTTGTTCTCTGGACCCTTTCTGGGCACGATTCTTTGACTCCTGCAGTCTTACTTGACTTTATTAGTAAATGGCCTTTGCTAACAAGGGAGCCACTTGGAAACAACTTGGGTGGCAGCTTTGTTTTTAGTCTAGTGCTTCCTCTGAGGATGCTCTACTGTGCTGAGTGTCTTTTCCCCCATCATGGCTCCCACGAGGCATAAGCTACTGTGTCTTAAAATGTAACTCACCGGCTGAATATGATAAAAAAAATCACATTATATCCATACCTGGATGTATCTGAATGAAACCAATTGTTTTCTGCAGTTAATATGCACAATGGAAAAAGTCTGTAGATTACAAATTTGAGGTTTTTGTTTTCTTCTCTTTGACATGTGGGATTTGCTTGGGTTATAGAAGAACAGATATGACACACATGTGGCCCTGATGATGCTGGAATTCAGGCGACCCAGCCCTGTCCCTTCAGTGTGCAGTGTGTAGCCATGGAAAAGCCACACTGGTTTGGCTCAGCTCCTCAACTCTATCCATTGAGTGCAGAGACAATCATTCATCCTCAAAAACCGAGCAAACTGACTCTCAGTAAACTACATTTATGAGTACTGAAATTTTAATTTTATATCATGAAATAGTCTTCTTCATTTTGATTTCCCTAGCTGTTAAGCAACATGAAAACAACCCTTAGTTCATGTGCCATACATCACCCAGTGGTAAGCTCGAGAAATCATCTTTTTTTTTTTTATCTCCGGATGCATTTCTATTTTATTTTGGTTTTTTTTTATTTCTTTAATTCTATTTAGAAACTACATACTGTATTCACATAACGGTCTTGTTTAAATTCTAAAATTTTGCTTACTAAATTAGACTTAAATTTTAAAGGATTTATTTATCTTATGTGTAGAAGTGTTTTGCCTGTGTGTGTATATATGTGAACTCCCTGTGTGTCTGGTGCCTGTGGAGATCAAAAGAGGGCATTGACATTTGTTTCCTCTGGCGCTGGGAAGTGAACTGGGGTCCTCTGTAACAGAAACAAGTACTCTTAACAGTCGAGCCATCTCTCCAACCCCTAAAAAGTTATATAATAGAAACCAAATTTAACCGTAATTATATTCCAACTCAAACTTACTAGATTGTTCTGTGTCTACTCAAGAACATAGCCTCATATTCTCATCTCATATCTGGTCCTTTAAGAGTAGGCACAATTGACTAAATTCTCTTCAGTACAGTTTTAGTAGGTCCAAGCATAGCGTTTTCTCTGACCGCTTCCACTTAAGATATAGGAAGACAGTGAGGGAGATGAACTTTGGGAAAGGCAAAAGTGCCTTTAAATTTTGGTACCTCCTGGGGGCTGGAGAGATGCCTCAGTGATTAAGAGTACTGTCTCTTCTTCCAGAGGACCCAGGTTCAACCCCAGCACCCACGTGGCAGCTCACAACTGTCTGTAGCTCCAGTTGCAGGAGATCTGGCATCCTCACACAGACGGACATGCAGACGAAACACCTATGCCATAAAAATAAAATAAATAAATTGTTTAAAGACATTTTTTGGTACCCCTGTCCTCAAGCGAGTCACCGAATCTTTATGACTTTGTTGTTTCTAAGGCTGAGCTGCTAACACTCATTCAGTGTTAGTGTGCACAGCTGTCACAGAGCCACTGCCCTGAGTACACACTGCTTGGAGTTTGCTTTCACTCTGGCTTCACCCAGTCCTGGCTGGTGCTTAAAATGTCATGGTCTGCATGCCTGGGTACAAGATCCCAGTTCTAAACTGTGCCTCTGAACAGGCAGGGAGGTTTGGGAGGATCCCACTCAGTCTTTCACACATGAACATCTACAAAGCATGGGACACATTCAGTTTGCACTGTGCACCTCCCTGCTTCAAGGCCACAGTGTCCCGAGTGGCCTGGTGGGTGGGGAGCAGGATGGGACAACTTAGCAAGGACTCATTCTGACCTCAGGTATGTGAAAAGCCGTTTTCACGGTGGGCTTCCCATTAGGCTGTCAAAGAGGTATTGAGTTGGCTGTGTGGATGAACCCTGGTGAAATCAGAGCTCAAGAGTGGGCTCCCTCTCAACAGCCAAAACGTCAAAGCACCCATATTACCTGTTTGTCATCTGAAAACCTCTGGCTCTTTCCTGCTCTAAGTCTTATTTTCATTTTCTTCCTGAAGTGAAGGCACACATAGTGTTGTACATGTTAACAGACTCGCACATTTGAAGCCCGGCAATGGGAATGCTCCTGCAAGGAAGAGAAACCTATTTTGTTAGGAAAACATAGCATTGATACAAGTTCTTTTTCAGGATGCTTGCATTTGCTCGTGTACTAAACATATTAGCAAGGACACTAGAGGAAAAAAAAAAGGAAAATAACAAAAAGAGAAGCCCAAACTTAGTATTAGAGAATTATGTAAACAATCCTTTAAAAGGTTTTTTTTTCCAAGATATTTTTGTGTGTGTGTGTGTGTGTGTGTGTGTGTGTGTGTGTGTGTGCTATGCTGTTAAAACAACAGGCCAAAGAGGTTTCTATTTCCTCCAGTTTAAATACACAATTCACAGCATACATTCTTTTCATCCTAAACTTTAAAATTAAGAAATCAGATAAGACAATGTGTACAAAAGAATGGAGAAGCCAAGTGTGTGACTTTCAGGGCTCCTGAAACTAAAACCTCTCATTAAAGTGCTCGTCCTACTGACTCCTGAGTCGGGCTTCCCCTGTGACCTGCCCTTAGGCTCCTTGTAGTCAAGTGGTCTCAGCCTGGCCAGATGAGTTTCAGTCAAAAGCCCAGGACACTTGATTCAGGTGTTGACACTAATACGAGCCTCGGGCAGCTCCCAGCCACTGGTGCGTGCAGGAGTGAGGGTCTGGGTGTGGGTGATGGATCAGAGAACCATTAAAGGTTTGGGGACAGGTAAGCTGCCCGACACTTCCAGAGGGCATAAAATTGAGCTTTCCCACACGCATTCCATTTGACTCTCATCCTGTATTGGAGTCGAGTCCAGTGCCTGTGAAAGGAGCAGAGCAGTGGGACCCAGTTAGTGCCTGCAAGTCCTGGCCACCTGCGTCTGCGTGGGAGCTAAGGCTGGTCCTGCCTTCGTCAGTGAGCACAGTGGGCTCAAAAGCACGGGAGGAGGTGGCCTGGAACGTGCTTCCTGGGGAGGTACGCACATCTAGTCGCTCACCAACGTGGGGCCACAGTGTGGAAACCTGAGTACTCCTTGGCAGAACAAAGACCCTTACGGATGGCTGCTTTTATGGTTGTAACGGAGCACACGAAGGCTAACCAAACCATATGGGCCTTGTTGTCACCTTCAGCTTTGGATTTCACAGGCCCCAGTTCTCTATCCTATTACAGATCTGTATCCTAGCATGGCACCCAAACCCTAACGTGTGGTGTTCAGCTGCAGGGGCTTCTGAGGCTGTGTCTCACTCACATTTATATCCCCCAAGTCCAGGAGAACGATAGCCCTCTGAGAGGGGACTCAAACGGGTCACAGAATACTGGGAGGGGATGAGTTTGGGATGGAAGAGTTGTGTGGAAAGTATAGGGTACAGGGTGCTCACATTCATTACCAACTACCCAAGCTACTTGAGCACAGGAGAGATTACTGCTTCAGACTTGGGGGAAGACTCTGGAGAAGGGAGGGATAAAGTAGAGACAGATTTTGGGTGCAGAGAAGCTAGGTTCCTTCTGATTTAGCTTAGTATTAGCTGTGACCCCGAGAAACAAGTCACCTCACCTCAAGTTGTGGCATCGGTAGAATGGGAACAAATACGTTCGCCTGGCTGGGATGTGAGAACATAGGAAACAATGCACTTGAAACACCAGGAACACACTTGACGCCTTCACATCAGTGTCTGCGAGATGAATGGGGGCGCGCAACTCTGGAGAGCAAGCACATAGACTTCATTTGTCCAGCATTGAGGCAGGGATGCGAGTCTCTGTGTGTGAAGGTCTGATTTAGCATAGCATTCCCTGAGAGAAAGGGCAAAGATATTTCCCGTTGTCTGTGTTCATCACTAATAAAGCAGGCCAATGAAAGCAGCTTCCTGCAAGGCAGAGGTCTTAGCCCTGAGGGATACTGCTTAGCATGTCAGGGCTCAAAGGACTCTCAGCATTTCAGTTCATGGATGCAGAGAAGCCCCAATGGAATCCCTACCCAGAAACCCTGGTGAGCTCAGCTCCAATCCCCATCAAATGACAGGTGTCTTGACAAGAGAACGGGCCTTAGGTTAAACTTACCACTTGCTTCTGTGGAGAGGGGAACAAACCAGATCCATCCCAGCTGGGGTGCACAAGTGCCCCTACCTAAACCACACTGAGGTTTGGGAGAGCAAGCCAGTATGAAACACATTCAGATCCATTTAATGGGTCCAATATGGTAATATGGTATGTGGGCTTTTTAAAGTAATATTAAAGTATATTTAAAGTAATCATTTTGGAGCCAAATAGCCTCCATTCAAGAGGCTGTCCTGTGGCTGCTCTTCATCTTTGTCCCAACCACAAGAAAAAGGCTCTGGTAGGCAACAGCCATCGCATACCATTTTTTGCTGGGTTGACAAAGATAGATTCGTAGTTGGTCCTCCAAAAAGATTTATTGACTGAATCACATTTTATTAAGCTCAACTTCTGCTATATTCTGTGATGTTTCTGTAATTTTCACCCACTTGGTCCAATATCCTGAATGTAAGCATGACTTTCTCAGAGTAGTATTTGAAGACATTACGCCTTCATCATCATAGTTGCTGCAATATCTGAAATTTCTCTTGAGAATTCTGACAGGGGCAGTGCTCTGTGGTGTGTGTGTGCACAGGTGCATGGTTTGTGTGCCAAGAGTTCTTCGTTGCTCTCAAAAGATGAGTCTCTTCCCATTACCTAGTTCTGTGACTCGAGTTCTCTACATGGGGCGGGGGGAGTCTTGATTCTTTCTTATTGAAGAGTTCTGTTAATTACTGTGTTGCTGGGTCCATGAGTGACAGATGACACCAACTGCAGGAGATACACCTAAAGAAATGAAAGATTGGAGGAACTAGGCAAGGTGTAGTTTGCCTACATGGCTGTAAGCCCAGCATTCAGGCAAGAGGATTGCAAACTGCAGGACAGTCTGGGCTACTCAGAAAGACCTTATTTCCAAAAAGAAAGGAAGGAAGACCCAAGACAAAAGATTATGATCATCAAAAACACGCTTGATGTTTAATCAGTATGTGAAGTTAGCGCTTAAGCCTTGAAGTCCAGGGTTCACGTTTCAAACACTTCTAGAGTTTTACAAACTTGTGGAAGGAACATTAGGGTCTTCATTGGGAATACCCTTTCTATCATGGGGATTGTTTCTCACTCAGCGACCAATCCATACCCAGGGAGAATATGACTCATGCAATTAGTATGCTCTTTGGGTTTTAAAATCCATAAATGATTATGACTTAATTGGCAATGGTTGGAACTCTGAATTACCCAACAGTCCGGCATTTTGATCTGACATTTCTCTCTGAAGTCTGTAACTTGTTTATGTGTCTGCAATGGCTCTGCTCCACTAAGTTGTCCACTCAAAGGAGGAGCTGGGTATCCAGCAGGGCACCGTCAAGTGCTCACGACATCTTGTGCTGTAGACTCACAGTTATCTTAATAATTTAGCATTTTCTGTAAGCCTCACAATTTCAAAGGCAATGAAGAGAGGTAATGGGAGAAGCTGGGGCATAAATACCGTGATGGGTCCTTAACAGCATCTTCCTCGCCTTGCCATTGATACCCTGGTCTATCGACATGTGGCTTTAGAGAGAAGGTCAAGTTCACCCAGTCTGCTTTGTTTGGCTACTTGTTTTGCCTTCAGCAGAGTCTCTCTTCCAGGCAAACACTCCTTTGTGATGCCTCTGAAGTCCACTGCACCAGCACCTGTCAACTGTACTTTGGTAAGCCTCCCCTCCAAACAGTCACCCAGACACATGGACTGTCTTGGAGAAAAAATGGATTCTGTTTGGCTTTTGTCATGGTCACTTTCCAAATATCCTGCATGGCTGGATGCGGGGGTGGGGGAGGGAAGGAGGGAGGGAGAGAAAGAGAGAGAGTCTTTTGTCACAAGGTCTGATATAGCGCTGGTTTGCCTCAGACTCACTATGTAGCTAAGGCTGGCCTTGAAACTTGGTTTTCTGTCTCTGCCCTTAAGTGCTGGAATTACACTCATTGCAACCACACCGAACTAGAACATTTTCAAGTATGTTTTTCTCAAAGAGAGCCTCTCTGTTTAGTATACTATTACTTATTAGTGCCTACATAGCTCTGAATAGCTAAACTGTCTTTAAACTCCCAACTAGGCAAACAAACCATGGGGAAATAGTTATCCCTTTCTCAGTTTTAGTAGGAAATTCGGTTATCAGAAGCAAAAAGCAAACACAACGTCCCGTGACTGGCAGCTGTCACACAGCCGTGATGTCCTTTGGCAGCATGTGTGGATGGCATACGCTTTTGTGGAAGCCCTGCTGGCTGTCAGGCTGTACTAAATTTCTTCTTGTTGTCGCAGCTAGTTAAAAACATAGAGTGTAAAGTGGGGTGCTGGTCCTGGGTATGTTGGTTTTTTTTTTATTGAGTAACACAGACTCCTTTTTAGCATGTTGTTCTATTAAGTAGGCCAAAAGACCCACAACCCTTTTATTTATATTCTAAATAATTTATTTTTCCCTGAATTTTAAAAATTGCAGTACATTTGGAGAGAGAGAGAGAGAGAGAGAGAGAGAGAGAGAGAGAGAGAGAAAGAGAGAGAGTATGGGTTGATTCGAAGCTTGGTTAAGCAACTCCATGGCCACCCAACTCACATACAGACCATCTCATGTGACTGAAAGGCCACAGAGACTTGTGACAGTCAGCTGGGACCTCCAGGGTCTCTAGAAAGCACAGAGGTCCAAATTCCATTTCTTAATGATTTTGAGCTCCTTGCCAGTCACTGTAAATATAAGTAGGAGGGAGTCCAGGGAGTGCAGTTCAAAAGGGAGGTAGTCCTTGCGTTTCTGCTGGTCTGGGGGCAGCCCCAGGAGGGGAGGAGGCAGGAGCGGAGGGAAACAGGTGTGGCCACCCAGCTTTAGTGAGACTGTGGAGGTAAGACAACCCCAAGCGGTTCAGGGATTCCTAGGCACTGGGCCTGGGGTCTGGGGACAGTGAGGTTCTGTAACAGAGGCACTAATAATACCAGGAGCAGAGTGACAGGGGAGGGAGCTGCTTTCCCCAGGGACTCCTTCCTGCTACAATAGCTCTTCCCAACTGCCCAAATCTGGAAAGTCCCCCTTTCTATGTACTCTAAGCCCAAGAGTCCTGACTCCCCTCAACATACAGTCTCTTGTGGGTGAAAGGTCTGTCCTCATGTCGGGGCTCCCACCCCCACCCTATTCTCTGACTGCCCTAAAACAGCTGGATCAGAGATGGAAGTCAGTTACAGATGTCCCCTAGATGCCTAGCTTCCTCCCCTCCTCTGATCAGCTCCAAAACATCTCTCTGGAGACTGGAGACTTCCAGACTTCTTTAGAAAAGGCTGGAACAGAATGCCAACTTGTCACCCCTTTTTATGGCTTTAAGACCTTTCTCTAGTCAGATAGCCCAGGGCTGGATCTACAGGCGGAGCCCTGGAAGCCCAAGAGTGTTTAGCGCCCTGGGTGAGGGGTTCACAGCAAGCTGCACCTGCCTCAGTTTTGCTCCCCACAGGAGCACTGCCATTTCCTGTGGCGCCCCCAGGAGGGATTGATTTAGGGACTAAGCTCTATATTCGAACAGAGCACCTGGCCAGTCTCCAACTTTCCTTCAAACGTCAGTCCCTTCCCGGCTGTAGACGAGATGACCCACCCTAAAGCCGGTAGCCACCATCTGATGGCCAGGGGCAAAGCCCTGTGCAGTGTTAGGGATCTGGGGACTGTGGGCAACTGCTGTTGGTGGCCTTCGGAAAGAAAAGTCACGGACCAGGCCCTCAGGGAGGGTGCCTAGGCTGCCAGCCAAGGCTCCCACCGCGGTGGTGAACCCGGAGAGGCATGGGGCAGCCTCGGACCCAGGCGGGGACCGAGAGGTCTGTGTGTCTTGGGAAGCTGAGCCACGGAGCTCCAGTGTGGCTCCCTCTGGGCTGCTGGCTCCAGGCGCATTGGCCACACTGGTCTCTCCTCTCCGCCGCCTCTTCCTTCGGAAGTTCCCATTATCGAACATCTTCTCACAGTTTGGGTCCAGCGTCCAGTAATTGCCTTTACCTGTGGAGGAGGGAAGTTCAGAAAGCCCGGTGTTGACCCCATTAAACCCTTGGAGATGGCCCTGAACCCTCCTCTTCCCAAGCCTTGAGGCGGTATGTTGTATCAGGAATCGGCCTTTACAGTCATACTGCAAGAATGTGGTTGCTCCACAAGGACTCAGCCACAGATCCTTGAGGGAATACCCAAGTACATCAGGTTGGAGGCTGGAGAGACCACCCAAGGGAATCTCAACTGTCTGGCCACACCTGGCCTCTATGTAGGGTCCGACGCTCTCCAGAGGCTGATCATCCGCCCCCACCCAAATCCGTCCCATTTTTTTTTTTAAAAAAAGGTAATCACTACCTCCCCCATTTTACAGGGAGGTGTATCTAGGCCCAGAGATGTTAAAGTCCCAAGTTCTCCCAGATGACTAGCTTTATGGACTTCAAGCAGATGCGCAGAACCCTGGGGGCGCTAGACTGGAAGCTAAAGCCTAAAACGTCTTTCTCCATTTCACCCAACTGAAGTTATTTCATCTGTACAATGCGTCAGTGGGTCGCCCAGGGTCCCTTTCACCCTAGTCACCCCACCAGACGCCTGGATCACGGGTACTGGACAGGGCGGGCATGTTGCCGGTTACCTGGGTCGTTCTCATCTCGGGGCACCTTCTTGAAGCAGTCATTGAGCGACAGGTTGTGGCGGATGGAGTTCTGCCAGCCCGCCTTGCTGCGCTTGTAGAAGGGGAAATTGCTGGCCACGTACTGATAGATCTGGCTGAGCGTCAGCTTGCGCAGCGGTGCGCTCTGTATGGCCATGGCGATGAGCGCCGAGTAGGAGTAAGGTGGCCTTACTAGCCTCAGCAGCTCCTGCTGCCCCGACAGGCTCAGCCACGCAAGATCGGGGCCCGCCAGGCTGCCTGCCGCACCGAGCAGCGAGCCCGGGGCAGCCAAGGCTGCTGCAGCGTAAGGTGGAGCCGGTCCCGGTCCCGTCGCGTAGGACGCGGGGCTGAGCGAAGCCGAGTTCATCCACAGGCGCCGGCCGGAGCCCAGATCCCCGCGATTGTAACCCGGAGGATGAGCGACTGCCGCGCGAGTCAGGCCATGCGAGACCGAGCAAGAGCCCAGGCTATCACAGAACCCAGCCATGTTCAGCTCTCCGGCCTGGGCCGGTGCAGGTGGCTCCGCACCGAAGTTCATGGGCGCTCCATTCTCCCAACGATGCTACCCCACCCTCCTGCCCTAGGTCCTTTAAATGCCATTGGAGCTTGGGGAGCATTGGGGAGAGTATCAAAGGTAGTGAGTCTCCTCCCCTGCAGTCCTTGGTGAAGCTAAGCCATGTCTCCGCCCTCGGGTCAGTTTTCTGCCGCGCCCTGGGACACCAAGACGTACTGTCCCTGTAACTCTTCCAGGGTACCTAGGTCCCTTTGGGCTCAGAGTCACTCCCGGCAGTGAGTGCAGTGGCCCCAGGAGGCGGACCCAGGGTTCTCTCTGATCCCAGCTCCTAGGGTTAGACTAGGGAACTCTGCTTCAGGCGTTGGTCCTTTTGTACATCTGGGGCCTTAGCTCTGCCTCAGATCAGAATTGAGAGCTGTTGACACTCTTAAGTTCCCAGTGAGGACCTTGGGTGTGATAGGGACTGAGCCTAGAGCAGAGTTGTGGATAGGGGAAAGCGTTTCTGGAAACCTGAGGCCATGAACATCAGAAGGCAGCAGGCTGCTGTGATTGGAAGCCACCAGATCCTTGTGTGGATCTGTGTGCTACACTGGAAATCCTAGTCGTCTCCTGCCCAAGGAAGCTTGCTTTTCAGACTCTGGAAGAGTCTGGCGCCCTGTAGACTGGCGCACCTGGTTCAAGAGGTAGCAGTGAAAGCCTTCCTGGTGATCCCCTCGAAAAACCGTGTCTTTGTGGTGTTTCAGACTCTCTCTCTCTCTCTCTCTCTCTCTCTCTCTCTCTCTCTCTCTCTCTCTCTCCCTCCTTTTCCCTCCCTCCCTCCCTCCCTCTGGTTTGCTGCTGCAGGCTTTCCTCTTGCTCCAAATCCTGGTTAACCAGCAGCACACCCAGTCTTCCAGACGCCTTTGTTTTAGGTACCATGGTGGCTTAGCAACAAGTAAGGCCACGGCTGATGCACAGAGTGGTAGAGTTCCCACTGCCATGTCTCCGAATTGATCACTGAAGCCAATTGACTGAAGAATAAAAAATTCTGGAGTAGGAAAAATAACGGGGTGGGCTCCATCCTCCACCAAATTACTGTCTTCAGTATCAGAGATTAATTTGTTAAAATTGGGCTGCCCTAGGGACCTTCCTGATTACTACAGCAACATAATATGACATTGGTTAATAAAAGGAAAGGTTCAGTCGGCCCCGGCTTTTGGCCCCTGCTGCTTGGATCAGTACTTTAACCTCACCTTGGAAGGAAGGAAATCTGTGCTGTGATAACAAATTGACAGCGTGGGACACAGCCAATTAATAGGCAGTTTGACATGAGCAGGAGGAAGTGAGACTCCGACGAGGACAAATGTGACCTCAGCACTCGGTAGCCTTTAGGAAGAGGCCGGTCAACTAGAAGTGGTGCCAGGCGGTGAGGAAAGCGGCCCGGGATTCACCCATGATGTGGGCTCTCTAGCCAGACTGTGCCCCTGCCTCCATTCCCCACTCCCCAGAGGGCTGGGGGGAGCATGTACTCTCAGATAGTGCCAAAACCCCCAAAGGCAACACACACACACACACACACACACACACACACACACACACACACACACCCCTGCAGAGACAGGCTGAGGGAAAATTCTCTGAACTTCCCCTCCCTGGCTTCCCAAGGCCTATCTATTGCATTTCCCTAAACAGCAGCCAGAGCCACCAGCCTCTCTGTCGAGCCACTTCCAAGATGTGCTCAAATTATACAAATGTTAAAATTATAAAAATGTTCTCTGTGAGTTCGATGAGCTTTCAGTAACCACCTTTCAAGGGGAGTTTCTTTACATCGGTAAATGTGGCGGTGTTCCCCACAGTGCCAGCAAAGACGCACCCTCCCTCTTCCTGAATTTGTCACTGGTTTGGAACCTTTTCTCCACCCTTGGGAATCTTGCTGTAGAAGAAGAGGCATCTTCTGCTTTTTTTCCCCCCCTGAGACAGGGTGTCTCTGTGTTTCCCTGTCTGCTCTGGAACTTACTCTGTAGACCAGGCTGGCCTTGAACTCACAGAGATCCACCTGCCTCTGCCTCCCGACTGCTGGGATTAAAGGCCACCACTGCCTGGCAGGAAGCAATTTTATTTTCTAATAGCCTGACTGGTACGAGATGGGGCATCATAGAGCCTGTATCTCTCCTTCATCTCCATGATCCCGCGAGAGTCTACTACAGAGCTGCCGCCAGTGGGCCATGGGGATCTCTAAGAATTCACCCACCTTCACTGCCCTTTATATTGTGAGGTGTTGGACAGGAACATGGCTGTTCTTTTAGGGGTTTTGATGGCCCAAGGCCTTAAATGAAGAAGACATTTGCCTCACAGGGGGAAATTTCATTTTATCCACAGCTGGCTGTCATATTGTTTAAAAAGCTGTACGTAACCATTGAGACAACATGTCACCGGTGTAAAGACAGGTAATAGACCAGTGGAGTGGAATGCAGAGCTGAGTACACCTGTGGACCTACAGCCAGCCGGCTGTCCAGGAAGAACCTGAAAACATACGTCAGAAGAAAGGCCACGTTTCCAGCAAATGGTGCTAGGAAAAATTCATATCCATGTGCAGAAGGAAGCTTGACTCCCATCTCTCATCAATTACAAGACACAACTTTAAAAAGACCAAAGTGTGAGCCCTGGAACAATGAAATTATAGAAGACAATGCAAAATACCCCAGGAAGGAGGCTTTTGTTTCCCCTTAAAGCAGAATAAACAAAATCAAAGCAAGGCAAACAGAATTGCGGTTCGCTGAAAAGCTTCCGCACTGTGACGTCATGAGCTACAGAACTGGAGAAAGTATTTATGAACTGTGTATCTGCAAGGTGGTGCTATCCAGAAGAGACATGAAACTCCAAACTCAACAGCAAGTCCTGATAACCTGGTCCCCAAACAGACAATAAACCCAATGCCTGCATTCTCCCTTCAAAAGATAACATACAAATAGATAACGGGTATATGAAAAGATAGCGAACATTATCAGCCACCAGAGTAACACAAATCAAAGTGCAATGAGATATCATTTAGCTAAAGGAAGGATAGTTATTATAAGAAATTTAACAGATAATGAATGTGGTGAGGAAGGAGAGAAAAGGGAGCCCTTTCACAGTCAAGAAGTCCCAAATTCCTTCTTCTACTCCTGGAAATAGACCAAACACAACTTCTATCTGCGATCACCTTACTTACTGCATCTTAACATCCAAGACTTCCTACCCACATCCACTTGTAATTGCGTTTCCATGCTAGACTTCCTGCCTCTGGTTAATCACCATTCTTCCCTCAACTTCTCTGAGGTCAAGAATTCTATATCCTGTACATGGGTGACATCATGTGGTACTTATCTTCCTCCTCCTTTTTTTCTTCTTGAAGAAACCCTGATGAGTATTTGAGGAATTGCATGTTAAAATGGATGTATCCATGTACTCAAACATCCCATGGTCCCCTGTATTACACACAATTTTGGTTTTGTGCATAAGTTAAAAATAAAATAAAAAATTAAAATCGTTCTCCAGTGGGAAAAAAAACACAACAGGCAGAGTTCAGAGAATCAACTCAATAGTGAATTTTGAGAGTGTATTGAATCATTGCTTATGATGCAAATGGATAAAAAACAGCAAAACCATCCAGGTTCTAGTCATTGCATGGTTTCTCTCTGTTTGAGGCTGTAACTCTTGAACATTGTGGGCTCTAGGACCTCCAAGATCAAGTGAGCCTTTCTGTAATTTTCCTGTGTAAAAATTATTGCAGTTTGTGGCACATTTTCTATTCCCCTTTTCTGAGTTCTGAGCCGGTCTTTACTGTAATAGCTTTCTGAGCTTTCAATAGGCTGGACCCCAAAATGACTGTCAGTAGGATGAAGTACAGTTATTTTGGGGAAAATGTTTCAACACCTGAATCATCTCTGATGGAACTCTGATGAGAATTTTTTGAAGAGAAAATTATGTCTAAGGGAGAACTCACAAGGCTGAGATCATGTTTTGCGGGTTCTCGAAGCAGAACGGCACTGAGCCCTTTTCCAGTCTCGGACCCTTTAGAAGTGCCCCGCTACCCACAATGCGGACAGTCTTCCAGACATCCATCACCAAATCAAACCCGCCTGCAGCTGTGCCCACACTGCAGCTGAGGCTGTACCTCCTCTTTCACCCAGCTACCCTCTCCTGTGGTCAGAGCTGGCCTGCAACATAAGAGACACTTGGGCGTGGCTCTTAAGGAGCTCACCACAGGGCCCAGGCAAAGACCCTGCTCCCCAGTAGCCTTTTAAAGTGACTTTTGTTCCCACTTAGGCTTCTTAGCCCTTAGGGATTCAGTGGGAGGAACTAAATCCCTGGAGGCGTGTCCTTGGGGGAAGGGTGCCTGGCTTCCTCTTCATTCTGTTTCCCACCAGGAGATGAATAGGCTCTTCCCCCCCCCCCCTCGCCCCACACTCCTGCCACCATTATGTACAACATTTTGCCTGAGCTTGTAGGGCAAGCAAAGATAGACTGAACCCTGAAACCTCTGACCCTGTAAACCAAGATGTCTTCTCTCTAGTTGTTCTTTAGATATTGATGATACAAAAGTAATATGCTCAGTTAAAAATTTGGCTTTCCGTACATGTTAAACTCTCATCCAAACTTGTTATTATCAATCTGTCTGTCATCTATCTATCTATCTATCTATCTATCTATCTATCTATCTATCTATCTATCTATCTATCTAACTATCCATCTATCATCTCTCCATATACCTGTCATATGTCAAGCCATTTATCTATTGTCTGTCTATCTTAGTTGCCATTCTGTTGCTATGATAAAATGTCATAACACAAAGCAATTTATACAAAAGTTTCTTTTGGGTTATGGTTTTGAGGACTGTATGTCCACAATGGTGGGAAAGGCATGGTGGCAGGAGGCTAGAGCAAGAAGCTGAGAGACGACCTCAACATCTTTACTGCACACAGGAAGAAGAGAGCAAGAACTGGAGGTAGCCAAGGCTATAACCTCAAAACCATCCCCAGTGAAGCACTTCCTCTAGCAAGGCTGCACCTCCTGAAGGTTCTATAACCTCCTCAAACAGCCCCACTAAGTGGGGACTGAGTGTTTAAATGCATGAGTCTATGGAGGGCATTTCTCATTCAGTTAATCTCTGTCAGTCTTCCTGCTTGCCTGCCTGTCTGTCTGCATCCATCCATTCATCCATCCATCCATCTATCTATCTATCTATCTATCTATCTATCTAACTATCTATCTATCTATCTATAATTAGAGACTGAACTTAGGGCCTTACATGAGCTAGGCAAGCACTATGTACCTCTGACCCTACCACATGCATTTTTGATATAAAACTGAAGAATCACTTTTGCTCAGGTACGCTTTTTCTCCCACTTCCTTTCACCAGGGAGACACTGGCCAGGATTTAAGTATGCCTCTTTTAAACTAATTTCATGACTGTTTTGATTTTGTATATGTTAACTTTTGTTCTAAAAACTCCAAATATTAAATTAAAACTCATAAATATTGTTTTTTAATTTTTTAACATTCAGTGTCCATCAAAAACAAAATGACCTTGTTCTTCATACCCCCAACCTAATTGCTTCTACTTAATTAACTATAATCCCTAACATCATATAAAACAGTAAATATTTAAAATTCTCAAATTATCACTAAGTAATTTTAACATTCATGTTTTCAGATCAGAATCCAGTGTATGCATGCATCTGCTCCAGTTTTGGGCTTGTGCTTTAAGGTTCTTTTAATCTAGAATAGTCCCTGCCTCCCACTGCAGGCATTTTATATAAATGTACTAATTCTGGGGAAGGTGCTGTACCCTGAGGGTGGAGAGAGTCCCATATCTGAGCCATAGTATTTTTCTTGTGGTCCGACACACGTTACTGAGTCTCCTGCATCCCACCAATGCTGGAGGTCAGGGCTATCGGAGCCAGCCTGGGAGGTAGCAGGAAAAGCCCAGGCCGCAGTTTAAGAGGCTGGGAACCCAGTGTGTGGCGACTCCTTTTACAATGGTCATGGTTGGCTTTATGGACCCTAAGGGGTGGGCTTGTGGACCTGCTGCGAGGTTGGTGGCTTTATAGTAACTTTTCTTAAATTAAGGAAAACTGCTCAACTGATTTTCTATAGTTATTTTACTAATTCACATCAACAAGGACATGAAGCTTGCATTGCTTGGTTCACTTGTGGTGAGAGCTAGTGTTCGGGGAAGATTAGAACGACTTAGGTTCAGCTGAGGGGCGGTGGTGAGGGGAGCCACTACTCCTGACATGGAGCTTGGTCACGGAATTAAAGGGGTGGTGGCAGCTGGTCCCCGAGATGGTGTGTGGCCTTCTCCTCAGGACTGTGGCCAGTCCTCAGGTCTTCTCTCATGAGCTGCTGCTGGCTTGTATTTGAGTGATGGCCTCAGCTGAATCAGCCGTCCCACTGGGATTTAGAAAGTAGAAATTTAAATTCTGTCATTTCTTTCAACATTCATTAACTGGAAATTTTCTATAAAAAAAAACCAGTGAAGCAAATATGACAATTACCCAGAGATTTTGCCATCAGCTGGTCTCACTTGACTTATCCGAACTATAACATATATTCACACACACACACACACACATTAATAGGCGACTATTCACATGATTCTTTTCCTTTATTGACTAGTTTTACTGTCCATTTTTTGAGGCAGGATCTGTTTTAAGGAGCCCAGGCTGGCCTCAAATTTACTATGTAGCCCAGGCTGCTTTTGATTTTGAATTGGGCACTCTTCCTCCCTCTGTTTCTGGCGACTAGGATGACGGCACGAACCACTTCAGCCGGCTTATATCATCCATCTCTTTTCCTTTGATGATGATGATGATGATGATGATGATGATGATGATGATGATGAAGACTTAGACAGGGTTCACTATGTGCTATTGGCTGACCTGAAACTTGCCATGTAGAACAGACTAAACCAGAACTCACAGAGATTCCACTGCTTCTGCCTCCCCAGGACTGGGGCGAAAGGTGTGCACCACCATGCCCAGCTGACCGACTCTCAAGAGCAATGTATGCACAAGACTCGATGGATTTATTACAAATTTCATTGTATTGACTCTATCTCTCTCCTCCTGTCAGTAACATCAGCGAATTATGAATTTTATGTATTCAATGTTTCAATACATTGCAATTATGTGATACTTATATTGTTCAGAAGTGGTCCTGTGTCCTTTCACAGGGCTCTGCCAGCTGTGGCTATGTCTCAGTTTTGGGCACAAGCTGTTCCAGCCTTGCCATACACTTTCCTGACCCTGACTCTCTGACCATCTATTCTCCGGTGTTCCTGATTCTTCTCACTGAGGCGTTAATACGGAACCAAAATATAGGGATGGACATATTTAGTTTCCTTGGAAGTGTTTCTAGACCTCTCCATAGGCAGACCTAAGAAATTTATTTTTAAAAACCTGAAGTTAATATAGCTTTGATTTAAATAAAATATTCAGCATTTATTAAAGATAAATATTAGCTTTTACTCTACACTTGAAGCTAAAAATATTGATTCCTAATAAGGCCACCATAATTTCTTCTTGTTTTATTAAATAACCAGACTAGCGTTAATATTAATAGAATACTAAATGAGGCTTAGGAATCTTTTGTAACCATATGCGTGTGTTATACACACACACACACACACACACACACACACACATAAACGTTAAACCACACCCCAGTAGCCATGCAGGGCTAAAATCATGCCGGAACCTGTAGCTTCTTTTATGGGTGGGCTCATTTCTCTGCATGACTCTCGGCAGCAGTGGCTCATGGTTAGGTTCACTTTGTGTCATTCCATTTATGCTCAAAGTCTTGACTTTGCTTAGAAGTTAGAGTATGTGGCTGGTAATTCACCTACACATATGGACTTACATAGATGATTAGAGCTATCACAAGCCTGGGAACCAGCAAAGGACACTGACAACTCCAGCTGGCAAGGTCCATCTTGTGTCTTTGCAGATGATGCTTTTCCAGTGGCTGAGTAGTTTGGGGGCAGGGAATGGTGGTCAAGAGATTTGGTTCACTCAGGCGGTATCTGGGTTGTGCTAACTACTGCCTATGTGATCTGGAATGAGTTAACTTGGGGCCTCAGTTTTTTTCCCCCAGTTCCCCTGGAAAGAGGAGTCAGTCACAGCCCTCCACCTCACCCCCAGGTTCAATGAAGCAATTTCTGTGAATTTGCTTCTGGGAGCAGGCATGAGCTTTCATAAGTTGCATGGCACGTGCTTTGTTCGTAGCAAAGAATAAAAAACCAAGTCCTAGCAAAGGAAGGAGCGAGGCTATATCCACGCCCGCCAGGACAGGTGATTTAGCTCAGGGGGCCCTCCTTTCCTCCAGGTAGCCTCCAGCCTGTGATTATGTGGTTGTGGCGCCATCTAGTGGTAATGAACAGAATCTGTTTCCTCAAAGAGCCTCCTTCAACATGGAAAGTGATTAGTGAAATTTCATACCTTCCTCATTAAAGTTATATGCAGAATCCATAGTCATCAATAAAGATATCCTTGAGTGAAACTTATCTTAAAGATACAACCTTTCTTCCCAGGGTTTAGTTAATAAAAATAATTTCCCACAGAGAGAACAATCTGCTTTATTACGAAGTCTTCTCTGATAAATATTTTTCTTTTTAAATTTGAAAGTTAATTTTCATGACGTGCATGGATATTTATAACACAGTGTAGCACAGCAGTTAGCCATCGGGTTCAGTGTTGACCAGTTCACACAAGGCGGCGTTGGGACATGAGGTTCCGTTCACCCTTCTTAGCGCTTGAGGAGCAGGGCTGGTAAGCCGCTGCGTCTTTCCCCCCTTGCTTCTGTTTGCAGGTGCATTGAGAACCTCAGAGGCACTCATGAAGGGAAGAGCTGTGACCAGAGAGCAGAGGCCATCTTCAAGTTCTGCCAATGCCACATTATTGTGTGTGCTCCTTCAGGCACGTACTTTAAATGTGTACATCTCTCCCCCCAACCTCTCTCTCTCGGTGTCTCTCTCTCTCCGTCTCTCTCTGTCTCTCTGTCTCTCTCTCTACACACACACCCACACACCCATGCACAATCATGAGCGTGCGTGCATCACACACACACACACACACACACACACACACACACACACACACACATCCTAATGCCCAGACTGGTCTTAAATTCAAGATCCTCTTGCCCAGTGCTGGTATTACAGCTGCCAGTGCTGCCAGTGCCTCCATTGCCACCAGTGTCAGAAAATAAGGTTGCAACACTGGGGATGAAACTCCCAACCGTCTCCATGCCAGGCAAGGGCTCTGCCATTGAATGACACCCCAGACCCTGAACTTTCTTAAGCTTTAGTTTTCTATCCGTAAAATGCTCCACACTCGGGTTCTATCTGTAAGAAACATAAAGATGTTATGGGAATCCTCTGTAGAATATGATGGGTTTTGCAAGGGTATGAGGGCTTTCTTCTGTGAAAGACACTTTGTTGAGAATTGCATGTGAATGTTATTCTGTTTAGTTTTTGTAAAACTGAAACATTTTAAAGGTTTGTTTTTAGGTGCCGCTATGCGTGGGTGTGCCCATGTACACGTGCAGGAGCCTGAGGAAGCTAGGGCATCAGCTCTCCTGGAGCTGGAGGACCAGGTGCTTGTGAGAGCTGGGTGCAGTGCTGGGAACCAAACCTCGACCTTTTGCAAGAAGACAAATGCTGCAGAGCCACCTCCACCACCCAAACGAAAACAAACGAACAAAGAAATGAGCTTCTCCTCTTCTTGACAGAAGTCTGCCCCAAACTCAGCCTTCCCTTGCCTGTGTTCGTCTCTGCAGACATTAGTGTGGCCTGTCATGTGGCTCAGAGTTGGTACCCCTTAAAAACAGATGCCAAGTATTGTGCCAGGTACTGTCCACAGCACCCACTTCTCCATTCGCCCTTGTAGGGCCTTTCTTCACGTTCTTATTCTGCTGGGGTAGAAACCTTCAGAAGAAGCTGGAGTCCCGTAACAGTTTTTGCCAGGCGAGGTCTCACACCAGGCAGATGGTGAGAACACTCTTGTTTCTGGTGATGCTTCAGCTAGGCAGGGCAACCAGGCTCCAATTCAAGACAGCAGAGGCGGCATGGGAGCGGGAGATTCTGCAGCCGCGCCTGTAGTGTCGGCAAGTGACAGAGGGTGTCTTCTTGCATGGGTGGCAGCCTGCTCTGCGTAGGAAAATAGGGCCTGTGCATTGCAGGGTCCCGGGCAAGCTGCCTCTAGCAGAGATTTGGAGCCTTAGCAACACCTCACACCCCTCATCACCCTTTGTTCCTCCAGCTCTTAATATACTTTCATAACTTGATGTCTTTCAAAACTTCCCAACGTGTGGCTCCTGACACAGTCTCCGTCTTCCTAATGGGACACCAGCTGGTGTGTTCAGGAATCCAGTAGGTCTTAGCTCCGGGTTAGCTCACTGCGGATGTCTTGATGGTCCTCAAGGCCAGACCCCAAATTATAACTAGGGATAGAAAAGCACAGCACACACTTCCACATGTGCTTGGGATATGTGAACACCTGTCCTGGTGGTTGATTCCACTGAGGTGTCCCACAGTCTGCACACAGGCCGAGTCCATGTTATTGTCTCCTTTAACGGGAGGCCACAGCACACAGTGAAATGCTAAACTCTAAACACCTGCCCTCCCCAACTACAGGTTGTTCCAGCAGTCACCGGGAGTCCCATGCATGGGAACTCCAGAAGCCGTTTCTGGGAGAAAGGGGCTTTTCTCTCTCGTCCTTGTGACTGCACAGCACTTTGGGGACCATTTTTCTTTTTTCAAGGCATGTCAGTCACTGTCATTGTTTAACAAGTTCCAGTGTATCCATGTGTGGACTTGGCTTAGTTAGGTCTTGGGTTAGCTTCACAGCCACACATCCCAGTTCTCACAGGTTGTCATTCTGAAACATGCCAGTTCGACATCAACAGAATATATATCACACAGGCGTCCGTGATAAGGCCTGGAAGGCAGACAGCTGTCTGGGAGCCGGCTAAGGCAATTATCTGAGGGTGTTGCCTGCAGAACATAGGGCAAGATATCCTGTTGGTTCACAACAGAAACTGGATGTTATGGGCCTGGCGGTGCCTGGAGAGGTGACTCAGTGGATAAGAGCAATGATTGCTCTTCCAGAGGACCCGGGTTCAATTCCCAGCACCCACATTGCAGCTCACAACTGTCTGCAGCTCCAGTTCAGGGGATCTGCTGCCCTCTTCTGACTTCTGCAAGTAGTACACAGATACACATGCAGGTAAGACATCCATACACATAAAATAAAAATAATAAAAATGACACAAAATCTTGGGTTTGTCTGGAGGGCACTTACTGTAATAATAGTGATTCGTGGGCCCGAAAGATGGCTCTGTGAGTAGAAGCCTCATGACTTGAGACTGATCCCCAGATGCCATAGTGGAAAGAAATGATTTACTCCCAAAAGTTGTCCTCTGACTTCCACACATTTGCCATGGCATGCTTCTCTCTAACAAATAATAATAATAATAATAATAATAAAATTAATAATTAAAAATAAAATAGGTACTATATTTGTACAAAATTCAGGACTTTTTTTAAAAGGAGCCTAAGTTATCCTGCAGTGAACTAAGAACATGTACTTGTGTACATATGTGTGTGAGTATGTGTGTGCGTGTGTGCACGCATGTAGAAAGCAGGACACCTTTTGAGTTGATCTCTGAATTTCAGCTCAGAGAAATACGCACACAAGTTTCAAAGTAGGAAGCTACATCTTTCTGTTTAGAAGGAGAGGCTATTTCTGCATGGGGGGAACAGGGGTGCCATGGCTAACTTCGCCAACTTAACATGACCTAGCATCATGTGGGGAGAGAGGGTTGCTGAGGGATTGTCTAGTTTAGGTGGGCCTGCGGACTTGCCTGTGGGGATTGTCTTGGTTGCTAACACGGAGGAAGACCTGGACCACTGTGGGCAGCACCATTTCCTAGGCAGAAGATCCTGAGAAGCACAAGAGAGGAGCAAGCTAGCTGAGAACAAGCAAGCAGGGATTCATGAGTTTATTCTCTCTTCTTGATTTTAGGTGTGATGCCTTTACTGCCCGACTTCTCCTGATAATACATTTTAACATGGAATTTTAAACCAAATTGACCCTTTCTTCTCTAAATTGCTTTTGATCAGGGTTTTTTTCCCCTTTTTTCCCTTTTTTCCTTTTCTTTTTGTCACAGCAACAGGCATGCAACTAGAACATAGCAAAAAACAGACTCAGGCCCCACTGCTCATGTTTAATCATCTCTCTCTATCCGTAGGGAAGATTTCTGCTGCTTCCCTCTCTTCCTCTTGCTCATCAGCCAGATGCTCTGAGTTACTCTAGTCATTATTTCCTGGTTGCTGTGTGGGATGGGATAATCTAGAAACATTCATTAGGGCTGGGGATTGGTATGACTGCTCCGTTGTGGACTTCCAAGCCATTCCTGATTCTAGATCCTTCCCACATCACTTCCCTGTGTAATTGGGACTTCCAGTCTTCAGAACATATTAGCATGACACGTTGCACAGAAAACTTTCTAAGAGTTGTGACAATAAAAATATTTAGCATTTGGGACCCTATTCTCATCATTTTCTGAATCTCCACCCTCACCTTCCTCCAGCAACTCCTCCATGCCTGAGCATTTAGTCTCCCAATCCCAAGAGGAGCTGGGGTAAATCTAAATAAAGCAGTCATTGAAGCAGACAGGTCCGACCATGGGTCTAAATATTCAGTCTTGACTTCTCTGAGTGTTTAACCACACTGTTTTGCCATCCAACAGGAGAAGAGGTCTGCGGGGGAGCGTAGTTGCGTTGTGTGAGGGTGTATGCCTTCCTGTCAAGGGGCACCGTGATTTATAATTCCCAGATAACCGTGTCTCTGAGGAGAGACTGAATTGGTTCAGTCTCCTTGTGATTTAAGAGCGGATCTGTTTGGTTTTTCTGCACGCCCGTCAGGGATGGGGCATGGATGGATATCTTGTCTCAGGCAGGCACAGGACAGCACCTGGCTAGCGCTTAACAGCCCAGATGGAGACTCTGGGAGTCCTCACAGCATCTGTCTGTAATGGGCACACCCATCTGCAAAGCCACAGATAGCTTCATTGCTGAGACGCCTTCATAGTTCCCACGCTCTGGGCACAGCTTAACGACTCCCACCCAGAAATTGAACTCACCCTTGGCTGGTGGACTAGTGTCCCTGACATCAGGGCTCTTCTTTTAGGCAATTTATCACTCTAGAGGGGGAAAAAAAGAAATCAAGACTCATGAATCAAAGCAAAATAGCTTTAACTTTCTAAGAAGTTTCCCGAGGTCCAGAATCCGCCTGGAGGGTGTCCTGGCTATTTTTTCTCAGGCACATTCTTTTGAGACCAAAGGTGATCTAATTACTATTTACGACGGACATTTGAGCAGCTCAGAACTAAGAACCCAAAGCTTTGAACCCTGGCTGTATAACTGTCCAGTGATGATAGTGTGGAGGGCTTTCCTGTTGCCGGTAGTTACTGCAACTGAACCTCGGGCTTCTGAAAGAGCATCAAGGATGCTTGAGTCAGTAACAGCCTGGATTCTCAGAGAGAAGGTCGCTGGCTTAACCTTTGCTCACAGAGAGGTGGATATGCCTTACTGGGCTCGCTACAAAACCAGGGCTTTCTGGGAAAAGTCAGCAGCCATGTCGTGCTTCTCTTTCAGTGACTGGTTAAATAGCTGTCACAACCCCGACTGGATCCTCTGGCTTTGATTTCTATCAGGCAGAACTGCATGACACACGCATGACCAGGTTTTGTGCCCCGTCCAGCTGTGTGCTGGACAGCACAGCAGTCCTGCCGCTGAGCAGCTCACACCTCTGGTTCATCTCTGTTGCCCTGGCACTGTAGCAGAACATTAGTTTTCAGCTTTTTTATTTACAGGGTGTTATTTATGCACTCTACTTTAAAAGGAGGAATGCATAAATATTATATGATTTCTTTAAGTACAGAGTTACTTTTTCAAAAAAATAGAAAAATAAACTTTAAAAACATGTTTTGTAATCATTTTTTTTCTGTTGGCCAAATGTGTGTGGAATTGTTTGAAGATAATGCCACTATAACATCTTCTATATATTTAAAGACACGCCCAAGGATATACTAATTATTTCAAAGATTAGCCATGTGAGTAAAATGATTAAAAACCCATCTATAAGACATCTTTAAATTTTTTTGGCTACATTTATATTGAAGGGTGGGACATGGGTGCCCAGGCTTGTGTGTGGAGGTCAGAGGACAAGTTCCAGGAAGTTCTCGACTTCAACCACGTGAGACCCTAGGATGGAACTTGGATCTTAGGGCTTGGTGATAACCTTTGCCAGCTGAGCCATCTCGCCATACTAATATGTCCTGGGGTGATAGATTGCTGGTATCTGTTTATGTAATGAAGCTATTGGAGGACAATTTGAGTTGAGTTGGTACAAACTTACCTGCATTTAAACTTTTAAAATAAGAATTTGATAATTTCATATACTGAGTTTTGACATTTTTTTTGATCAGCTTCTTATAAAATTCTTCTCCCTTGTAAGCCATGCATCTGCTTTTATCTCGTTTGTTTGTTGGTTTACCTGCGGAATTTAAAAGTACATCTGCTTGCCTGCCCTTTGGGGTGAAGTAGCTTTTCATTGCAGACTGATTTACACACTGTTCACCTCTTTCAAACATATCTTTTTTTCTTCTTCTTTTGCTTTTTAAGAATAAAATATCCCATTTTGTTGATGTGCTTTGATCTCTTTCCCCGAAGGCTCAGAGAGCAATATGAAGTTGAGCCATCTATGTTAATGTGTACACCGAAGATGAGCAGTCAGGTCTAATTTTAGGCCCATCAACCTTGACAGCTCCTTCCTAATCACTTGGATTTGAACAGATATGCAAATATAGGAATGAGAAGTAAAGAACTCACCATTTAGAAGTCAGATCATTGCTAACATTGCCTGCGAGGTGCACAGATTTGTAATTCATTCATTATGCCCTGATTCCAGAAATCTACAATTTTAATAAAAGTCGAACATGGAAACCAAATGAGCAGTGTGCATTTGTGGATGAAGCCGAGGCCGTCCCCCACACGGATATCCCTGGACTCCCCTGTGGATACGGGGGAAATCGGGGTCCCCTCCTGAGGTTCTTATTCTTGTTAATAAAAGAATTTATGAATGGACTCAAACAGAAGCCGGAGGACAACTTTATTAAAGTTTAAAGGAGGGAAAATGAGAAGACAAGCGTAACTCTCAGCAGCTACCCACGGGAGGAAAACATGCTGGAGAGAAGGATCAAGTGTGGTGTCTGAGTTATCGGCATGGAGGTCCACCGCTGGCTGCGGGTAGACACATTTTGGGGATGGGAGTTATAGAAAGAGTAAAGAAGCCTAAAGTACTAGAAAAGCAAATATAGACTCTGGTTATTATCTGAAAGAGATAGAAAAGAAAGAAAGAAAAAAAATGCACCTTTTTGAGTCTTCACTCAGAACTCAGAAGGGTGGGTGGGCAGGTCCAGCTGAACCTTAAGGTCGTCTCAGCTCCTGGAGGCTGTGCTGTGGGGGGGATGAGATCAAGGGAGTTCTGGGAAGAAATAGTATAGTATCTCATTAAGGAGATAGCTATTTCACCCATCTCTGTAGCACGACATAAGGTACACAGACCTTCCTAGGGGTGGTCTCTTAACCAGGCTGTTGACCGCTTAGATAAAATACTAGGTACCTACCCAGGCCAGAGAGTCTATTCTCATGAGCAGGAGTTTTCCCATAATAGGGTTTTATCACTGCTCCAACACTATGACTCAGATGTTTTCCCTCCTTTGGGTGCTGGGGAAATGAGGGTGAGGAATAAGTGACGTCATTTAACATCTTCCTCTACGATTCTCTGCTGGTTGAGCCTTTCCTTTTGTTTATTTTTGTTTGTATGTATGTTTAAAGATTGCTATAAATTTCAATAACATGAATATCTGTCATCGCTCTCACTTCTAGGTTGAGGTTGGTCATCCTAAGTGCAAAATGAGACCTTGGCAGGAGCTGCATGGGACCCCGAGTTTGGTCGTCATGGACAATGTTAAAGGGAAAAGAGACAGCATCTAACCAGGTAAGCTGTAGATTTTATCTTTTGGATGGAGAAGGATGCTGGGTGGCTGGATGGCATCCAAGAGCATCGCATTAAATCACAGCTTCCCTGAGTTCCTGATGCTGAGGCCTGGGTACCACAATTCATCTGTCTTCCTCTCTAGTAAACCATTGTATGATCAATTCCTCTGCAAAGGATGGCCATAAACATTTTCAGCGGTAACCCCAGAATTCTCATTTCATGAACCATCATGAGGCGATGCCTTATGATCAATGTTTAATCACAGGCAAGAATGAAAATATACAGCCTAGGTACATCACAGAGGGTGGGGCCCAGTGTTGGAGCCCAGCAGACAGGCAGCAGGGCCCGATGGGTCGCTGACAGTCAGTTTAATCACCTGGTTCCCAGGAAGTGACTTTATGCTTTATTGAGAGCATCTTCCTCTCACTTCTGCCCATCCCACCCCACTGAACTTTGTTTTGTGAAAATATCACACTACCACCTACCTCTGTCTGATGAAATTTTCTGGCAATCAGCCTTGATCTCACCAGGCTGGAAGACTCATGGCCCCTAATCAAGGGCCAGAACAGTGCAGGCTTGAGGGGCCTCAGGGGCAGTGGTCCATAGAGGACACTGCCAGTTCTTCCTTCTTAAGCAAAACATTGTTTCCTAGTGGGCCTTTTCAAATAGAAGAGGGTTAGGTGTGGAGAAGTAAGAACTCAGTCTGAAAGGCCTTTTAAGTTCTAGGGCGGTTGATGGCTTGCTGCCACTCAACTCGGACAGACAGGCAGAAAGACAGACAGGAACCCTAGTGAAAATTAAGACCTCGATATTGCATGGCCCCAGGGGGTGATGCTGTTTGTTCTTACTAGTTTTCTTTTATGTGTCTTATAAATCACTGCCGTATCCAGAAGGAACAAAATAGCAGAAACAGCTTTGACTTCTAAGGGAATCCCGGGAGATGTCTTGCCACAGCCTGGATACTGCCTATCGCAGAATTTCTCCCCACCTCCTTGAGGGAGTTCCATCAAGCCTGGGTTGGTGGGTGCAAGCCTGTGATGGGAACCAGCTCTCTTCCGCCCACCTTCTGGCATCAGCCAGCAGGGCTCCAATTTCCTGATGGTCTTTCGGACAGCCTGGGGGCTGCACCTGACATCTTCTCACCTGTCACCAGAACTCATATTGTCTTTCCTTTCTCCCTCCTTCCCCTTTGCTACCCTTTGCACTGTGTTTGTGCCTGGCCTCCTGGGGCGTCCCATTCTTTATACCGTGTGATCCCATAGCTTCATCTACCTTCTGTTCAGCCTGGAGCCCTCAGTGGCTTTGGCATTACATTTTCCTTTTTTTTATTTTTATATTCTTATTTGGGCTTTCTGTGTGCATTGCAGGAGAGTGTTGTGAATGTGTGTGTGTGGTGTGACGTTCATGTGTGTGTGGGAGTGTACACACCTGTATACATCTGAGGTCCAGAGGAGGACATTGGGTGCTCTGCTTTATCTTGTCCTGCCTTGCCCTGGGGAGGTTGTCCCTGCCCCACTTCACCTTGGGGGGGGGTGTTCTCTACCCCATTTACCTGGGAGGGGTATCTCTACCCCACCTTACATTGAAGTGGGCATCTCTGCCCTGCCTTATCTTGAGGTTGGTTGTCTCTCACTAAACCTGGAGCTCTTCCTGGCTTCGTCTCCACACATCTGAGCATTGGGGTGAGTAAAATAAAATAAAATATGAAATACCTACCACTTAAAAACATTCCCTTTGGTAAAACAATGTGTGCATCTGTTTGTAAACACTAGTTTAAACATGTAAATACATATGCATATGTCTGCACATACACAAACGTGTGTTTACGTTGTTTTATGCATGTTGTCTTTTGCATATTTCATTTTTAGTTGCACAGCATCTCAGACATCTGTCATTTTGCACTAGGATTGGCTTTCTACCTTCTGTTTGCTCATGTCGCAAGTCTAATTCATCTTCTTTTGGGGCCAGATTTGAAAACAAATGAAAAATACTGCCTATCAACAGGAAAAAAAAATGGCTCCTATTCTCCCTAGATTAAACATATACTTTTGTTTGCTTTGTTTGATTTCTAATTCCTTTAACTTCCATGGCTTAATTCATCCTGCCCCAAAGTGTGTTTCATTTAAAAATAAAACCTCTGTGAATGGTGTAACTGAGTTCTGATGTTTCTAATTGATCTGGATCCTTTCCACTTCCAGATTGTATTGTCTTAGTTTTTTCTTCCCTGTTGCTGTGGATAAAAGGCTCAAACCAAAGCAACTTAATGGAGAAAGGGTTTATTCTGGCTTGCAGCTCCAGACGCCTGCCCATCATAGCAGAGAAGTTCCAGAAGCTTCGGAGCTTCTGCGGGTCACATCCCACCTGCAGGGAGTGCAGTCCCATTTCCCCATTTGGATAGTCTAGGATCCCATGCTCAGGAGATGGTGTTGCCTACAATGAAGTCAAATCTTTCTGGGGCTGGCAGGATGGCCCAGTGGGTAGAGGTGCTTGTCGCCATGTGCAAGCCTAGGGATGAGAGTGCAAGCTGTGGAATCCTTATAAAGGTAGAGGGGGAGAACAGACTCCTCCGAGTTGTTCTCTACCTTGCACACACACACGCTGTGGCGTGTGCCCCGGCATCATGTATGCGTACATACTTTATGACGATTGCAATGATAGTGGTAAATTTTCCCAAGTCAGCTGACATCATCCCCCAAAGGCCCTCCCACAGGCCGCTCTCCCAGGCGATTCTAGAGGCTGTCAAGCCGACAATTACCACCAAGCCTCACAGCTGTCTGCTGTAATTACCGTTGCATCTCCAGAAGTGTCAGTTATCAGGCATCCTATGTCAAGCGGCACGCAGACCCCCGCCAAGAGCACACACAGCGCAGTGTCATGTGTACGTGGGTAGTGTCATGTGTCTGTCCTAGCACATTGTGGTTCGATTTGCAGGTTGGCAGGACAGTTGCCATTTACTTAGCAAACTTACCGCTGTAAATTATTTTCCACTGAATTTTGGTAATGAACGCTTACTATAATTAAAATGTTTTCCTCAGTTCTATTTTTGTATTATAATCGTTTCATTATACTTAAGATAAGGACTTAGAAAATGTGATTGAAGATAGAGAGAGTAAGGATTGACAGCACCCCCCCCCCAAAAAGCGCTCTTTTATAAAAAAAAAATCACAGACCAGGCAGGTGGCTCTGAGGACTGCCTGAAGCCCATGACAGGAGGGGGGAAGGGAGCACTGTCCAGTGGTTCTCAACCTGTGGGTTGCAACCCCTTTAGCAAACCTTTAGCTTAAAAAATATTTACATTACGATTCCTAACAGTAGAAAAATTACAGTTATAAAGTTTCAATGAAAATGAATTTCTGGTTGGGGTCACCACAACATGAGGAACTGTATCAAAGGGTCACAGCATTAGGAAGGTTAGGAACCACTGAAGTAGAGGCTTTCGTATTAACAGGGACAGCAGTGACCTGGTATATTGCAGCCATACCGCCTTTGTCTCTGTAGTAAGTACAAAACATGGAGAAAGTATTCACAGAAGGAGACCGTTAACTCCTTCATGGAACGGCATGCAGAAAGCTGGTCCAAAAGCTTATGGGAAGACACACACGATGGCAAAGAGAGAATTTATAGACATACACTTAAGAGAAAGGTGAGTGAGTTCCCAGAGAGAAGACCGCACTTTTAACAGCACCAGAGAAGTGCTTACTTTTAGTCTTATTGTGAGACTCGGGTTGGAATCACATCAGGGCAGGCAGGAGACAGCTTTATCTGGATGAGCAATAAACTTTACAACATAAGTTGTCTTTCGCGAAGCAACTATTTGTGTAAGTTGCCGTGGGTCACCAGGGGTCGGCTGTGGATGGTCAGGTCTGTTCACTGAAGTGTGAGGATTTAGCTTCTATGTTTGACCTTTTATCTCTGCATTCATCTCCGCATTAAAGCCATTGCTCCCCGGGTTGAGTCCCAGCAGACATCCATGTGTTGAAGCCCCAATCCTGAAGGCGCTTTGGTGGCAGTGATGGGAGCAGCGCTTTGGATCTGAGCATCAGGCTGGTGCAAGGGTCGGATTCACAGGGTAATTTATCATAAAACGGATACACACTTCAAATTAACAGCCAAAAGAAAGCTGTTGGGTAAAACACACAGCATTTTTAGACAGGGCTTTAGAGGAAGAAACTAAGAGGGAAGGAGCTGAATGCCTGTTTTTGTCGGAATTCTGGATAGATTGAGGGAGGAAGCAGAGTACAATGAAAAGAATTCTGCTTCAAAGAACAGCAAAACAAACTGCCTGGGAATGTATTTCTAGTCTGAGAATTGTCAACACAGCACCAAACTCATAAAAGATAATGGAGAGGTCTTATTATCTATAAAATTATCATTTTCCACAAGAAAAAAATATCTGAAGTCTAGTGAAAGGCAACAGACACTGTAAGAAGTGTCTGTGACCCAAAACAGCAAGCAGAAGTCCAATTCCTTCCTCTCTGAAGCCATAGAAAGTAAAGGAAGAAAGGCAACAGCCCGTCAGGAAAGCAAGCGGCACAGAGGACCACGACTCTCCTGACACAGAGAGCATACTGATTAATCTAAGAAAACCTTATGCATAATTAAAAAATGCAAATAAATATGAAGGCAGACCATTTTCTTAGCTTCTCTGGCAGTTAAAAATTAAACAATACCCTAATAGTCTATGAAATCTGAACTCGTTCCCACTGCTTGTCAGAAATCTGCAAATTTTAGAAGGCTGTATTCTGTCATCTTAAGGTTTTAAAAAATCATGAGTTTGTTCCAGATAAATCCATTCACATAAAAGAGGTATAGACATACCTGGAAAGGGGACTCAGTGGTTAGGAACATGGGCTGCTCCTCTGGAGGACTAAGGCTTATTTGAACCCCAGCACCCACAGGGCAGCTCACAATTGTCTGCAGTTCCAGGATATCTGAAGCCCTCTTGTAGCCTCATTGGGAACTGCTGCATGTGCATGGTACACAGACCTCCATGCAGAACAAACACCTATATACATAAAATAAAAACAAAGGTATTTTCTTAAATTCGTTTATTTATTGTGATGAGGACTGAACCCAAGTCCTTACATAAGTTTCCTACAATTGAGTTACATCCTCAGAAACTACAAAGTATTTCTTAACCAACTGTAGGAATATACCAGCAAGCGACAGGAAGAAGGCAGGAAGCAGCGGGTGAGGATTATACCCAGGCAGCCCTTTGCTGGAAGCCACTGATAGACAGGAGTGTGGATGAGGTGAAAATGGAGCCATCCTCCACAGGCTCCCTGCCTGTGACAGTCAAAGGTCAGTGCGGCTGGAGAGTAAGGAAAAAGAGAGAGGGGCCTGTCAGGAAGGTGACCTATGATTATGAACACTTTTCATTCTTGGCTTCTCCTAGGAATGCACAAAGAGGGAAAGACCAAGGAAACTTGGAAGAAAGCAATGTATAGAAGGAAGCAATGAATGAATGGATGCGTGAATGAATGATGGAGGGACAGAGATGTTAACTTCTGTTATTAGCGACCCAGGGAAGTCAGTCTGGAGATTAATTCAGTCAAGTTTATTGCATGGAAAAATACCCAGTCTTAAAAAATGAAAAACAAAAAGAGCATAATCCAGTGTTTCTACAATACACCACCTATGTTGCTCAGCACGCAAGACCTTGATGGGTCAAAGATGGAACAGAAACATACTGGAGGAAGGAGGAAGAAAGGGCAGTAGAACCCGACTCTTCCAAATGCCCCGGATGTTAGCATGGAAGGATTTCAAGGCCATTGATACAAATAAGCTCCAGGAAGGTAAGGAACTTGTTTTATAGAGAATAAACTGGTGGTACTCGTAGACAAGAGATGGAAAGAGAAACAAGGGGAAAGGGTGAAGCTATCACTCTAAAGGTGAAATGACACACAAAGTAAATGTTTATAAAATAGACTTAACAGCAGAAACATAGTCCCCTAAACTTGAGAAATTATGCAAGCTGAAATAATAATGATAAGAAGTATCATTAATAACAACAACGGGTCATTAGTGAAAATGAAAGACTCCTTCCTGGTCTTTGTACTGATCTCAAGCAGTTGATTATTAGTGCAAAGAAGAAAGAGAATGGACGGAACTGAGAACAAATGCTGAGGTTTTCTAACCTAATGGTTTTTCCCTTCCTCCTTCCTCTAATTTTTCCTCCCTTCCTCCCTCCGTTCCTCCGTTCCTCCGTCCCTCCGTCCCTCCCTCCCTCCCGTTTCCCTCTTTTCTTCCCCTCCCTCTTCCTCTTCCCTCTGCCTTTGGAGCCTGGATCTCACTATGTAGTTCAGACTGATCTGGAACTTGCTATGTAGCCCAGGCTAGCCTCACCCTCATAATATTCCTACCCCAATCTCTCAAATGCCTCTGTCATAGTGTGTGCCACCACTCATGATAAAATCTTAAACTTGCATCTCCAGGATCAGTAGAATACATATTAAGATGGTGGATTTGAGAAAGCCCAAGAGAAAGAGAAGACCTCGAACACACCCAGAGAAAGAAGACAAATGACGTGCGGGCAAGCCAAGGTACAACTGACAGGGGCCGTTCACCACTTTTGATGGGGATAAAAGAGAACGAGATGATGTTTTCAAAGGATCAAAAGAAAACATTCCAGCACACAATTCTACACTCAGTGAAAATATTGTCCAAAAAAAAAAAAACCAGAATAAAAGCATTTTCAAATGCTTGAAAACACAAAGAACTTTTCATCCACAGCCACAATGAAGGAATGTGAGAGGAGGTTCTGAGGGGAGCAGGGAAACATCCTGTGGAAAATTACAAAGAACAAAGGGCTGGGGGTGGTGGTGCACACCTGTTACCCCCAAATTTAGGATTGTGAGCTGAGGGCCAACCTTGGCTACATAGTGACCTCAAAACAATAAAATAGACCACACATAAAATACAAGAAACAGATAATGCATATGTGTACAAATTTTGGTGTGTGTACTTTTTCTTTCTTCTTTGATGTCTACCAGTTTAGCACATCTGAATTTGGTGGTAACTACACTTAAACATTATAAGAACTTCCAGGTTTTTCCAAAGCAGTGTTACCATTTTATACTCTTGCTATTAATTTTCCTATGCCCTCCCTGACACCTGTTGTTGTTGTTTTGACCTTGCTACATAGTAGCAGATGGAATGGTCTTGTACGTTTCCTTAGGGACTGACATTGGCCCCTTTGCACACGCCCTTTGGTCATTTGTATGCCTGCTTGGGAAAACTTTGCCCACCTTTGTAGCTGTGTTATTTGCCTTTTTATTGTGTTGTGTGAGCATTCACTATGCACTTTACATACTCAATATTCTTCTGGAGAAATTATCAACCGGCTAATGGGGAACTGTGATTCTGTGTGAGTATGATCTGCCTGAAAATGTAGGTGCTGTTTTGTGTACATATTTCTCTACAAAACAATGGAAAACCTTTACAATTTGAACTTTGTGATTACGAGTTGTACAATGATCATTTGAGACTCTGCTAGTAACCAAGCTCGTCTGTCAAACACACTCACCCTTCTTTCCCTGCCTCAGCTTGGACTCTACAAAGCCTAGATTCCTTTTACAGCTTCTCTTGTCTGGGAACCAACAGGGCGTGGTAGTAGAAGCCCAGAAATCTGGGAGATGGAGAGAGGACTCAGTTTTCTGTTCCTCAGAGAGTTGGTCTCCTTATGTCCCCATAAGGTCACTTGGCCTACTGGTTAAGAAGTGACCTTCTTAAAGGTCCAGGTCCCAGCTCCATTGTGAGCCTCCTTCGAGTTCCCAATAATTCTCACTATTTCCTCATAATCCTCCCCAAATTCTATACCTTGGTTTTTGCTCTATGTCTTTCTCTTTCTATAGTAGCCAGATAACAGTTCTTTGTAAGAAAGTCTTCTGCTAAGTAACTGGAGTCCTCTCTCTCAATAGTGGGACTTCTGAATAACAGAGGAGCCTATTTTCATCTGAATTTTCTGTCTACTTACCACGTTTTAGAAAGAGAGACAGATGTCTTCCTTAGTCAACAAGTAGGGAAGGATCCCCAGTGTGTGATGCTGGGAGTTGGAGTGTGGAGGCCCCAAAATATGAGCCTATTTCTCCCTTGGCCAAAGGTCAGAGAGTTGGAATTTATTTCTATTCCTCCAAGGTTATTGTGTTTCTACCTCAAACAAGGGTACCCCTAGATTTAGATCAGAGAGTTTTGCTCTCTCAAGGTTATTGTCAACAAGTGTGGCTAATAGCAAGACCTTGTCTTTCAGGAAGAGAGAAATAGATATGTTTCTACCTCAAACAAAAGTATAAGGATCCAACTAAGGTTCCAGTTCCCTTAAGGAAATAACACTGGATTCCACCCAGAGAGTGGTTTGCCTACAAAATGTTTTGGTCTAGGGTGTGAGCATGATTTGTTTTGTGCTAGCAACAGAATGTTTAACTATGGATGTAGCCCACAACCTTCAACTGGTCTACTCATTTTCTTGTATCATGTTAACGCAGTTTTTTTAAATCTTACTCCTATCTCTTGGGGTCGGGGTATTTTAAGCAACTGGAAATTAAATGTGGACGATTTCAGTATTCACTGGAACTCCCTCTCAGTACTATTCTATGTTTTTCTGTTTTATTGTTTTCACATGTATCTTCATATTCTTTACTAATATTTCTAAATTGCCCATGCCCCTACCCTGGAAAGTGGTAATTTTGTCAAGCCTGGTCCCTAATAGGAGAGATGGTGCATCTCAAAAGATTGTGTGATATGTCTGGATTCATCAGGGTCTTCTTCTAGAAGGGAACTGATGGTTGGTTTCTCAGCTGAACAGAGTAAGATCTGGGCTTCTCCTGGGTAGTGGGTCATCTTGATGCCCCTTCCATAATCCCACTACTTTTTTCTAGAGTTGGACTAAGGAATTAAATATTAACTGACAATCTCTGATTCTGTTGGCACCCGCCTCACTGCCCTCTTTGCTTGGCTGCTGGGCCTACCCTGCCTTTGCTGTACCTCACACGGGGGTTTCTGTAAATGCAGTTCTGAGCACTCCAGTACCTCAGGATTCTGTTTTTATTTTATCTGTTTTTGCTTTTAGTTTTATTGTTTGTACATTGGTGTGAGGGTGTCAGGCCCCCTGGTACTGAAGTTACAGACACGTGTGAGCTGAACCCGGATCCTCTGGAAGAGCAGTCAGTGCTCCCAACCTCTGAACCATCCATCTCTCCAGCCTGACACTGTGTGTTTGGGTGTGTGCATCTCTCCAGCCTGACACTGTGGGTTTGGGTGTGTGCAAGTGCATGAGCCCACAGCTGTGCACACAGAGGCCAGAGGTTGACATTAGATGTCTGCTGCGGGAGTACCTTCTGCTGCTTCAGCCAATAGTCGCTGAAGCACGAGCCCACTGGGGCGTGGTATATTTCTCTTTTAAAAAGAGCTGCAGGTCTTGGCTCGGGCCTCTTGGTTCCGGCGCTTGGTTCCGGCTCCTGCTCCCGGCTCCTGCTCCAGCGACTAGGCTCCCCTCCTGACGGTTTATGGTGTATGTAAGTTTTACCCCCCAAAATAAATACCCACTTAAAACATAATTGGTGTGGGATTGATTCGCCATTAGATGTCCTTTATCACTGTCCACCTTTTTGAGACAGAGTCTCTCAGTTAGCCAGGAGCTCATGTCAGCTAAACTGACTTGCCACCAAAACTCTGGGGATCCCCCGGCCTTTAGCCCCTGTGCTGGAGTTTTGTTTTGTTCTTTTTTTTTTTTTCTCACGGATTCTGGGGTTTAAACTCAGCTCTTCATGACTGCACAGCAAGCACTTCACCCAGAGTTTTCTCTCCAGACCATCTTGAGACTTGTAATTGCCTCTATGAACATAAACTCAGTCGTATCCACTGACTCACCCTGGTGGACACTCGTCACTTTGGTGATGACTGTGGTAGCTCCTTCTGATCCTCTCAGGTTCTGACTGTGTTGGCAGAGTGTCAGCTTCCTAGAAACCCTTTGACTCCTCCACCTTGAAGTCATCTTCTCTAATGGTCTGCCCTGTCCCCTTAAGAGACAAGCCCCGCCCACTCTCTCCCCTGTCCACCGAGGCAAGTGAATCTTCCTTCTGCTTCCAGGCTGAGCTCCTTTTCTTTCTGCCTCTCTCCTGAAGAGGTACCTTCTCTTTCTCCTCTCCCCTGTCTCTGTTTCTCTCTTTCTCCCTCTGTCTTTCTCTCTCTCTCTCTTTCCCCCTCCCCTTCTCCCTCTTCCCTTCTCTCTCCTGTCCACCTTCTCTCTCTTTCTCCCCTTCCCTCTTCCTTGCCATAATCCACTAAATAAATATCCAACCTCACTCTGCATGGCTCCTGGTAGGACCAGCCCCTTGGGGAAACAGTGCCATTTTATTTTTACCATAACGTTGGTGCTCTGTGACTCGGCCAGGCTCTCTCCATGTTCCCTCCTGCTTGCAGGTGGGCCGGCTGAGGACACGTGAAACGCTGGGCTCAGGAACTGTTATTTTTTGTTTTTGTTTTACAATAGTTCCGCATTCTATCTGCCTGAACACTGACCTCTACACATACCAGCAGCTTCAATTGGTGAGTTTCCCCATTTGAGTCAGCTAAACTGTTTCTCCGAACCTGAGGGATTTACTGTTGTGCTCCTGGCAATCTTCTGGTGTCCGAGAAACAGGGGTAACACCCCCAACCACAGCCTTCACAGCTATGATTGAGCCCTTCACTGACATTCATCTCTGGTTGCTTCCCATAGATAAAAACATAATCAGATGACCCAAGGTTGTCCACCCATGCTAGCACTGCACACTCTGATCAGTGAATTCACTTGCGGCCTGGGGTCCCTCAGAATTCTCTTTCCCTTTTCTTTTGGACCACTTGTAAGTGGTCCCCACAGTGAGACACCACTCGGAGAGGCCTCTAGTCTCTGGCTTCCCAATCACCCAACTAGGGCCAGTGGGCTTCATCAACACCCGGCCTGTAGAGAGGAGACATCCTCCTGTAGGCCCTGTGGTGTTGCTATTCTTGCGGGTTTTCACATTTTCAGCTCTGGAATATCAGCCACCCACCTGAAAATGCTCTTCTGGTGTCCCGCCAGCTCTGCTTTTACTCAAACCACGACCGCTGGTCCCGCAGAAACTGACAAGATTAATCAGGTCTGAGAGGCAACTGTTTTCAATTTCAGCCTTTGCTCCCCACCTCAGCTTGTGTCATGGCAGTTTGGCAACAGGGCGGATCACGCCTCTAGGTCTCTCTTCTTATTATGTTTAAAACACCCATGGCTCAAAAAAACATGGCTTCACCCATATAACACGTGACCATTGCCATTTTGACTGAGGTCAGGGGACCTTACCTCCATTTTAACTGAGGTCAGGTGACCTCACTGCTATCTTAACTTATGACCAGGTCAGGTGACAAAGTCCTGCCATCTTTACTGAGGTATTCCCTGCCTGGTCCCCTGGTTTACTTATGTTTTGGTCTCTAAATTCCTCTTGCTGACTCTGTTCCATGTGTGCTTTGTGCAGTGGCATACTTTTGGTAGGGTCCACCAAGAGTGTCAACTTCTCCCAATTCCTGTTCACTCTGTGTGTGGGCTCATGCATGTAATTTAAATGCACCTATGTTTACTGTTAAATGTTATAATTGTCTGTGTATTGTATCTCATTCCAAACTACAAAGCAGTAAGTCTCATGTTTTAAATTGGTATGTACTTTTAAGTCTCTTACAGAAATATGGTATAAAATATATGAAACTGTTCTCTACTATTGCCAGTTCTGCTGCAAGCAGTTTTTTATTCTTTCTGTCTTTTTATGAATGTAAATCCTACCTGTCAAGTTGAGAGCCAGTACAGTCACGCTCAGACCCAGCTCTCCAGGCAGATTCTACACTGTAGTTATACTGATAAACAAGCCTCACCTGCTCAAAAATCTGGGGAATATGGCGTTTAAATGCTTAATTATTAAAAGCCTTTTCATAACAAAAATAGATAGGTTGGCTCCTAGCAGCAGCACTCTACTTCCTCCAAAGAAGACAGAAGACAAATGGTCACAAAAGAACATCCAACCCCAATTCGCTTCCACTGCCGTGTGCTGACCACTGGGCAAACATGCCTTTCCTCTAAACTGAAGATATCTAGACAGTGGACAGAATCACTGGAATTGACAGCCTAGCTGCTCAGGTCAAGGTAGGCCTCTTCCTAGAGATTTCTTAGCCCACAGGATTTTCTGGAACCTGGAAGACCCTGTAATAAACAACAAGAGGCAAGTACAACCTCCAGTGACCATGGCGGACCCTGAGGAGTAGCTCTAGGTGCCAACCAAGTAAGTTCTCTGTCGTGTTTTAATCAGTAACTCAGGTAAAATTTTATCCTTCTCATAGATCTCTGATGCAGTTTGATAACTGAGAGGTTTTGGTGTTTAAAAGGACAGCCTCACCAAAAATTTTCAATCAAATATTCTCTCTCACACTGCCTTTCATAGTCTTAAAGATACTTTTCATTCTGCAAAAATATCTGTCATGGTCATTGTGCTGCTGTTTAAAACTTACGCTTTCACAAACCCCCAAAATTCTTGTGAGTTCCAGGGAGCCAAATTAAAGGATCCACCTTAAACAGGTCAGATACACCCCTCTCAACTTCCTGGTCCTCAAAATTTTCTCTTCCTAAATTTAACTTTGTCCTCTGCTCTGCCAATACCTTAAACAGGTGTAAGAGACACCAGACATTTCCATACTGGACAGAAACAAAGAGACCAGCTACCCCAGGATGTGACCAGCACCCAGCTTTCTCAAGTTCCCCCGCAAGACGACACCCACAAATAAGCAGGAAACAGTCTTGAGAATCCGCCACCCCCCAATTCCTTTAATCTGTTGTGCCTAACTTTCTGCCTTTGTAGCTGTAATGTGGGCACAAGTGGGTGTCCAAGCCTCCCTCTTTGTAGCTGTAATGTGGGCACAAGTGGGTGTCCAAGCCTCCCTCTTTGTAGCTGTAATGTGGGCACAGGTGGGTGTCCAAGCCTCCCTCTTTGTAGCTGTAATGTGGGCACAAGTGGGTGTCCAAGCTCCAAACCTTCCTCTCCTGGTGGACTCCACACACTCTGTCCCTTCTTGGAATCATGTCATGGCCCGTGGTTTCTGCTGTCCATCTTTCACAAAGACTGCAACTTTGAGCCACAGCCTTAATAAGTCCCTTCTCAACATCGGGGGCAATCAGCTTGTTTCTGATTGCCTCTATCCACCATGAATAATTATTACTGTTATTATTAGACTGAAAACATAACAAGTAAACAACCACCTTAGAAGGCCTCTGACGTTCCAACACGCACAGACCCTCAAGGTGCTATTGACATTGACTTCGACACTGGGGTTTGCCGTGCACTATTGTTTTCAGAACCTGAGAGAGAGCAGTGCTCTCTCGCAATAGATGTGCTTCAAGAGTTTGCTTCTGGAGGTTAACTGTGATTCTCTGGTCCCTCAAATGTAGTGCTCACCTTGTGCTTTCTCTGTTGTTTTTCTTGTGATGCAGCTAAACACAGCCGACAGGTAAGGAGCCAGCAGAGAGTGTTATACCCAGATCATGGTGTTCCCCAAAACCAACTAGGAGACCAAGTCCTGTATGTAAAAGCAAAGAGCTTTTATTCTTATACAAGTTTGCAAAGTCAGACTCCTTGTGTATCCATCATATTGGAGTGGTCAGAGAACCCTGAGCTCAGTTAGAGTTGGGTTTTTATAGTAGTAAAGGTAGGGGTGAGGGATTTCTAAGGTTCAGGACCCCTGATTGGCTGACATTTGCCTAGGGATGTCCTGGTGAAAAGTGATGGGTGTGTGCTAGCAGGTGATCCTATCTACAATGGATGGAATGTTAGAAATTTCCTTAGAATGATCTGTTCCTGGATGGTACCTGGGTAGTCTCAGTTTGTGGTCTTTCTCAGAACCAGGTATTGCCTCAGGGTAAACTACTGAGACTCAGGCCTCTATTGAACTTGTCATAGCTGGGTTTGACATTTCCCCTTTCACAAGTACCAATGATAGGTCCCAGTCATGGGTCCTGCTTGCCTATGGGTTTAAGGAGATAGTATTAGGACCCAAGAACCACTAGCTAACATGTTTGTATCTATCTGTTAATGCTGTCTCCTAGGAAGACAAGGAAGAGATCCCAGGGCGAAATGGGAACAGGAGGGAACCTAGGGGCTAGCATTGCTCTTGACAAGTTCTAAGGCACTACTGCCAAGTGTTAGGGAAGGGCCACAAGTTCTTTGCACCAGAGGGAAGGAGGGTGACACCCTGTTTTAGGGAGTAAGAACTTTCTCCAAGTAACCTGAGGGAATAGGAGCTTTACCCAAATGCCTTACTTCATAGTTCTATTGGGAAAAGGACTTCATAGTTCTATTTCTGTTAAGTATGCGTCTTAGAAAACAACAATTTTTTTTTCAATTGAAGTTTCTCTTAATATCAATACAAAAAATGTTATATGACTCAGTTTTTCCAAATAGCTTAAGCTTAGTAGAATTAGCAAAGACAAGGAGACTAGACATACATCCTTAGGTCTGAATAGATCTTGAGTAAAGAGAGACATTTTCTAAGCCACTGATTCTCAACTTTTTAATTCTTTGACCTTTTAATATAGTTCCCCATATTGTGGTGACCCCCGTTACAAAATTTTTTCTGTTGCTATTTTACAAATGCAGTTTTGTCACCAGGTGGTGGTGGCGTATGCCTTTAATTCCAACACTTGGGAGGCAGAGGCAGGAGGATCTCTGTGAGTTTGAGGCCAGCCTGGTCTACAAGAGCTAGTTCCAGGACAGGCTCCAAAGCTACAGAGAAACCCTGTCTTGAAAAACCAACAAACCAACCAACCAACCAAACAAACGAAAAAACAACCAACAAACCAAACAAACAAAAACAAAAACCCGCAAAAAAAACCCAAAGCAAAACAAAACAAAAAAACCAAACAAACCCCAAACAACTGCAGTTTTGTCATTGTTAAGAATCTTAATGCAAACATATGCATATGTAGTTCTAGGCTACCCCTGTAAAAAGGTTTTTCTTTTAACCACCAAAGGTCGAGACTCAATGGGCGGAGAAACTGCTTCAAGCCTTTGCCAGACTGCTTAGGTCATTGTCTTGCTGTGTTAGAAGAGATGAACATCCTAGTTTCTGGTTAACATTCGGTGCTTATGACTCTGATCCTACTTTTTAGCCTTTTATTTTAAGTTCAAATATTAACAATATAAAACATTTTATAAGCACGGATGCCTCATAGCCTTATAAATTTAAGTATTTTAAAAACTTTTTTAGAAATTAAAATCTCTTAAATGTCTTCCTGCAATATCAAAAATAAAGTACCTCTTTGGCCCCATCCTCGACAGCATACACATAGCCTGTCTTTTAGATCTCAGCCAGTTCCATTTCACTGCAACTGGTGTTTTTGGTGACTATCACCTGGCACTGGCATTTCAAAAACTATTAAGGTCCATCCTTGTAACTGGACTCTCTTTGGGACTCAAGTCCTGCCATACATTTGAAAACGTCAGTTTTTTCCTATGATCCCTATATGTCTTTATAATCATTATCACTTGGGTGACTCTTAAATTGACAAAGTCTAGCTGGCAGAGCAAGGTATATTTTTGAGTATAAAACCACTGAGGTGCAGTTTTAATACTTTAAATCACACACACACACACACACACACACACACACACACACATATATATATATATATATAAAATCTTGTTTTTAGACTGGGACATGAGCCATCTTTGCAAAAATCTATTCCAATCCAAACTATCTTGGGGATCTGTTGTTGCCTCCTAGTTAGGCCCACTCCATGTGGTTACCTCTAATCAAGATGGCAGTGAAATTATGTGGCATCCCTTTGTTTTAACTCTAACAAAATGGCAATTCAAAATTTAAAATGGAATCATGCCTTATAGTTTCTTTAAAATTACCCATGCATAGATTTTAAGTTAACAATTTTCAGTGTTACAAATTAACTTTTAACTAGTTTTATTTTAATTTCAACAGATTTTTGACCACATCTACAAAATAAACTTATAAACCTGAAGCTACAGAAACCAAGTCCAAATTCTTGGACTGTTCTGCTTTGTTTTCTTCTCCTTGTCATTGTGTCAAGGGCTCAGAGTGACAGGGTGACAGAGGAAACTTTTAAATCAGCATGGGTCTAGTGAAGGCAGAGACATAATCCAACTCTAGAGCCAGCTTTTCAATAAAGAACAACATAAAGCAGTTTTAACATTATCTACATCAAAAAGTTATCTGAATTTCTGCTAACCCAAATCCAGTAACCAGGACTCAGAGATAAATTCTGAGGTCAGGCCCATAAATGTGGCCACAGTAGTGATGTCTCAGCTCCATGCTTGCAAGAATACTTACACAGACAAACTTTTCAACAAAGCAAGCGTATTCAGTATTTGCAGGTATGAGAAACCACAACAGACATAGTTCACATCCCTTTCTGGCCTTATGTAACTTCTTATATACCTTTAATCCATTTTTCCTCTCTTCATTCTTTCAGCCTCCTGCTTTCTCCCTTGCTTTCCAGACAACATACCAAAGTCTTTCTCACTTTTTACTAAAGTCTTTCTCGCTTTTTAGACAACATAAAAATTCTTACCAAAGTCTTTCTTGTGGTTTCCCTCAGAACTATATAATATATTGTATTAGGATTATATTGTATAGGATTAGGAGGTGTGGCCTGTTGGGCGAATGTGTCCCTGGGAGTGGCCTTTGAGGTCTCCAAAGCCCATGCCAAGCCCTCCCCCTTCTCTCTCTGCAAACAGATCAGGATGTAGAATTCTTAACTACTTCTCCAGCACCGCATCTGCCTGGGTGCCACTATGTTCCCTGCCATGGTGATAATGGGCTAAAGTTCTGAAAGGTAAGCAAGCCGCTAATGAAATGTTTTCTTTTGAGTCTCCTTGGTCATGGTGTCTCTTCACAGCAATTAGAACAGTGGCCAGGACACCTCCTAAAGTGGAGTCCAATTACGTAACATTTAAAAAAAAATCTCTTTAGATTTTGTCTTTTATAATCTCCAGGAAACTCACTTGAAAGGAAGAGCAGCTGCCCCCTAAACTGAGACTAAAAGATAGAATCTCTATGTTTGGAGAAGCTCAACTATTGTGAACAATTAGGGAGATGCCTGCAAAACAGCTGCCAGCGTCAGGAAAAGCCGATTTGTCAGATTCAAAGATGTTAGGAAAACAGCTTGAGGGTCCAGGCATGTCAGCACCCAGAGCAGTGGCAGGGATGATATAGCCCAATCTGCCTTTGTTGCTCCCCAGGAACCCACTTACCACCTCTTTCCCACGGAGCTCCTCTGCCTGGAGGTGATCCATCCTCATTTGCGTCAGGTGACAGTGGGTGAGAGGTGGTGGGACCCTAGGGGCTCCTGGTTTCATTTCACTAGGTTAACATTCTGGGTTCCAAGGGGCTTCTTTCCCTCAGCACTAAGGCCCTGGGATAGTTGTTCTTTTGTGACCAAAGTGTCAGGTTAGATGGTTGCACCCTTTGGGGAAGCTTTTTTTTTTCTCCCCAGAAGCAGCGCTAGGCTTCTCATCCTCAAGCCTCAGGATCTGTTGAAGGCAGATATGTAAGGAAAGCAGAGTAAGGAAAGCAGAGCCGGTAGATCTAAAGAGGCAAGAGGAAAATAAACCATTTGTTGCTCCAAATGTTACTGACAACTTAAGTAGCTAAAATTTATACGGTGAACATTTTTTATTTGCAATGAAGCTGTAGCATAGTTGATACCATTTTTCCCCCAAGAAAGAAAAATTATCTGTGGAACAATGCTGATCTAATATATCGCAGAAGTTAAAGCTGATATTTCATAACTCTTTATTTTTTGTACTTAAAAACAAATGTCTACCATTACTCAGTGTGATTCTTGGGGGCAGATAAGTAAATTGAACAGTATGCTTGTTTCTCTTGTATCAGTACTAATGTGTGGTGATCAGTACTAAGCTGGGTCAAAATCAAATGTATGAAAAGTCCAAAGCAGCTACCCACTCTTCTCATTGGAGCTTTTGGAAGAGAAATAAGCATGATCTTTGACTGGGACACACTTATGGGATGTTCCTTGTCAGAACTGTGGAATAGTCATTTAAAGTGGACATGAGCTAGACAATGACCAAATAAATGTATTCAAAAGAAAGAAGGGCTACTCCGCTGTGCCCTTTGAAATTATCCTTCTTGCTCACCATTTACCCCACTACATAACTGGGAGAAAGCCCAAAGGTGTATTATCTTCTTAGGTAATTTCTTTTTAAGGGAAAAGAGCCAATTACAGTACCTGCCAGAAATAATACTTTTACACGAGGTAGAACATATTTGTGAAGCTTTCTTCTCAGCAGCAATTCCCCCAAAAGACTTTTTGTAAGAGCTGTGACTCCTTCCATCTCCCTGCCTTCCCTAGTGCCCTGGTTGATTACCAGAGCTGTGGGTGGTCATTGATTGTCACCAGGGGACTGACCACCCTAGTGAGAGATTGCCATGCAGGATGCAGGGATCCGCACGCAAGGGTGTCACATGTCCACAGTGCCACACTGCCAGGAACCTGAGCACAGAACATCAATTCCAAGGAAAAGAATAAAGCTTGATTTTCAAGTCCAATGATTCTCTGGCCTCTTTATAGGACCTGCCAGTCTGTGGAAGGTCTTTTTGACAGGCGACAGAGGTTTGCTGTGCACATGGAGCCCGCTGGTAGTGGTTGGTGATGAAACTCAGGGTAGGAACTTGACTGGCAGCATGGGCAGTGTTCCGTTGCTGACAACTAGGACCAGCTCTCTATAACTGAAAGATTTTTAATAAATATCAGACAGGAGAGAGGCAGAAATCCAAACTTCAAATCGTTTACACTTTAGTAGGTTTTGTGCCAGTGTGAGGGGAGGATGGTGATGCATCAGTCACTGGCTCGCAGCCGGGACCAAAAGCCTGGTAAAATCAACTCCAGGAAGCAAGGGTTTATGCTGTCTCCCAATTTAAGGGTATAACCTATCACGGTGGGAAAGCGTGGTGATATAAACATGAGGCAGCTGGCCATGTTATAGCCATAGTCAGAAAACCAAGCGATGACCGCCTCTGCTCAGCTTGACTTCTTTGTTACTTTTTCCCCAGCTCAGGCCCTCAAGAGATGGAGCCACCTATACTCAGGATGGGGTTCTCCTTCTCAGTTAGATCTCTCTGGAAACACCCTCACGGAGTTGCCCGGAGGTGTGTCTCCTAGGTGATTCCAACCCCAGGTCAAGTGAATGTTGACAACTGACCATCTTGCTTGCCTCCACTAAGAAAGTTATCAGAAGGCAAAACAGAGCACTGTTCTCTTTGATTCCTCAGCTGATGGGTGTTGGGATGTTGCCCACATCCTAATTCCCTCTGATAAGATGTGGTGTCAATTACAGATAGTATCTGGGTGACCTGGGGCCATCAAAGCATTTGGATGTATGTAACATGGCTCTCAAACAAAGCTGCTCTAAGATTGCTCGATAATCTCAGGTGCCTTGTTGGTGAGAGCTGCCATGACAGTGAAGAGGGTAGAACTGGATTTGGAGAGATCTGGGAAGTGTCTCGAACATTCTAGCTCATGGAAATCTTAAAACACCTAGCTAGTACAGTCCTTGGATGGACATTGATGACTTCTCATTTGTGAGACAAGATAACTTCTTCCAAAGCCCTTCCAATGACATGGTGCTATGTTTTACCCTTGTCTTCCACGGAGAAAGGGGTATTTTCTTATGTACTTTTTACAGCAAGTTAGATTTTAGCAGTTAGAGCAGGAAAGGGATATGCTTTCAGACAATAAAGTTCATTCTACTAATGGTTGTTGTTCAGTTTAATAGTGTATTTAAAAATAATTGTTATTATTATTTTTTTAAAGACAAGATCTTAAACTATAGTAGAGACTGGCTCTGAAATCATAATCAAGTATCCTCAGATTCCTGAGGGTAAGAATTACAGGTATGTGTGTGCCAATATTCCTGGTCTTGATACAGTTTTGTTTATTTGTTCATTTATTTATGCTAGGGATTGAACTAGACACGTGTTCTCATGAAAGCTATAATCCCAGTTTCCATAGGATTTTCGAATAAAATGACTTAACAAGGTGTTCTATATGGTACTCCAAATACCTCACTACCTAGTCTCTTGGAATATGACCATATTTGGAAACAGGGTTATAGCAGATGTGATTAGGTGGGACACAGCAATACCACAGTAACGTGAGTGCCTTATCCAAAGTGACTGGTGTCCTCGTGAACATGAATATGACCTTGAAGAAAGCCTCCTGTGGTCTAAGGAGAGAGGCCCAGCACAGAGCCTTCCTTCAGAGTGGGCCGACTTTGCTGACAACCTGATCTTGGATGTCCAGGCTCTACAATGGTGAGACCATGAGTCCCTGTTGATAAACTAGCTGTGGCTGCCCTGGCAAATAAGTACAGGGAGATAACTGAAAAAAAAATCCAACTTGGGGCCTTAGCATGAATTGGAATGTTTTATGTGGTACTGGCCAGAAGAGGGAAGATGAGTGAACAGGTAGAAAGGAGACTTGTACATGTCATACTTCAGAATGTCATGGAGGCACCCACTACCATGGAGGGATGTGAACTTGAAAGGAAGGAAGACCTATGGACAATGTATGGAAATAATAAGGCCCTGTGCAGAGGCAGAATGGGCAGCAAGACAGGATCCTTGTTGATGGGCTCGAAGATGCTGGAGGAAAGGACACCAAAGCCCATTCATCCAAGACGCAGTCTCTCACTGAATCTTGAGATAAGCTGGTGATTACCAAACCCTGTCTCTACAACACCCTTCACAGCAATGGCAAAGTCCCAAAGATGGGTGTTTGAGGGCTGAACCTGATCAACAAGAAGGGGTTGCTGGGGCTTCATTTTCGAAATCTTGATTTGGTGTTTGTGGGGCACCCATCTGTATGGGAAGTTCTGAGCTGGTTATAAGCTTGGAGCAGGTCTTCCAGGCTCAGAAGGAAGGGTCTGTTCCCCAGCTAAGCAGCTTTAGGCTAAAACTGAGGCTACCCCATGTGGATAAACACATCGGGAAGGAGAATGTGGCAAGGGATGAGAGCGCAGTGTCTCCCTCGAATGTACCACTGAAGGGGGATTCTTGGAAGTGAGATTAGTGACTGTCGCCCGGGTATATTCTTAGGCTTCTTAACGTGTATCACCAATGAATTTCCCCGAGGATTGTGCCAATTTATTATGCCATGCAGTAGCACTGTGTAAGTAGATCTTTTCCTATTAGGTTTTAAAATCTATTTGCGTTTCCTACTCTGAGCTGTCTTCCGTTTCCCGGGTTAAATCTTGCTTCATCAAGATGAATTAGTCTTTGCGTGCATGACTTAATTTCCTTTATCAGAGAGGTACATGGCTCACTTCTTGTAATTTAAGCCACAACCACTTTAACATCATAGCCTCGTCGCTGCCTCTGCTTGTTCCCTGGAGAGCTGGGACTCGCTCAGTCTGAGGCAAGTGGAGAGAAAACTCCAAGGCTCTGAGGCCTGTGTCTCTTTCCAGTCTTGGGGGTTCGCCAATGGTTCAGTGTGACTAGAAGCCTGAGGCTAGGTTAGCTACACAGGTACCTGTGATATCTGTTGCAAGCAGAGAAGAAAAGGGAGAAACTGAGGTAGCCAAGAAAAAGAAGTCAGGCTGGAAGGATGAAGCTTCCCTGATAGGTAGTGTAGTTGGTTGTTTTTTTACTCTTTTGGCTCTTTGTCTTTGGGGGGCCCATCACCCAGCTCCCAAATACATCACATGGAATCTTATTCTTTCTTATGAATGCCCAACATTAGCTTGACTTATTTTTAGCCTTTAACTTTTGCTATTTCTGTATATATTCCTTTACTTTTTACTCCATGGCTTGCTGTGTAGCTGGGTGGCTGGCCCCTGATGTCCTCCACGCCTCCTTTTCTTGTTCCTTGATCTCTTCTCAACAGATTTCTCCTCCTATTTATTCTATCCGCCTTCCAATCCTGCAATCCTTTCTCCTGCCTTGCTATTGGCTGTTCAGCTCTTTATTAGATCAAGCAGGTGCTTTAGACAGGCAAAGCATCACAGGGCTAAACAAATGCAACATAAGAGAGTGCAATACATCTTTGCATCATTAAAACAATGTTTCAAAGCATAAACAAGTGTAACATACCTTAAAATAATTTTCTACAACAGGGTATGACTTCCCAGATGCTGTGCTTCTGTTCAGTAGGGCGCCCCCTCCAGGCTAACCAAAGCATGACCTGGCCATTCCATGGGTACACACACACACACACTATCTGTGATTACCAGTTAGTCATAGTCTATACTGATACAACAAAATACCCAGGATAGGGCAGTTAGTAAATAGTGGAAATACATTTTCTATGACTCAGGAGGCTGGAAATTCAAGCTCAGTGCTAGAGAGTGGATGCTTTTTGAGGTGGTGCTTTTGGAAGGAGTAGAAGAGTGGAGGAAGGGACATGGTCAGTGCCTACGAGCCTCCTTATTAGGACACTAAACAATCTGTGGGGATGGATGGTTCATGACTTAATATTCCAAAAGCCTTACTTCTTAATACCTATGTGAATTTTATTGGGACTCAAACATTCAAACTATAGTACCAGCGTAAAGCCCTATCTTTCAGATTGGCTGTCTTAGACTACTTTCCCAAGAATTCAGAATGCTGCCTACAGGTCAGGTGGATCCCAGCCTGACCCCCTGGGTCTGCCCATGTCCAGAGGGTTCTGCTCCATATGTTCTTGGTGGAGGATGCTGCAGCTTGGATGGAGGGTCGTGTGCAGCCCAGCTTCACCCATGAAACACGGGGACTGTTGGAGCAACACGCTGAGCTCCTTTATAACTCAACTACCTGCAATTGGCTTCTTTCACGGCAGATCTAATTCACTGCCAAACAATGACAAATGCCTTCACCCTTGTGCCTGCTGCCCCTAGGAACCCACCTCTGCCAAGGAGCAATTCCGTCCACAGAGAACAATTAGTAAAGTGGACTTTTATACTTACCTTGATGCTGCTATTACTCTTCAGCAGGCACAGTTACCATGATGTAAATGCTACATTCTAATTAGTTTTTATGGGTGTATTCATCCAATTAGCAGCGTTTCTACAGAGCTTGATGAGGCGAGCCCAGCTAAGGAGGAGGCGCACGCGCGCGCGCTGGCAGAAGGAGAGTGATGATGGATGGTTCCACACGTGTGGCAAATAAAACATTTGACAAGCAATCTTCGGTTTTTAATAACATGAAACATTGCGAGGGAAGAGGGACAGGGTAAGGAATAAATCTATTTTTATAGATCTGGAAAAGCAATGGAATCGCCCTGAGAACAAGTATATCTCCAATGAGACTATAATTGTAGGTGATTTCAATTATTCCAAATAACTGAAACTCTCTAAGGTATTTTGCACCATACATCCCCTGAAAAAACAGACACTCAAGAGGTCGTGCCTGGTTTCTGATCAAGGAGGAGCCTGAAGCAAGATTTCATATTCCTCTCTGCTTACCAAGTTGGAACCTTAAATTAGAATTATCCAAGACACCAAGGTCAAACCAGGCTGCGAGTTTATTACAAAGATGACAGGATATTTAGTGTACAGCCAGACTCCTCCTCTGTTGCTAAGAAAGTGGCTTCTGTTGGGTGATGCCTGCTGGCTGACTTTAGATTCTGTGGAAGCCTTCCAGTTGCATCCAGAGATGCCCAGGAGCTTCCGGGAACCCTGCTTCGGTAAGTGGGGCCACCCTTTGAGTAATACATCAACGGTGTATCCTGTGTATCACACTAATATATCATGAGGAGAACAACTTGCTTTAGTGATGGATGGCGTGATGGAGCTGGGAGGTGCCATGCATTCAGGGATAGGCTGCCCCTGGCTCTGATGCCTGCTTATTGGAAATGCTCTGTGAGGACCCCAGAGTGGAGGGTGGCAGAGACCATGGTCTCCTTTATTTAAAGCACTTTATTTATGTTGCTGTCAAGGTTCCTTGCAGATCATTCTAGAACATGTTTTTATTCTGATTTCCAGGTGATAAAAGAATAATGCATATAGATTCTGCATTTAGAAAGATCCTTAAAAGTCAAGGTCGGGACTAGGTAGGGGGTGTACACCTGTAATCCTGGCAACCAGAAAGCTGAGTCCTGAGACTCTCAGGTTCCAGGCCAGCATGGGATACATAGTTGGGCCCTGTCTTAAAAATAAGCAAATTACGTTTAAAAAATAAAAGGCCAGGCTCTTGGAAAAGCCAAGAGGTGCATATCTCCGTTGGGGGCAGCAATTACTTCTCTTTGATTCCCCATAAAAGTGTTCATCTTGGTAGCTCTTACACTCATTTCAAAAATGGAGCAATGTTGAGAGTGTGGTGTGTGTGTGTGTGTGTGTGTGTGTGTGTGTGTGTGTGTTGTTCCTCAGGTTTAGTTCATACTGATTTTGAGACAGGGTTTCTCATGCACCGGTATTATTTTTAACAAATTAACAACACTCCCAGGTAATCTGACAACCCTTTTCTCACTCCCCATGTTCCTGTCCCTTCCTCCTCTTCTTCCCCTTCTTTATTTTACGATACCACTAAACGGCAATTTTTGTCACGCTGGGGGAATCTCTGAAATAAACAGGTTTCCCTAAGCCATTATAGGCACAGCCCAGACAAAGCACCAGATCCTGGCCACACAGCCAGCAGCTGCGGACAACATAGCAGTGGGAACTACGTCTGCAAGACTGGAGCTAAGGGCTTTTTTATTAATGCAAAATGGAGGAGGAGGGCCTCCAGTACTTGGACGCTCCTTTGTTGTCTACAGAAGAGAGGAGCAGGGACGAGCAAAGCGCAGGCAGCTTCTGAACAGATGTACACAGGAAGAAGCAACTGCTGCTTCTGGATCTAAATGAGCAGAAAGGGGGGGGGGTGGTCTGTGTTCAAGTTTTACAAGGTCTTCTGTGTGCGTGTGCTCGTGTGCACACATATGTGTGTGCACACATGCACGTGTGTGCCCACAGGAAGAACTGAAGATGGCATTGGGTATTGTTTCTCAGGCACCATTCAGATTTTTTTTATTTTACTTTTAGGTGGGGTCTCTTACTGACCTGGAACACTCCAAGTAGCCCAGGCTGGCTTCTCCAGCTCTGGGTTTAAAGGTAAACACTACTGCTCTACTTTAAAGTGGGTGCTGGGTTCATACTCAGGACCTCAGACTTACACAGCAGGCACTTTATTCTCCCCAGGCGCTTTAAAATGAACCAACTTAAGGCAACTCCGAACTTTCTGCTTGCTGTGGGTTCCAGGCAGATCCCCCTGAGGTCAGAGATGGTGACAACATGTTTTTGTAGGACATCATGTTTATTCGTACACCCTACCGAGTCTCTTCCTGTCAGTCATCCTTGGAGCTGCTTAACAAATCAACTGAGAGTTCTTCCTAAATGTCTACAAGGTTCTTTATGAAAAAGATTAGTCTAGCCAGGCAGTGGTGGTGCACACCTTGAATCCCAGCACTTGGGAGGCAGAGGCAGGCAGATCTCTCTGTGAGTTCGAGGCCAACCTGGTCTACAAAGCCAGTTCCAGGATGGCCAGAGCTATTATATAGAGAAAGCCTGTCTCAAACCACCCCCACAATAAAAGATGAATCTGTTCTGGGACGAATAGCTTTTAATGTGGACAGTGTTAGTTGCATATGACAAGGGCTGTTGCTGCGGGTAAAGCTCCTGGACTGGGCCCTAAGGGACCAGACTGGAAAATCAAAATGAACTCACCAACACTTAACTCCAAGTCACCAAACTAAGCAAAGTGGTCACGTGGTCTCCAGATAAGTCAGGAGAGACAAGAGGTATACAGGCCAGCTCTAGCCGGCATCCAGGTAAAGTTCTCTTCTGCCTTTATTCTTGCATGGAAAGCTAACTTGATGTCCCAGTTTGATTGTCTTGGGGATCATGTCTCTTTCCTCTTTACCTTACAAGGAATGGAACCTTGCCAAGACCCATCCTCTTGTCTCTCGTTTCTGTTCTCTTTCGTCCTTCTCTGTCTATAAAAATAGCCTGCTCAGCCCGTGAGGACACAGTCCATCCTGTGGAATAGAATAGTCGAGAACAGAAGATAAAGTTATCTAATATCATTAAACTAAACTGCAATGATATTTGGGTTTTGCTACACAGTTTTAATTATAAAACTATTTCAGAGGATATATCTATAATGAATTATATTCAGTAAATTGACATACACGATTTGAATCACCACTGAAGAGACTGATGACATGGCCATTAAAGCAATCAATGTCATCTTGCTAGAGAGTTTTAAATTTTACAAATAACAGTCCTTTCATTACGTCATTTCAATAGCTCGTCTCACGTCAACTCCTAGCATAGACTGGGTGTGCGTCATATCACCATTTTATGGAAAAGGACCCTGGCACAGAAGAGGTTGAGGGCTTTGCCCAAGCCCCTTAGGCCCAGGCCAAGAGAAAATATTTAACTGTGCTATGTAGTGACAGGTCACCTCTACTCACTACCTTGTGCCTGTTACCTCCACCCCAGGAACCATTCCAGGGTCCAGGACCCCTAAATAGTCATTCAGGGCTAGGTTCCCAGGAACCTGGGTAGCAGCAGCTTGAGATGTGTTGTTAAATGTACAGATGTTTGGCTGGAGTCACTGGGGTCATCACAGCTAAAACAGAAATTTTTAAGTGAAGGAAGGGGTAGGGGGAACCTGGAGCCCCCGAAGGGCCCTACACTGCCAACCTATCAGTTCTGTGAAACAACAGCTGATTTAAAACAATGTTTCCAATGGTATGAGCCACAGTTCTGGGTCACCCCTTTACAAAAGCTTCATTTCTTTTGATTTTATATGTATGGGGTTTTTGCCTGCATATTTATCTGTACACCACATACATGCAGGGCCTGGGGAACTCAGAAACAGAAACTGGATCCTTTGGAATTGGAGTCGTAGATGGTTGTGAACTTCCATCTGGGTGTTGGAACTGAAGGTAGATCCTCTAACAAGAGCAGCCAGTGCTCTTAACTGCTGAATCATCTCTCCAGCCCCTGAGCCAGCCTTTCAAGATTGCCTCCTCTCGGCTCCACAATCCTGACACTGATGAGGCACACACATTAGGCAATTCCCATTGCTCCTATCATTAGGACATTCTCTACCATGTCCCAGCTAAGAATCAGGAAGAGTACATGGTTTCTGCTTTCCAAACATAACCGACCACTGTGAATGAAAGCAGGGACACTCAGGCATAGGATCCAGCCTGTCTTCCCTCGCTATCAAATCTGGGACCATTGTTGGAGTGATACTATAGAGTCATATTTTGGGGCCTGAGGGTACGGAGGAATCTCACTATCCATGGGTGGTAATTCCCAAGCATGCTGCCATGCTAACACACAACTTGCATGCTTGGAGGTGCCAGAGGGTGTGAGGCTCCATGCAGGATCAGGCCCAGAGAAACCAACCAAGAGAAATGCCAATCAGCCCTCAACATATCTAGAACTACACAAAGACAAGACCTGTCCTGGCATGGGAGATCATAGTATTCTTTATCTGTCAATGGCAGAGAATAGCATCAGCTTGTCAAGGTTCAGAAATTCACAAGATCAAAGGGTGATTATTAAAAAAACATACAATTTGGCTTTGTGTTGAGAATTAATATAGAAACAGAATGACTTGATATCTTGTGTGTGCAGCATCTGCCCAGTTTGCAGGAGGTACAGACTGGTAATAGCCAAGTAGATGGGAAACCCATGGGTATATCATATTGAAATCACATCTGCAAAAACAGACCTAAGAATATATCTGACACCCCAGACACTCTCATTTGGACCCCATAAAGAGGAAGGCACTAAACCCAGCAGGCAGACAAGTCCCAATTGTCCCCAGGTCTGCAGCTCCGCACAGTTCCCAATACCAGACACAACACACTTGAACTTCTACCCGTCTGCCCTCCTGTTGAATTTGCTCATCTGTTCCTGCCCCTTGCCTGCATGGTCTGTACCTCACGTCCACAGTCCCAGGCCTCTGTTCTGTGAGACGCTGGGACCCCAAGGTTCAGCACTGTGCCTCCAGCTGCTCTCCAGCTGGGTTTGTCAATATCTCATTCGGCCACCTGTGGGGACTCTTAACACTGATATTAACCCTCTGCCTCTCCCTCTGCCTCCGGTCAGCCGCTTCAACTCTTTGTCGCCTACCGTTCTGTAACTTACACACATACATAAGGATGCAATTTTCGGGTGATGTATAATGGGTGATCTGTGAGTTAATATTTGTTTAAGATTGGGAGAAAAGAACTCCTGTTTCCCAAAAGCCAGCTATCCAAGTAAATTGGGACACTTGCTGAGATGCAGTCAATGGAAGCTATATAGTCTGTGAACTGATTGCTGCCAGTAAATTCTGACGGTGTGGAAAGATGAGGGTGTCTGTGTTCCTGGCACAGTGTGCTTCCAGGACTGGCGACTGAACCTAGGGCCTTGCATCCACTCTGTGTCAAAGGCTCTACTATAGCTACACTCCCAGTCTTGTGACTCACCTTCAAGTCTCATTACACGCAGCACGAGACATCTCATTCTCAATGAGGATATCGTGGCCTTATTGTTTATGTCCTTTTCCAAACCCATGTGTTCATAGCTGCCAGTGTGATGGTGTTAAGAGGCTGGGCCAACAGGACGGGATAAAGTTGTGAAGACTGAGCCCCAGTGAATGAGCTCAACGCCTTTGTCCAAGAGGCTTCATCCAGCAACAGGGTGCCTTCGTGCCTATAGAAAGCAGCCCTCAGCAGACTCCAGTTCCAGAACCTTGATCTTGGAGCCCTATGTCTCTAGAACTATGAATAAATAAATTCTTCTTTGACACATCAACCTGTCTCGAGCATTTTGGTACAGCAGTGCAGAGGGACTAAAGCAATGGCTTACTCAGTTGGCAGAACATCGTTTACTAAGAGGACTGCTTTCCCTGATGAGTTACCAAGAGACCTTCGTTGGGAAGGGCAGGTAGTTCTGCCACTAGATTCTGTTCGGGAAGTCCCTGCACCAACACAACCCTCAAAATGCCACATGCGGGTTTGAATGTCCAGTATGTTAAAAGGGTTTCTATAAATTAATCTTTTTACTTGTAAACGTGTGGGTGAAAGACATAAGCCCAAAATGTTTTCTTCTGGGGAAGACTTCAAAATATGGATCCAAATTCTTTATTATATGTAGAGCTGCTTGGATGTCAGTTCACTTTCGTCAGTTTTAATATTTTAAATTAAATTAGCGCATTTCATAAACCCACAAAATTTGTTGGCACGATACTATTTATAATGTCCTCTCATTATCACTTAAGTGCATTCGGAATCTGCAATGACATCTTTTTCAGTTCTGATATGGAAAAATGGGGTTTTCTCTTATTATGACCTTCATTAATACATTTTGTTAATCTGTTAAAAATCCAGCTCTCAGCTCTGTCAATGATCCCCGCTTGTATTTGATCTCCATTTCATTGATTTATTTCCTAATCTCCTTCTGCCCACTTCCCTCAGGCTCTGCCTACTGTACTTTGTCCAGATTCTTAGGGAGAATGCTCCATGCTTGTTCTTTCATCTTCCGCTTTTCTGCCTTGTGAGTTTATAACTGCAACGTTTTCATTCAATAGCTTCAGTTTCAATCTGTTGTGTTTGGGTGTAATTAAGTTTAAAAAGTATTCTTAATCACCCTTATAACTTAACCATAATCACTGGGTAACCAAGAAGGCCACTGCTGAATTTCCAGTTATGGAAGCTTCTGTGGCTGTTTCCATGGTGAGTGTCTGGTCAGCTTCTTTTGTGGTAATAATTCATATTCTAGATTCTGTGAAGGCCAGTTGGGTCAAGCTATTAAACTTCTCAGACCTTCTGGCTATGCCCTCAGCCAGCCAAGTGCTGACTGTATAGGCATGTATCCTCAAGCTTGGCATTAGTGTCTGTCTGTCTGTCTGTCTGTTTACAGTACTAGGCAAGTGCTTCATCACTGAGCAAGCTTCATCCTCAGCTCCAGTATCACCTCTTATGAGAACACCACATATATGGCTTGGGACTTGGCCTTCAGATCCCATTTCCTATCACACCCACAAAGTCTTTATCTCCAGAGATGGTCAGGCTGTCAGTCACTTGGAGCCTACGGGGTCAGTAGGTGTGTGGTAGTGGGAGGTGCAAACATCCAGTCTACAATACACATGCTCTCCACAGAGATATCTTCTGTTTTATTAAGTGAAATGTACCACCCACACATATTAATAGGATACCCCTTCCATTATCTCTCTGCCTGCTTTTTTATGCCCTTATTTATTTAACTTCACCCCCTTGGTCTGACTTGAACTGTGAATAATACTTTGAATTCTCCTGCCATTGTTCTGCTTCTTTGGGTATGTCTTCACAACTTTCACAACTTACATTGTATAAAAGATGAAGTGATTGACGCTCAGGCGTTGCTATTTCAACGTTTTGATTATTAATTGTGGGTACGAACACTATTCCTCTTGCAGCAATACACTTTTAGTTTAGTTCTGAACTTTTTTCAACAATTAGTAATTAGCCCCAATTCCTCATTTTTCCATTTGCTTAGTGTTTCCCGTTTTATTTGTTTATTTTGTTAGTCCCTTCATTTTAGCCTTTCTAAATCATAGGGCCCTGGCTGTGCTTGTGAATAGGTCTTTTATAGAAACAGTCTAGCTGGGACTTGTTTTGTGAACAAAATTAGAAAACTTTAGTTTTTGCTGTGGACAGTGAGCTCAAGTCGTTCACACTGACCAACATAACTGACTCCTTTGGTCTCATTGTGTCACGTGAGGCTTCTGTCCATCCATGTTGTGTATGGAAACATCGGTCTGTGTTCTTGGTATTAAGACAATCTAGCTTTTGATTTGAGTACTTGTGTTGGAGATTCCACCCTGTGCCTGGTCATGTGTTTGTCATTTGCTACTCCCTTTGGTGTCCCTGACTTCTGCTTCACATCCTTACAGTCAGATGAGCGAACCCTCTGATCTGTCCCTTTTCCCAGAGCCCTTATTTCAGTGGGGCTGTTTCTGCTCCATCAGATGATACACCATCTGGATGGTGATTTTCTCTCTTTGTTTTATTCTTACATCTATAATTAAATACAGTTAATTCCTCCTGTTGTTTTCCAAATGTTTACCACCCACAATGGGGTGGGCAACACACATACACACACATACATACATACACATATACATACACATACATGCAAATACACATACACATACATATATACATACACACACATACACACATTTCTAGTGACAGATCACAAGGGCTCATCTGTGGCTGAATCCATAGATAGGTCAAATTTTGAATAGACTATTGGCAGATAATAGAACTGTTGGAGGTGGAACCTGATCAGAGGGGATGTGTGTGTGTGTGTGTGTGTGTGTGTGTGTGTGTGTGTGTGTGTGCAGGGGCATGCTGTACTAATCGCCTGGGTGTTTCTCAACCTAATCCTGCTGATACAAGATCAGTCATGCAAGGAAAAGGCTCATTTTCTGGTAAAGTTTTCCAAGAATGATGCGTATAGGATTCCCTATGTTCTTACGTATTTTGATTTTCTGTGGTTTAGCACCCAAAGGTCAGATGAACTGAAAAAAAATCAAGTCTTGGGCTTATTATTTTTTCCTTTGAGAAGATTTTCATTTTAATTCAATCTTGACTACTTACTGACAATTAGCTAATGAATTGTTATTTCTGTGAAACCCAAACACAGGCACCCCCCACCCTCACCCCCACCCCACCCCGGGACAGGCAGCCTGCCGCTGTCTACCTCCCAGTCATGCTATTCTGTTTGCTCGCTGTGCGTTTTCTACGCTGCTCTTAGAAACCTGAGCTTTGCTGGACTCTGCCCTCCTTATAAATGATCAGATCTTTATATTTTAACAATCTTTGGCTGTCTTTCTTCACCTCTACAGTCCAGTTCCTTCTCTTATGTATGTCTCAGAATGAGTCATTCTGGATCTGTTCTCCCAGGTGCTGGGGTCAGGGTACTTCCACTGTGCTGAGTCAACTTTTCTTTCTAAAAGTTTACCTGGATTTTAAGTATAAATTGTAGTTTCCTTTCATATTTGATTTCCAGCTGCCAGGATTCCATGCCTATCTGTGCTGGAGTCTCCTTGTCTCCCTGCCAACTACTTTCCTGGCAAGCATTTCTTCTCATCCCCTTTCCTCTCTTCAGGTCACATTTTTACTTTTGGATTTTCTACTTTTATTTTCCTATATGCCAGTGTTTGATTTTCACCATGGTTTCCTTGGCCATTATGATTTCTCTAATTTTTTCTTTTTTCCAGACGAGGTACACAGTACAGTGCAGGTGGGGCCCAGAGCTCACTATGTCATCTCCCAAATGCTGGATTACAGGTGTGGCCACCACGCCTGACCACCACTAGTTATTCCTGTCATGATATTTCTCCAGTTCTCTATTTTTTTAAAAAAAATATTTATTTATTTACTTATTTACTTATTTATTTATTATGTATACAATATTCTGTCTGTGTGTATGCCTGAAAGCCAGAAGAGGGCACCAGACCTCAGTACAGATGGTTGTGAGCTACCATGTGGTTGCTGGGAATTGAATTCAGGACCTTTAGAAGAGCAGGCAATGTTCTTAACTGCTGAGCCATCTCTCCAGCCCAGTTCTCTTTTTCTAAATGCAACCAACTGCTGTTTTATTTATTCCTTTAATGTAAAAAATGTTTCTTTTGTTTTTTTAGTTCCCAAACACTTATTTAATTGCATTCAATTTAGTTTAGGATTTTTCTTCTCCCGTTTTTGAAGATTGACTTTACTTGTATATTTGTGTATGTGTCTCTGTGTGCATGTGTGGGGGGGGGGGAGAGGGAGACAATGAGAGAGAGAGAGAGAGAGAGAGAGAGAGAGAGAGAGAGAGAGAGAAAGAGATCACATGCTCACATCCGAGTGCAGGTACCTTTGGAGGACAAGAAATCTCCCGGAGCTGGACTTAGAGGAGGCTGTGAGTCACCTAATATGGGTGCTGGGAACTGAACTCTGGCCCTCTGAAGAGAGCAACAATTGCTCTTAACTGAGGAGCCATCTCTCCAGTCTCTAGGGCTTTTTCATACACCTTCTTTGCGTTATGGTTATTTGGGGGAAAAGAGAAGCCTGTATGCTTCCACCTTGAGGTTGTGTTTTTCTCACGGGGATTTATCTTTATGAATGAAGAATCCCCACACCCCTGTCCTTTGCATACATGGACGGTGGCTTGGGATGACCTAGGAACACACGCTTTTCTTATGCCCCATGCAGCCTTCTTCTCTACGGATGCGCAGAGGGCGTGCACCTTCCTACTTTTGTTTGACTTGACAGATTCCTATATTTCAGCAGGGGTTCTCAACCTGTGGGTCAAGACCCCTTTGGTGGGGTCACGTATCAGATATCCTGCATATCAGATATTACATTATGATTCATAACAGTACCAAATTACAGTTATGAAGTAGAAACAAAATAATTTTATGTTTGGGGGTCACCACAACATGAGGAACCGTGTGGAGGTGCTGCAGTGTTGGGGAGGCTGAGAAGTACTGCTGCATTTCTTCTTTCCTGTCCTCAGCTCTACCGACCTCTTTGCACCTCACTGCCTCTCTCCAGGTCGGGCTTGGTCATCCATTACTGCCCTCTAGTCATGGCCCTGTCTACAAGGAGGCTGTGCCACGCCCCTCACGCTTGCCCTCCTGTTTTCTAACCTACTCCTTTGGTTCTTTCCAGAGCGTCTGCTCATCCTTCCAGGGAAGGTTGATGGGAGATACTTAGGCCATAGGTCTGCAGGATCTTGGCATTTGCTTTTCATGCTAACCCAGAGCGTTCAGCGCCCCGTGTCATTTGTAACATAAATGCCTGGGGGGTAGTGGGTCTGTTCTCTCTTCCTGTCCTGAGGTAAGGTTTATGGAAGGTGTGTGGAGAGATTCGATTCTACGGCATTTCCCCTTTCTTCTTCGTGGCTGGGAGCTCTCCTTGTTGTGGTCTCCCTCCACACACTGTTCCCCGTTAGCTTTTGCCTGTTCGCACAGCCAGAATGAAGTTGCATGTGTAGAATAAGAGGAGATGCAACTACAACATTTGATTTGTATGAAGCTAACAACACTTGACAGTAATATCTAAAACATGTTTGATAAACTTTTAGAAACAAAAATCTGTTCAACCTCCAATAAAACCAGAACATCAGACAATATCATAATCACATGCTTCATGGAAATTTTTGTGCTTTATGCAATTTGAAATTTTAAACAAAAAGTAAACCCTCTATTTTGAAATTTATCAAGGTTTTAATAATATATTTAAAAAAGCACTGTGTTTGTTATGTTTTTCAAAGCTACGTACAGCAATGGAAACAAACAGGGCTGAACGAGGGAAAGGCTGCAAGGTCTGCGGGTCTTGACCTTGATGGGAACCACTCAGTGTTCCGTGCTTATAAATAATTTCTTAACAGTGATTAGAAATGTGTTTATGTGACAAAATTACATTTCATGTGTCTCCCCATGATGCAGATAATAAGGACAACTGGAATACACTTGTAAAAAATGCTGAAGTTTATTAAAGAAATAAATTATGAATCCAGCCAATGTGAAATAGGAAGTGTGAAGCATATTATTTATGTACTCAAGTAATTATTCTCCTATTTTCTTCTAATATCCTCTTGTTATCAGAAATTTTATACCCTATTAATCTCCCCCCGACTTCTTCCCACAGCATCACACTGGTTTTAAGCACACACACACATCCCCCCGCCTCTCCCACATGCAAGCATTTGCTCACAAGCAGGATCACCCCAAGAAGAAACACCGGCATTGACAGAACACAGTAGGAAGACTAAGATTTGAGGAGACAGACACACGTCTAGCAGTTTACTAGGCTATTTTCTAGCTTTGTGCTCAAAGTATGAATGAGGAAATACAGCTCAGCAGGTAAGAGCACTTGCTGCTCTTGCAGAGGATCTGGGTGTGGTTCCCAGCACCCACATGACAGCTCACCTGCCAAGTCGAGTTTCAGGGAATCTAGTGCCCTCAGCTGACCTCTGTCGACACTACAGGCACATGGCGCACATCATTACATGCAAGTACAACACTCGTACACTTAAAATAAAAAGATAAATACTAAAAAGGATTGTTCTGTGTGGCTTAAAGAATGTATGAATCAGGAAGGCTAAACTTGGAGTGAGTCCTTGTGCATGTGAAATAAATGACTAAAGGTTGGAGTGATTTTGTGTGTGTGTGTGTGTGTGTGTGTGTGTGTGTGTGTGTCTGTGTGTCTGTCTGTGTGTGTGTGCGTGTGTGAATCTTTGAGTTGGGAAGGAACTCAGATGAAAAGGGTTTTGAACACCACCAGGCAGCTGCAGGGTCCTGAAGTGTTTCCAGCCATGGACACGGCTTGATTAAACACACCTTCCTCCTGGGACTTTGTGATCCCCCATGAAATGCGCAATTCCGATTAGTCTGATGCCACTGGAGGAGGAAGGTACAACTTATTGACTGAGCGGTACAGCCAGTGTGGGGCATTTGATCTCTAACCATGAATAGCCAGGGGCTGACTGCAGGATCAATTTGCCTGATGTTAAATCACACCTTCTTTCAAAAGGAAATGTACCAACAAAGGGGCCGAAAGGAATGTGTAACAGCTGGCCATTTCTGTGATGTTCTAGAGCTTATTTTAAAAAATATTTTACTTATTTTGAATGTGTATGGGTGTTTTGCCTGTGTATATGTTATGTGCACCACATGCACTCAGGGCTCAGAGAGGGTTCATGAGTATGAGTTTCCCTGGACCTGGGTCACAGGCAGCTGTGAAGCCACCATGTGGTTGCTGGGAACTAAATCTGGGTCCTCTGCAAGCGCAGCAAATGCTCTTAACTGCTGATTTAACTCCTCAGCCCATTTTACATTTTAAAACGTTCATTTATGGGTCACGGGAGATGGCTCCATTGGTAAAGGGTTTGCCATGCAAGCATGAGGACCTGAGTTTGGATCCTTAGCACTGGTGGCATACTGCTATAACTGCACCCTGGGGAGGGCAAAGACAGAAGTATATACCGCTATAACCGCACCACTGGGGAGGGCAAAGACAGGAGTATATACTGCTGTAACCCCACCACTGGGGAGGGCAAAGACAGAATAGTGAGCTCCAGGTTCAATGAGACCCTATCTTAAAAACATCAGTTAAAGTTAAAGAGCAATCAAGAAAGGCCAGTGATATCACCCATATATACACATGGCCATATGACACACACACACACACACACACACACACACACATTTATATACACTATCAAATGAGGCACTTGAATCCTTTGACTTATGCAGACATGGGGCGACCTCCCCGTTTGATAAGTTAGGACCTGCGGTTAAAGCAACTTATTAAGAACACTTGGCCTGGGTTCAGTTGTTGCCCCTGGGAGGCCTGCTCTTTTCTGAAGGGAAATGGAGGAGGTGTATTTTGTGAGGGAGAGAGGAGGTCAGTGGGGGTGGGAGGAGAGGAGGGAGGGAAACTGGGAAACTACAGTTTGGGGATGTAATGTATGAGAGAAGAACAATCAAAAAAAAAAAAAAAAAGCAAAAACACTTAGCCATCCTTTCAGAATAGTTTGTATATGAGATGTCCTAGATAGAATCATGTGTTAATTGTTTGGTCCTCCAGCTGATGGTGCTTTTTGTTGGGGTGATGGAAACTGTTGGAGGTGGGGCTTAGCTGGAGACCACTGGATGGCAGCCTTTGCAGGGTGTCTTGCTTTCCTGTTGATGAGATAAAACACCACGATTAAAGCACCTTACAGAAGAAAGAGTTTATTTTCGCGTATGTTTCCAGACAGAAAGTCCACAATGACAGGAACAGCTTGACAGCAGGTGGCAGGCAAAGCGGCAGGAACAGGAAGGTGAGAGCTCGTGTCTTGAACAGGCAACATGAAGCAGAGGGAACAAGTGAACATATTATGCATTTAAACTCTTAAAACACACCCCCAATGGCACGCTTGCTCTGAGGCCACACCTCTTTCATGTCCTCAGACAGCACTGTCAACTGGGGCCCAAGTGTTCAGATGTCTGAGACTGTGAGGGATATTCTCATTCAAACATCCACGCAGGGCATCACTGTGAAACAATCCTTGTACATTGTAAATATGTACTGCTCTCATTGGTTAATAAAGGGCTGACTGGCCTATTGCTGGGCAGGAGAGACTGGGTGGGAGAGCCAGACTAGGAGAATCCTAGGATGAAGAAGGACAGAGTCAGAATAGTCGCCAGGAGCTGCAGAGAGAGCAAGACATGCTGGAAGAGAGAGGTAAAGCCACGAGCCACGTGGCAGCACATAGATGAATAGAAATGGGTTAATTTAAGTTGCAAGAGCTAGTTAGTAGTAAGCCAGAGTTATTGGTCGAGCACTTATAATTAATACTGAGGCTTCATGTTGGTTATTTGGGAACTGGTGGGTGGGAAAGAAAAGTCGGCTTGCTGGGTATCTTGTCACCTGCTCTTCACAGGCTACCTTCTCCCCCTTCTCACCTATCACCTTCTGCCCCGTGATAGTCAGCCTCCTCTCAGGCCCATGGCAGTGAAACCGACCTGCCATGGACTGAAACTTTCAGCTAACATGAAACCACATTGCTTCTCTCAGGTATCCACTACAAGGATGAAAGCCCGACTAACATACCTCAGCCCATCTCTCGGCTGACCTCTCTGACTTCAGGACTTGCAAACCCACACAGCGCTGTCTACTTACAATGTGCTTAGGAAGCCAGAATGGAAGTCTTCTTACAGCTACTCCCTATACTTCACAGGCAGATCTGGGAAACAGAGCAAGAGAAAAAACCAGGGAGGGAAGAAGCGGAAGCAGCGATTGATCCCTGATGGTGGACAAGACTCTTCATCTTTGCACAAATCCGGCAGGGCTGGTGGGAGTTCACTTGGTTTTCTGATGCGGTCCAGATCTGGATGCTCCATCAAAGAAGCAAAAGTCCTTGAAATTTCGAGCTTCTGAGATGAGGCCTGAGCATTTTTCAGTCAACAGAGACTGCGATTTCCAAGGAAGCCTGAAATCACTGAGAGCATTTCTTTCCAAACTATTTTCTGGACTGAATTTCACCTCTGCTCATAAATCTTGATCAGATCAATATGAGACCAGTGCTCACACTTTTTGACACCTTCATCTAAATCATTTTTTTTCTGCTATGGTGCAAAAAAAAATCTCTATCTTTAAAACAGGAGCAAAGTGTTTTTTCCTGAGTCGAAATAGTGCACACAGAAAGCTATATTATTTTTTTTTGTCATGTGTAATAGACACTTATTATTTTACCCACAGAAGAGTCAGATTTGATTCCTGTCAAGGAAGGGTCAGTGATAAGAACTTTATGAATCTCAAATCCCCAGTCAGGTTTCTTCAAGTAAAGTTAATGCTTATAGGTTTGCTCTGAAATCCACCACACATGGGCATGAGCATATAGACACACAGACATGGACACACACATTGCAAGTATGCGTGCATGCATGCACACACACACATGTGCACTCATATGAACACACACATGTGTACTTGTACACATGCATGCATGCACACACAATACACCCAAGAGAATTCGAAGATTTTTAGAGCATAAGATAGATTCATCCTTGTCCATTTTTACACCGACTTTAAACCATTATTGGCCTCTAACACCAGTATTTCAGAGATAAAATTCGGGCAGGGAGAGTTATTTGGTATTATTCCTTTTATGCCACCCTGGGAGCTGAAAACGGGAAGTTAACACCCAATTTCTGGACTTATAGTTTACAGAGAGGAATATATTTCAGACATATATTTGATGCCTACTATAAGCCTTGATTGACTGGAATCCACTTTATGCATTTTTGGAAATAGCAATGAGTTGAAAATTCAGGGCCAGAAATGTTAGCTATTTTGTGATGGCGGATATAATTAATATTTGTGAGCATGTCCCTGTCAGAAGCCTTGTAATCATCTGGGTCTAGATTTGTAAGTCTCCTTTGTGGGCTAAGAGAGAAGCTGATCCCGGTGCAGGAACACAGCCTCTCTCTGCATGCAGCTCGCCCATCTCAACAGACCCGTAGCTGCTGTTTGGTATGCATTAAGTGGACCCTCCTGGAATAGCCACACTTTCCATTTATACACAGGTCATAAAATGTCCCCACCCCCAGCCTTCTCACTGGCTGCTCAAGTTAAAAACAAATCACTGGAAGTTTGGAATTGTGGTAAAAATTCCTTCTAATCAAGAAAACTCATTTCCAGAGATCTGGACTTCGGCATTCTGATATAACGATAAGCAGCAGTGGCCAGGAAAGGAAAGTAGAAAGGGATGTGAAGGGTCTGCAAACTGTGGGGTCCTTCCCTCTGGACCCCGGATTAGGGACAGAATACCCAAGCAACAATTTCCAAGTACAACCAAATACCAAGAGATCCTTTATTAAGCAGAGACAAAGTGGCTGGATCTGAATCAGACAGAAACAGCAAGAAATGGCTTTGCAGGTGTTAATTTTAAGATCTGTGTTACAATGAACTTGGATGTGTTGGTAAGTTCTGATTGGTTATTTTTAATAAGGTTAGTCAAAAGAATGAATTTTGTTCGCCAGACCTTGATATTTTGATAGTTGTACCTTGGTGATCAGTCTCAGGAATGAGACAGTGGCCAGAGAAGGAAATAGACCGTGGTGGCTAGCTTTAGGAATGTAACCTATCAATTTGGCAAGGGAGAGAAGGGTGAAAGGCAAACCTGTGGGTGCTGTGTTTTCCATGCTTAGGCTGTTCAGAGTACATCCCTGATTTCCTTTTGTCTAACAATAGCCTCTTCTGCAGCTTGCTGAGAACGAAGTTGCTTAGTTTCGATGAGGCATGGTACGGCGCTGTTTAGTTTCAGGCTTTGATGCAAAGTGTAACTACTCATTCTCCTCTCGGCCTTCTTTGCCCACTATCGTAATTCCACTGAGATAATACTAACTTCGAAGTTTGTGTTTGCTCGAACTTGGTTTCTGTTCCTGCCCTCTAAGTCGAGGACTTAAAACTCCCATCCCCCAACTCCCTGGGACCATTTTTTATCTTTTCTGAATTTATCATCCAGTAGAAGATGGAGAGCTGCATTCCAAGCATAAATCCATCTTCTTAAGAGTCGGAGGCTTGCCTTCAGATTCCTAATACCACATTCCTGGCTATGCACCATTAAGGGAGCACTCTGAGTTCCTCAGCCTGTGGATGTTCTAGACCCCGGGACACTGGCCTCCTATTGGTTTAATTTATTCACCCTGAATATTAGTAATACTAATAATTACTAGAACAATGTCAACCCTTCAACATTTTAAATTCAACATCCAAATATGTGTAAAAGACAAAAACAGGTACAACCCTGAGACTTTTAGATATTATACGTATTTACATTTTAGAGTAACGCAATTTGAACAGGATTCTTACTGCAGTTAATGGCATCTGATACAGTGGTGATTTGAGAGCTACCACCACCCATTGAAAAGCTACACAAAGTAAGAGCAGATGTGGTGGTACACACCTGCAATCCCGGCATTTGGGAGGTCGAGACAGAGCATTGGAAATTGGTGACCATCTTGAGCCACTGTTCAAGGTCAGCCCAGACGCCCTCTCAAGCAAACAAACGTGCAGTCAACACTCCCACAAAGCAAGACGAAAGAGGCTCACAAGGTGCTCTTATTTCTCCTCAACAGAACTAGAGTTCTCACTGCACCTTAGAATTGTCTCTGGGCGTCGTTTAGTCTGTTAGTGAGAGTATGTGACAGCCTCTACTTTCCCACCATTTCACACAGTTTTCAAATAACTGTGGTCATAAGGCTCTGATAGGTGTATGCTGGCCAAAGATATTTTAAGAAGCCTTGCTAATATACAATGGCTCAATACAGCCTTAACATAAATTCTCGTTAGTTATTCTTGAATCCACTTAAAATTTCACTGAGGATATGCTTTATTTAGCAAAGTGGATGAGTCATTCCTCAATTGTTATAAGCCTATGTGTGACTATGGGTAGCTATGACATGGATAAAATGTGATACGGTTCATTACAAAATAGTCAAGTGCTAATATAGCTTGTTAACATAAGCCAAGAGACAGAGGAGTCCCACTGGAACTGCTTTTAGTTTTTTGAGTTTTTTTTTTTTGTGGCACTACTCACAGGAGTCTGCCATATCAATTATCAAGCAAGAAAAATGGTTTTTCCTTTGCAGATGACTCTGGCTCATGTCAAATGAACAAAACAAAACAAAAAAAACGAAACAAAAAACCACAGGACATTTGTACTTCACCTTGGGTTGGGTTCTTTGATTTCCTGGTATTTGGTTTTTAAGACACACACACACACACACACACACACACACACACACACACACATATTTATGCTCCAGGTACGTACAAATGTCCTGTGGTTTTTTGTTTTGTTTCTAGAGATGGTTTGAAGTGCACAGGCGATGAAGTCGGTTGCTTGCAATACTATGCCATTTTACAAGAAGATTGGGACATCTGTGGATTTTTAAGTCCTGAAACCGATCCGTACGACCCCGGATACTGAGGACAAGTTTAATTCTGAGGTCAAAATGAATCTCAGTAGTAAGACCAGGTCAGGATTTCTCCTTCGACCCCGGATACTGAGGACAAGTTTAATTCTGAGGTCAAAATGAATCTCAGTAGTAAGACCAGGTCAGGATTTCTCCTTCCTTCCCTCCTTCCTTTCTTTCTTTCCTCCTCCCTCCCTTCTCCTTTCCTTCCCTTTCTTCTTCCCTCTCCCCCTTTTCCCCTACATTTCTGTCTCTCCCTCTCTCCTTCCCTTCTTCCCTTCCTCCTTTGTTTCTTACTGTATAGAACCTAGGACCTTGTACAACTTAGGCAAGGACTCTACAGCTGAACTGTACCTTTGGACCAAATTCCTAAAAATGTCCATTCTGAGCTCAAGGGTCACCTCACTAAGAACAACACTGATCCTTCCTCCCAATTAAAGTTCAGTCCTGACCACTCCAGAGTCACCTTCTTTACTACCTCTTTCTTAAAAGCAGCAGTTGATATCTTAATTATGTTTTAGTTACTTTGTGTATTAATTCACAGTCTATGTTAAGCTCCACAAGCCTGGGAGAGTTCGAATTTGGGGATTGCTAACATTCCCCAGGCAACAAAACAGTGCTGGACACTTAACAGGCACTCAGTGCATATCTGCTGAATGGGTGAATAACCGTGAATGGTTCTGCCGGTTCCTCAGTGAATAAAACAGGGTTGACTTCCAATGAGCACATTAGGATCTGGAGAGGTTTGAAGCACAATCAATGCAGGAGGCTTCACCTGAATTAATAACTTCTCTTAAGAATCAAAGTTTAAAGAGAAACTCTGCCAATATTATTTTATGACTATCCCCTAGCAGGAACAGACAGATGGATAGCGCAGGCTGCTGGCTTCCTTCCCAGCCTAAAACTGAAGATGCTGAGGAAGGAGGAAGGCACTGCATGGCTGTAGAGACAGCAAGTGGGGTCACAGGGAGCCGCAGGTAGGCAGGTAACAGTGTAGCCTAACGCCAGGAGAAAATAGCATCCTTGCACAGGTATGTGACGGTGGGCAGCATGCATACACAAACATGCCCACGTGCATGAAAACACACACACAAACACAACACGGCTTTGCTGGAGTGGGTTTGGTTTTGCTATAGGAAGTGTGTCACTGTGCAGGCAGGCTTTGAGGTCTCATATACACTCAAGATACCACCCAGTGTCTCAGACCACTTCTTGTTGCCTGTGAGTCAAGATGTAAGAACTTGCAACTACTTCTCTAGCATCATGCTTGCCTGCATTGCTGCCTTGCCTCCCACCTTGATGACAACGGACTAAACCTCTGAACTATAAGCAAGCCACCACAATTAAATGTTAGAAGAGTTGTCATGGTCATGGTGTCTCTTCACAGCAGTAGAAACCCGAAGGTAGACATCTTCCTCAGTTGCTCTCCATCTTATATGTTGAGGCTAGCCAACTTGTTTCAGAGACTCTTTGTCCTTGTCTCCTGAGGGCTGTGATTATATGCAGGCTGCCATACCCAACCACTATTATGGGGTGCTGCAGATATGCACCCCAGTCTTCATTCCTATATAGCAAGTGCCTTGCCTATTGAGCCATTGCCCCATCCTCCCCCTGTTTCTCAGAGTTTCACCATGCAGCTTTTGAGCTTCTGGCTGTTTAATGGTGAGAGTTTCCCTTTGCATCAGTGGCCTAGGCTGGGTAATGTCTGTGGGGCAGAGGCACAGTGGTAACACCCCAGTGCCAGGGGACAGAGGGTGAGCATGGAGAGGGACAGCCTTCCTGTGTCAGGCAGAGGGTGTCCCCCTAAGAAAAGGGAATGTCCCCCTAAGAAGAGTGGCAGCAGAGGGAAGCAGATATGGGGAGTGACTGCTCATGACCCCTCCATGGAGCAACACACGTGACTGCCAGTCTTAGTCATGTCTCCACGGGCTTCCTTCTTGGAGACCCCTTCCCTTCCTTAGTCCACCTAGAACAGGCAAGCGATGACCTTGGCCCCGTTACTCCATAAGAGAATTGAGCTTCTAAAATAACATTCCCAGCAGGTGAGAACATCTCCCAAAGAAAAGTTACTCGGCTACTAAATAGAACAGAACATCTGATGTAAAAGGAAAGAAACAAGACGAGAGCAGGGAAAGCAAAAAGTAGAACACTCTGTCCTGGACCGGCGAGAAGAAAGGGGACAGAATGAGCAAGGCTCTGATAACAGAGTCTCCGGGAGGATGTGATGCAAACAGAAGTGAGCAGGGCCAAGTGAAGATGTTTCCTGCAAAGCACTTAAGCTTTAAAACTAATGGCCGAGCAGAGAAAAAAAGTAGAGGGTAGGTGAGGCCAAAAATACATCAGTGGCACGGAAATTCAGATTGGGAAACTCCTCAAAGGCAGCAGCAAAAGAAAGAAAGAAAGAAAGAAAGAAAGAAAGAAAGAAAGAAAGAAAGAAAGGAAGGAAGGAAGGAAGGAAGGAAGGAAGGAAGGAAAAGAAAAGAAAAAAAAGAAAAACTGCAATAGAAAAGTTGAGGTTGAGCTGTAAAAGATAATGTTTGAGAACACACCAGAGCACAGGGATGTACAAGAACGTATACACGAAAGGAGGGTATATGTTCCAAAAACAGAAAACACACTATAAAAAGAGAAGGAATTTCCAAGAAGCTAAAATATTTCAGCATCTGGTTATAAAATTTTCACAGGATCCTAACTATATGAATAAGAAAAGACCTCTACTACCTGTAATGCGACTCATAGACAAAGAACGTTACGGGTTTTGGAGTAGGAAAGACTAATCACTAACAGGGTAGTGAGGATCAGTGTGGTCTACACTCCTAAGAACCTGGGAATTAGAACCTGATTCACAGCTAGACCGTGATGAGAGCAATGTGGAGGCAACACCAGCCAGTGCAGACATAAGACTCAGAAATCGTGTTTCTCAGAGATCTCTGGAACCTTCCATCCCAGGATATGCCCCACAGCGGGGTCAAAAGTGACAACAATAACCGGAACAAAGGTTAGTTACCCAGTGAATAGAGTTAAAATAGAGTCCCCCAAACCAAAAAGCCCCAAAGAAAGCTGGGACAGAGGAAGGAAAATGAAGAGTGAGTATTCAAACCCCTCTGAGCTAAAAATCCAAAGGATAAAGACTTCAAAAACACTTCAGCCGAGTTGAGTTTGACTGTAAACTGATTAGTATACATAAATGTCTGATTGTTTTCAGAATTATCCGCACAAAATAATGTCTTCTTGCCCTTAATCCAAGTCTAATCTTTTTTAAAGTTTTTTTTTCAAAATTAATTCTTTGAGAGTTTTCTCCAGGGTGTTTTGGTTGGATCCATTCCTCTTCCAACTCCTCTCAATAAACTCCCTCCCATACGCACCCAGTTTGTGTCCTTCCTTCCTTCCTTCCTTCCTTCCTTCCTTCCTTGCTTCCTTCCTTCCTTCCTTCCTTTCTTTTTCCAATTATCAAATCCAAGTCTACCCTTGTCAAGAGGCATCTCAGGAAGTCGATCAAGGCTTTGATACTTGTTGATACTGTATTGGTGGACTTACCTTTCTGCCCTGGTTGGCCGTGTACCAGTGTGGCACCTCGGAGGCCAGGCAGGGATGGATGGGCTGTGTGGCCTCCCTGGTTTTATTTCATCTTTTTTTTAAAATATTTATTTATTTATTATGTATACAATATTCTCTCTGTGTGTATGTCTGCAGGCCAGAAGAGGGCAGCAGACCTCATTACAGATGGTTGTGAGCCACCATGTGGTTGCTGGGAATTGAACTCAGGACCTTTGGAAGAAGCGTCAATGTTCTTAACCGCTGAGCCATCTCTCCAGCCCCATTCTTTTGTTGTTGTTGTTTGAGACAGGGTCTCACCACATAGCTCTGGATGTCCTGGATGAAACTTACTATGTAGACCAAGCTGGTCATCACATATCAATTGAGAATTCTAGGAATTTAGAAAAATTCTTCCCTGATTTCTTCGATGAACCTCTGATCATTCAAGTGTATATTCTTCAATCTCTATGTATTGATGCAGTTTCCGTAGTTTCTCTTGTTATTGATTTCTAGTTTTATTTCATCATGATCGACTAAGATAGAAGAAGTCATTTTTCTTTGTATTTGTTAAGACTTTGCTTTATGGCTTAAAATATGATCTATTTTAGAGAAAGTTCTACCCTTTGCTGAGAAGAATGCATATTACATACTATTTATATTGACAATGTTGATGAATATTCTATATATATCTGCTAAGTTCATTTATTTATGGCTTAGTTTAATGCTGAAGTTTATTTTAAAGTTATTTTATAATTATTATAGATATGATAGCACGTGTGTGCACGCACATGTGTGCGTGCACATATAGGTGTTCATGTGTCATGTGCTCTAAAGCAGCTCAAACAAGAAAGGGTTTATTTCAGCCCACAGTTCAGTAGTCCATTATCATGGCAGGGAAGTCAAGGGGCAGGAGCTTAGAGCATCTGGCTGCACAATGTCCACAACCAGGAAGCAGAGAGTGATGGACGGATGCATGCCACTGTTCATGTGGGTCCTAGGGATTAAACCTAGGTCATCATCAGGCTTGGTAGCAACAAGCACCACTGAGCTATCTCATTGGCCCAAAGAATGTCCTTTCAAATTCAGTCTGCAGGACCACATGAAGGGAAGACAAACTACTATCCACCAACAATACCAAACCAAACCAGCTGCAGAAACATAACAAGATGACGGAAGTCCAGCACTATACTACCAGCGAACAAAGAAAGTGATAGCAGCAGCAAGACCAAAAACTGATTATGATTGACACGTCAATGTCTAGGTGTGGGAAAATTCAGATGAATAGCAGCTTATTAAAACTTAAATCTGACAGCTGCCCATAAATTTTGTTTTATCTAGTAAATTCTGGCCTGATTATCTTGCATATTTGTAGATGACACACAGCACCAATTATTTCTAGCAAAATCAACACAGCAAACATTGTGTAAGGACACATCGGATTGTTAGTAACATCCATGAACGCTCATTCCAACATCATTGAGTAAAGGCACATCTGATTCTTTAGTCCCATTCAGGGATATTCAGGTCAAGAGCATAAAACCTCAGCCTTCTGTTTCTGAGCCTTGAATGGGCAGAGCATTCAAGGGCATCCAGCACCACAGTGCTCAAATCCTAAGGAGGATCCCAGAGCACCCAGTGAACGTGCAACTGTGGCCCTTGCTTCCTGCACAAGAATTGCCAGGATGTTATAATTGTTTCCCATAACACAAAGCCCCCAACCTCATAATTCAAACACATTATAAAAAAACTTGAGGAAGGAAGAAAAATAAACAAGGGATTATTTAAAGCCCTTTAAGTGGGTCCTAAACTACAGTCTTGTGAACATTTAGTGCTGGGCCCAGTTCAGAGGGCAATAAATAAAATGGCCTGAGAAGAAGTGGAACATTTTCTGACAGTGTGAGCATCCCCCTGCCCTGAGGAAGGTTCTGTAAAACATGTGCCTCTGTATGTATGGCATGAAGATCACACACCTGACCTCTTCCTCTTATTTGACATTGTCCTACAGTGTTCTGACATAACGACGGTAAGTGATGGATTTTGACTTGATGTAAATTCTCTCTCTCTCTTCCTCCCTCCCTTCCTCCATCTCTCCCTCCTCCTCTCTTGGTCTCTCTCCCTTCTTGCCTTCTTTCTTCCATGAACATTCCTAAATAAACTATATAAATTTTAATTTTTAAAAAATTTCTTTCATTTTATGTATATGTGTAACATGAAGGGGCCTGCTTGTTGGCGTTTATGTCCTGCCCAGATCCCCATAGCCAGCAAACCCCAAAGAAAATCACACAGAGATCTCCATGAGTTATAAAACTGATTGGTCCATTAGCTCAGGCTACTTATTAGCTCTTGTAGCTTATATTAACCTATTATTCTTATCTATGTTAGCCACATGGCTTGGTACTTTTCTCAGCAGGGCAGCTCAATTTTGCTTCTTTGGTGATCTGGGCAGAACTGGAGGAATGGGTTTCCTCCTTCCTAGAATTCTCTTGTTCTCACCGCCCTGCCTCTACTTCCTGTCTGGTTGACCCGCCTAATCTTCCTGCCTGGCCAATCAGCGTTTATTTAAAACATGATTGACAGAATACAGACAATTCTCCTGCACGATGTATGTGTGTTTTCCTTCATATATATGTGCTACATTTCTGCATGGTAGCCATGGAAGCCAGAAGAAAAAATTAGATCCTCTAAATTGAAATTATAGAGAATGTGAGCTGCTGCTATGTAGGTAATGGAATCAACTCAGGGCCTCTGGAAGGGTAGTCAGAGCTTTTTACCACGGTGTCATCTCTCCATCTAGATCAGTAAGTAAAAAATAGAACTATCCCAAATCCCATGATCACCCAGAAAACCCAATACTCTATCCATTTGAAATATTCTTCTCTTCTCTCACTTCTTCATTTCTTCCTCTTGTTTCATCACACACACACACACACACACACACACACACACACACACACACACAGAGAGAGAGAGAGAGAGAGAGAGAGAGAGAGAGAACACAACTGTGAGTTTCTAAAATGGATAAGTATTCATTGAAACCTTTCAAGTCTATTCAACATTTAAACTGATTTTAGCTTTTGTAAGTCATAAATAACACCATATTTGTATTTTTATGAATACAGGTCCTCTTCATGCTCCCATCCATATTTAGAATTGCTAATCTAAATTCTAAGTGGGAATTCATTCTTAAACCAAAGACTATGAACAAGTAAGAGTCTTAATACATTGCCAAACTGATTCCAAAGACAGTGAACCTTATACACCGCAACCCACTATATGTGTGACCTGACCATGGCAACTCACTCTTGCCAGCAGAGTAAAATTAAAACGGCCTTTTATTTCAACAAGACCATTCATTTAGTACCTGTTCTTATCCATTGCCTCCTGGAGATAGTGATAAAAACCCACAGTTGTTCTTGTATGGGGCATGTCACCTGACATCCATCTGCTCTTCTCCCTTGTGAGGAGGGATAAAGGGTACCAACACTCAGAATAAAAAAGAATGTGTATGGTGAGGATGGAGAGTTGTCCCAGAGGTTAAGTGTACTTGCTACTCTTGTGGAGGGCCTGGGCTTGGTCCATAGCACCAACATGGCAGTTCACAGTCAGCTATAAATTCAGTTTCAGAGATCCGATGCCCTCTTCTGGCCTCCATAGGTACCAGGTACTCATGGGGTGCATATACATATAGGTAGGCACTCATACATGCACATAAAAATATTTTTAAAAATGAGAGCAGGGGTTCTCCACAGTGTAGCTGGTGGGCCTCATGAAGACCCCCCCATGTCATGTTTGAACATAACCTCACACAGACACAAGTAGAAGGATTGCTTCCCTTCCTTAGTCCCACATTCCTAAGGACAGTTCACTTTTTTTTTTCTAGATTTTCCCACAGTCTACCTGATCAAAGAAGATGAGAGAGGTGTTGCAAACCATGGAAGGGATGAGGAGCTGGATCAGGCTGAATTCACTGACATAAATTCAATTCAGTCCCCTTAAGTAGAGATTTCACACTTAATGAAGGAGATAGAAAAGGGCTTGTTTCTTTGATTGGATGGATGATACATGGAATAGAATGATGAGACCTTTTGTTTACTACAAAGGAGGAAGTAAAGGGCTTGGGAAGTGAGTGTGCCATTGAATACCTCATGTGTACTGGGAAGTTCCAGGAACATGCCTTTTTATCCATACGTACGAAGAAAATGAGTAAGTGAAGACCTCCTGGTATCTTCAAAGGAGTCTGTGATTTCTTTTCAGGAGGCTTATATTTGAAGGGGGAGATTGGATTCTGGGTGGAAGGATTAGAGCCCGGGGTAGTGATTAGAATGGGCAGCAGAGCTAAAGATACTGTGGGAGTTCTCAGGCCTGCACAGAGCACTGGTGTCAGCCAATGGCTTGAGGTGTCTCTGGGAGTGAAACAGCAATGCACCCCATTCTTACCTCCTCTGCCATAGATCAGAGGAGGCCTAGGTCAAGTGAATACAATCTGATCTGAATTACTCAAAGTTAACATCCTTCATAATTCCAAGACTTGAGGCAGAGAAGAACCATAAACCTCGGATGAAGAAGAGGCTAGACCTCCTTGAGATGGGACCATAACCTGTGGGTGAGAAGTAAGCTGGATCCCCTTTGGATGAGACCCATAACTCTTAAATGAAGAGGACCTTGAGTCCTGTTGAGTTGATTCATAACCCTTGAATCAAGAAGAGGCTGAGTCCCCTCTCAAAGAACACAATTACTGTTGCCAAATACTTACTGTGGTCATCTTCATCCCTGACCTTCAAAGGGACCTATAGAATCCCACCAAGTTATCTGTACACTGGGGACTGGAAATAAAGACTTCTTGGGGACTGCTAGAAAAAGGCTGTGAAATGCTGTTCATTCTGGTAGCCATGCAGTAAGATGACATCATCCAAGTAGATATGCAATACGATGACATCATCCCAGTAGACATGCTATATGCTGACATCATCCCAGTAGTCATGCAATACGATGACGTCATCCCAGTAGTCATGCAATATGGTGACATCATCCCAGTAGTCACACATAATGATGACATCATCCCAGTAGTCACACATAATGATGACATCATCCCAGTAGACATTCAATATGATGACATCATCCCAGTAGTAATGCTATATGCTGACAATCCACCAGAATAGGGCTATGGAGGTCAAGTGGTTGTGCAGGTCCATCTATCCAGAGGTCAGGGGCCTCGAAACTGCCCTTATCTGTTTCTCCAGCTCAAGAGGAATGCATCACCATAATGGGCATACCTTACTATGAGATCCCCATGTCATGGTCGGTGGAGTTATAGTAGAGTCAGTGGGTGATCACAGATTGTTCCTTAACCTCTTTGCACCATAGGCTTCCCCTCTGTAAGAGGGTGTAGCCGTCATGGCCTCTTCCCAAGGGCTGTGAGGAATTAGTGAGATAAGATGTGTCTGTTCAACATTGATAAAACTATACCTCCACCTGCATATACCGCAACACACACACACACACACACACACACACACACACACACACTCACACACACACACACCACATGCACGTACGCACACACACACCATATGAAATGAATTCTAGATAAGCAATTTTATTCATAAACATTTTAGTGCATATGATGGTTAGTGCTGACTGGGATAGAATCTAGAATCACCCGAAGGCTGGGCTGCTGGACATGCCTCAGGGCATTCATTATCTTGATGGTGTTAACTGAGGGCAGAAGGCCTGTCTATCCTGGGTTGGGATCCTGTGCTGCTTAAATGGAGAAAGGGGACTGAGCAGAAAGCAGCCCTCACTGTCAGCTTACGGATGTAGTGTGGCAAGCTACCTCAAGCACCTGCCTGTCACCTTGGCTTCCCTGCCGTGATAATGGACTACTGAACTGTGAGCTGAAATGAATCGTTTCTGGCTTGAACTGCTTTGGTCAGGGTTTTTTGGTTTTTTGTTTTTTAATCACACTCTCAGAAGGGTTACTAGGCCAATACCTGTCTCTAAAAGTTAAAGTATGTTTAGCAAACACTTTCAAATCCAGTATATCCTTAATACCAAACACCCAGAGTTTAAATTTCTGCATTGTTCAAATTATTTCAAGTTAGAATTATTTTAAATTTTATTTAGTGGGTGTGGGTTTTGTCTGTGCACCATAGTGCCTGCACCCTCAGAGGTCAGAAGGTTTCTGGCCTCTGGGACTGGAGTTACAGACTGTTGTGAGGCACCAACGTGGGTGCTAGGAACTAAGCTTTGGTCCTTTAGAAAAGCAGACAGTCCTGTCAACTGCTGAGCCATCTTTCCTGCCACATATTTTATGTTGCTTATTATTTTTTAAATCAAGATTAACAGGAGCTGGGGAGATGGCCCAGTAGGTAAAGTGCTTGCTGTGTAAGAATGAGGACCTGAGTTGGGATTCGCAATGGTCACACGAAAAGCTGGGCTCAGTTAGCGTCCACCAGCAACCCCATTGCCGAGAGGGTAGAGACAAGCCAATCCTAGAGCTTCTCCGGGCAGCCAGCCTGGCCAGAACAGGAAGCTCCAGACTCTGAGTGAGAACTTGTCCCAAGAAGAAGTTACTCAAGACAAGGATACTCAAGGGCAGCTTCAGGCTTCCATGTATGCACACACAGGTGACCAATCACACAAACACACACACACACACACATGATCAAGCACACACGCACATATATGTATATATACCCACACATGTACATCAGTATATAGCAATCAATAGATCAGTTCTCTTTTAACTCTCATTGATCTATCTATTAATAATTTATCTGTCCGTCTGTCAGTGTCTATCTCTTTTCTATTTTTGTTTCTTTTGGGTAAATGCCCGCTTCTTAACTGGCTATGTTATACGGTAAGTGTATGTTCAACTTTGAAAGCTATTGCCCAGAAATCTCCCAAAGTGCTGCACTATTTCACATTCCCACAGGCAGCATCCTGACAGCCCCTGGCTGTCAGTCACTTCCTTTCAGCCATCTGAAGGGTGTGCACTGGAACAGCCTCCTCTGTGATCACATCAGCTGGGCATCATTTCAACTGCTTTTCTTCTTTGGTGAAGCATCTGATCAAAGCATTTTTATTTTATTTGAGTTGTTTGTCTTTCATGATTACACATAATCCATATAATAATGCATATGTAAAGGAGTCATATTCTTGCCATTGCCTCTCTTTATAATATCCAGTATATAATGCTTTCCTCCATGGAATTTGCCTTAGCCTTATTATTTTTTACAAATGTCTTTTGAATATTAAAATTAAAAATTTTTTATAAGTGACAATTTACATAATCATGTTCAAAGGTTTTATTGTTGCTGTTTCCTTCCTTCCTTCCTTCTTCTTCTTCTTCTTCTTCTTTTTTTTTTTTTTTGGTCCAATTCTGTTTCTATCAGTCTGGCCAAGCACACCTCTTCATTCATTCGTGTTTCTCAGCAATATTCTGCAGAGTCTACCACATAGGCACGCATTTGTTCTATTTAATTGACTACTAAGTCAATTGATATTGCCCTGACTAGTTTTATGTCAACTGGACACAAGCTAGAGTCATCGGAGAGGAGGGAGATGCAATTGAGAAAATGCCTCCATAAGACTGGGCTAGAGGCGAGCCTATAGGGCATTTTCTTAATCAGTGACCCTGATGGGGAAGAGTCCAGCACCTTGTGGATGGTGGTCCTGGGTTCTGTAAGAAAGCAGGCTAAGCAAGCCCTAAGGAGAATGCCAGTAAGCAGCATCTTCCACGGCCTTTGCATCAGCTGCTGCCTCCAGGATCCTTTTTGGTTTGAGTTTCTGCCTTGGCAGGGGGAAAGGGAAGAAGGGAAGGAGGGAGGAAGAAAAGGAGAGAGGTAAATACATATCTGATTTGATGAGATAATGCCGGATACCGTTATTAACAGGCTTCATGCCATCAGAACTATGTGAAACAGTATCCCCTACCCAGGGAGACACTGAAGAAGATCATGATTCATTTGGATACACCTAAAGCATTCCCCTAGATGGCTACAGTTTTTCAGAACCTAGAATAAAGTTCACTTGCTGGTAGGTTCTAGTCAGTAGGACAGAGTCCTAGATTATATGTGCTGCTGTAACAACTTACCCAAGAGTGGGTAATTTCTAAGTAATAGATTTAAGTCTCATGGCCTTGGGAACTGGGAAACTCCAACAATGAGTGCCCAGAAGATGGGTGTTGTGTTGCCACTCCAGGACAGGGTCTTATTACTGTGCCCTCTAGAGGGAAGGAGGGCTGTCTTCAAAGAACCAGAGAACACTGACTCCAGCCCCTAACCCTTTGGGAAAGGTGCAAGACCTTCAATCACTATGAAGGCGGATATATTGCTCCTGGTTCTGCTTGGTTGCGGAAGGAATACCATTGTTTGACCACGGATAGCAGAGAGGTAAGCCCTGCCCTTCTAAAATATTACAATTATATGCCATTTTCTTTTAGCATTCCCACTATAAACCCAAAATATTTTATATTTTCGACCTCTTGGCAATGACAACAACAATAAAACCTACAACAAGCTAGCTACTGAGCAGATTGGGTGTGGGCAATTCATCACTTTCACCAAGAATATGTAGCAAAGGCTGAACTATAAATAAGGTTGAAATTAATGGTGCTATTGCTAATTTTGTATGTAATTTTTACTTAATTCTATTCCAAAGCCAAACACAAACATTGAACACACAAGCATCTGTGGTGGTTTGTTCTACTGGGTGAGATGGTCTGGAATTCTGGTAAGAGAATCTCAGCAAGGGATTGTCTAGGTCAGGCTTTCGGGGACATGCCTCTGAAAGTTTTCATTTCTCTTTTTTAAAAATTTTGTTTGTTTTATATTGTATGCATGAATGTTGACCTTCATGTCAGTATGTGTACCACATTCATGCTTGGTACCCACAGAGGCCAGAAGAGGGTGCCAGAGCCCCAGGAACTGGAGTGACAGATAATTAGGGACTGTCATGTGGGTGCTGGGAACTAAACTTGAGTCTTCTGTAAGAGCAGGAAGCCTTTTAACTGCTGAACCATCTTTCCCCTGCTGTGAGGGATTTTCTTAATTAGATTAATTGAAGCAGAAGGATCCACCCTGGGTATGACCGGGTATTTCATGGGAAGGGTCCTGGACTGCATGAAGAGGAGAAAGCAAGCTAAACACACAGAGATTATCTCTCTCTCTCTCTCTCTCTCTCTCTCTGTCTCTCTCTCTCTCCACTGCTCTGACTTTCCAGCAGTGACAGGTGGCAATCTGGAAGTGTGAGCTAATGCAAACCCCTTCTCCCTCGTTTGCTTCTGTGGGGTGTCTATCACAGCAACAGGAAAGGAGACTAAGACATCTACAAACATTTGCTGAAGCATGCCATGCCTTTTACTCTTCAACCAGCTCCGACGTGTAGTTACAGTTACATGCCAGCTAATTATCACTATAATTACTTATCATTTTAGCTGCACATCACCATGCTAATAAAAATTAAGTGGTAGGACATGACATGCTGATTTGTTTTATTTTAAAAATTAATACACGGGTTAATTTCTTCAGATCTGTGTCATTGGAACCTAACAAGAGTTGTCTATTCTGTAAGATACAATTTCTAATTTATCTTGTGGTGATTTACAAAGCACTGTTAGTACTGAAAGAAAGAGATGCCTCATGGGCTTAAAGCACTTACCCTGGTGGGTGATGGTGGCACATGCCTATGTAATCTAACCCACAAAGCAAGTTATTTATGATGGGAAGTAAACCTGAGTTGGCTGAGTTATTTGACAGCTAGGGTTGACTTTGCTGCTTAGGCTGAAGTGGAGGGCTGCATCCATAAAATTTAATGAGCTCAATCAGCAGCTTGTATTTGATTATGGATACTTTACACATGGGGAAGGAAACGTAGTGTTTTATCCAAAATGTTATCCTGGCAAAGGCATATTAATGAATTTTAATTTTCCCTGTCTTCTGGATTTATCTCGTTAAGCAAGCTGCCTCTCAGCAAAGGGATAGAAGAGCTGAGCAGGAGTGACTAGGGTTTTAGCACAGATTTTGGCTGTGTTCTCCTAGTCTTCAGAAAGAAGTTAATCTCTTTGCAACTTATAATTACCCCAAATGCTTTCTTTGTTGTCAACAAAACAGAGAAAATCTAAGGCATGTGATAACTGATTTATCATTAAAAGTGTGCTTTATGCTGATCCGCTGTGATTTATTGCATATAGGTAATTAGGTATGGCTTGAATTCTGGCATCTGTTTGGGATCAGTAGCTACTCATAGGAATGCCCCTCGGTGCCCAATGAGCCTGAAGACTTGGCACGGATTCTGTCTCCTTGTGGTTTCAAGCCACTTGCATCTGAAGCAATTTGATAAAGTAGTCATGGTTTCACTGGGATACGCTTTCCCAACAAAACGATGTCTTTCCTTTAATAACTACTTGTATTAAGTTCTGATCTGATTTGTAAGATGTGCAAGTTTTTGGAAACGAAGGTGTGCACGCTACTTTTGATGGTACTTGGAGACAGGAGAGAACTCTGGAGCCTGCAGTTTCAGGAAATTAAAAAAAATAATTAAAACATTTCAGTTCCGATATTCTTCCACTGTAAAGGATGAGGTGAGCAACCACTCTCCATTCACAAGAGCATATCTGGATAAAAAGGGAAAGGCAACAGCAGTTCTGGGAAGAGTGGATGCTGCCGTCAGGCTGCAAAAGTGTCTTCGAATGAGTGATGGTTTCCACGGTCATCACCGACAGCGTCTGGGTCCCTCGGGAGACACATGAACGGAGGAGACATTTTTAACGCTACTACTTGTGGTTCTTGAGAAGTTAGTTTCTTCTTAAATAGGTAAACAGGATTTCTAAAATTAGAAAGAAGTTTAAAATGTATAAAGAAAGAAGCTGTCGTTCAAAGTCCTTGCAGAAGTTTCAGTCTGTCACTCAACCGTTGTTTCTCACTGTCTCTAGCAGCTGGCTCCTGCCACATGCGTGTGTGCATTGTTCCTGGATTGACTAATTGAGCCCATTCTTTCAGTTATTGAGTTAGAAAATGTATTGCTTTCCCAAAACGGCCGTTATTTTAGTCACTGGAGGGTTTTGCTTGCGTCTAACATTATATGAATTCTCTCTGTTTGGAGTGGATTTTCTGTTTATTAACATATCGACCCCCCCATAATTCTCAGTCTCCTGATAACGAGGGGCTTTCCTCCTGTTCTTTGTAATTGGGAATGGTGGGCTGTGAGACGGTGCGGGCCAGACTTCTTCTGTGGTACTGGTGAGAGTGTGGGCAGCTCTGGGCATCTGACTAGAGGTTCCGTACTAGCTGTTCAACTGAAGAACTCTGTTTAATAAGCAGGAAGAAGATGGCCCCATAGGCTAGAAACATATCTAACAATGGAGACACATGCTTAGAAAAGAATTCTGGTTAAAGGCAAGCACACTGGGAGAAACACAACAAAAATAATCCAAGTATTTGCAAATTGGAAATGCCTGCCATATTTCAAATGAAATGATAGAAAAAAAATGCTGGTTCTTTTCTTGGGGGCAGGTTTTGCTGTGTTGCCCATGCTTGGCTTCAAACTCACAGTCCTCCCTGCCTCTGTCTCTGGAGTGCTGAGATTATAGGGAATGCACTGCGCCTTGTTTAGACCTTAAAGATATTTTATTATTATTTTTTTAAATCCCCCATATATGGAAAAGCAAAAAACCCAGGATAGCCAAAACAATCCTATACAATAAAGGTACTTCCAGAGGCATTAGCATCCCTGACTTCAAACTCTAATACAGAGTTACAATAATGAAAACAGCTTGGTATTGGCATAAAAACAGAGACGTTGACCAATGGAATTGAGTTGAAGACCCGGATATTAACCCACAAACCTATGAACACCTGATTTTTGACAAAGGAGCTAAAATTATACAATGGAAGAAAGAAAGCATCTTCAACAAATGGTGCTGGCATAACTGGATGTCAACCTGTAGAGGAATGAAAATAGATCCATATCTATCACCATGCACAAAACTCAAGTCCAAATGAATTAAAGACCTCAATATAAATCGGACCACACTGAACCTGATAGAAGAGAAAGTGGGAAGTAGACTTCAACACATGGGCACAGGAGATCACTTCCAATGTTTAATCCCAGTAGCACAGACAATAAGAGCAACAGTGAATAAATGGGACCTCCTGAAACTGAGAAGCTTCTGTAAGGTAAAGTACATTATCATTAAGACAAAAAGGCATCCTACTGAATGGGAGAAGATCTTTACCAACCCCACATCAGACAAAGGTCTAATCTCCAAAATATATAAAGAACTCAAGAAACTAGACATTAAAATTCTAAATAATCCAATTAAGAATGGGGTACTGAACTGAACAGAGAATTCTCAACATAAGAAGTTCAAATGGCCAAAAGATACTTAAGGTCATGTTCAACTTCCTTAGCGATCAGGGAAATGCAAATCAAAACAACTTTGAGATACCATCTTACACCTGTCAGAATGGCTAAAATCAAAAACACCAATGATAGCCTATACTGGAGAGGAAGTAGAGTAAGGGGAACACTTATTCATTGCTGGTGGGAATGCAAACTTGTGCAACCACTTTGGAAATCAGTGTGGCAGTTTCTCAGGAATTTGGGAGTCAACCTACCTCAGGATCCAGAAATACCACTCTTGGGAATATACCCAAGAGATGCCCAATCATACTACAAAAGCATTTGTTCAACTATGTTCATAGCAGCATTATTTGTAATAACCAGAACATGGAAACAACCTAGATGCCCCTTAATGGAAGAATGGATAAAGAAAATGTGGAACATATACACATTACAGTACTACTCAGCAGTAAAAAATAATGACATCTTGAATTTTGCATGCAAATGGATGGAAATAGAAAACACTATTCTGAGTGAGATAACCCAGACCCAAAAAGATGAATATGGTATGTACTCACTCATTAGTGGACTCTAGCCATAAACAAAGGACATTGAACCTATAGTTCACAAGCTTAGAGAAGTCAAATAATAAGGTAAACCCAAAGAAAAACATATATAGATCCTCCTGGAAATTGGAAGCAGACAAGATCACTGGGCAAAAGTTAGGAGCATGGGGATGGAGGTTGGGGGAATGGGAGAGGGGGAAAGAGAAGGGAGAAGGGAAGGATTGGGGAGAGCTTGGGGAAGTGGGAGGGTTGAGATGGAGGAAGGGTGGATAAAGGAGCAGGGAAGAAGATATCTTCATTAAAGGAGCCATTTTAGGGTGGGCAAGAGACATGACTCTAGAGGGGATCCCAGGTGTCCACAGGGATGTCCCCTGCTAGGTCCTTGGACAGCAGAGGAGAGGATGCCTGAACTGGCCTTGTCCCATAGTCACACTGATGAATATCTTGAATATCACCATAGAACCTTTGTCTGGCGATGGATGGAGATAGAGACAGAGACCCACATCAGAGCAACGGATGATGCTTGGACTGAGCTCCCAAGGTCCAATTGAAGAGCAGAAGGAGGGAGAAGATGAACAAGGAAGTCAGGACCACAAGGGGTTGGTCAACCCACTGAGACAGTGTGCCTGATCTAATGGGAGATCACCAAATCCAGCTGGACTGGGACTGAACGAGCATGTGATCAAACCGGACTCTGAATATGGCTGACAATGGGGGGCAGACTGAGAAACCATTAATAATGGCACTGGGACTTGTTTCTTCTGCATGTACTGGCATTTAGTACATGTCTATTTAGATGCACACCTTCCTAGGCCTGGATAGAGGAGGGAGGGCCTTGGACTTCCCACAGGGCAGGGCACACTGCCCTCCCTTAAGACTGGAGGGGGAGGGAGGAGGGGGAGTAGGGGAGTGGGAGGGGAATGGGAGGAGGAGAGGAAGTGGAAATTTTTGAATGGAAAAATAAAAATATATTTAAAAAATTCCCCAAATCCGAAAATCATCGATATAGACAAGATGTTGTCAAGGAAGAAACTTCACTGGACCTCAGACGCCATTGAAAAAGCCACAGCCCAGGAAAGAGAATAACCGCTTATGGGTTCTCAAGGGAAAGTGGGTATAGGGTGCGTATAGGGGACTAACGGTTGATTTCATACCCTGACAAATTCTGACCATGTGTAAATGATACACGGAGCACCCCAGGATCATTAGAAGTATCCCGGCTGGCGCACTATAGGGATGCTCAGCAGGGACCAGGCTTCCTGTCTGTCTATGCAAGCACGCTTGAGGGGCTAAGTTCAGACTTCACACCCGTGAGAAAGCTGGGAGTGGAGGCATGTGCCTGTGATCTCCGTGCTGGGGATGCGGAGACAGGCACGTACGTGGGCCTCACTGGCCAGGCAGTTCAGGTGAGTGGGTGCGCATCAGGTTCTGGGGAGACTCTAGCTCGGTGGTTCTCAACCTTCCTAGTGCTGCAACCCTTTAATATGGTTCCTCGTGTTGTGGTGACCCCAGTCATAAAATTATTTTGTTGCTACTTCATAACTGTAATTTCGCTACTGTTATGAATTGTAATGTAACTATCTGATATTTCTGATGATGTTTGGCGACTCCTGTGAAAGGGTCCTTCGACTCCCAAAGGGTTGTGACCCACAGATTGAGAAATGCTGCTCTATCACAAAGGAAAAAAAAAGTGGAAAATGAGCTTCTAGCCTTTACACAGCATATGAACACAGAGCGGGGAGGAAGGAGGGGAGGGAGAGAGATTCATATGTCGGCGGCACGCAATTAGACATCCGTGATCTCACTGACTGTTCCTCCAGGTGGGGAGGTTGTTACAGTGTGTAAGGTAAGGTAACTAAACAAGAGAGCGCGAGCGCCCCCTAGGCACAGGCAGCATGATGGTGTTCTGCAGATCGCAGTACAGGCAGATGTTCATGGGGACCAGAGAGCTACACCGTAAAAAGTTGCTATGTTGATAAAAAAAAAAATAACGGTGCTCTTAAACCAGGAATATGCCAAATTCTTTGTATATCTTGGACAATACTAGAAAAAGAAGGAATAAACTCCTTCTTGACTTTACACTTAAAGATGTGCAGTTTTGAAAACGCTTCAGAGCATACTCCAGTGGGACCTGGAAACAGCAGACAGGAAAAAACTAATCAACCACACAACTCATGAAGTATGTTAAAGCATGGCAAAGAGGCTTGAAGTGAGGCCATGTGTAAGGCAAGAAGAGAGGAACGAAGTGGAACTTACCAGCCATGTCAAAGGGCAAGATCTGAAAACAAGGCCACTGTTCTGTGAGCCCTTGGCTGTTCTAGAAGCTGGGTTCGGCGAGAGCGAGGACGCTTGGGTCCCGTGCTGCCAATGAAGAGGACATGTCTTCGAGAGTGGAGTAAGGAGCTGCTGTCGTTCTAATCCCCCTATGATGTCTGCCAGAGACCTTGCAGTATGTATCGCCAAGCTTTGGGGTTTCCAGTAAGAAAATTCTGCAGCACGCTGCCTGAAGGCACAACATGGAACAATCGCAATGAGGAGCTAAAAATCTAAAAATGATAAAATGTGTGTACCATTCAAGGGAGGGGGTGGCCATAGTCATCTAAAATGCTGCAAAATCCATTAAGCGGTGGAAGGGACAATTTAATATTAACAAATAGTGTTATTCACAAGGGAAATTTATAAACCACATTAATGCAAATAAAAATACATGAAAGAATTACTGATGATTTTGGTAAACACCCCCTACTTTTCTCCCTTCCTCTCTCCATCATTCTTGGTTTCATAATTTAGGAAATCTTTACAAATGTTAGGAACAGATAATATATAATAAGATGAATAAATTCAATAAAGTCTTAGAAGTAAAAATGAAAGCTTACATCATCATTTGCCATTAAAAGATAAATTACTAGAAAGATGCCCTGCGTTGGTGCCACCTGAGCTGCAGTAGAGTAGTCAGGATGTCCGAATTATGTTTACATAGTCCACCTGTGCTTCTGTAGGCTTTTCAGATAAACAATATTATTATAATCAATCAAGAAAGGTCAGTGTGCCGGGCAGTGGTGGTGCATGCCTTTAATACCAGCACTCGGGAGGCAGAGGCAGGAGGATCTCTGTGAGTTCAAGGCCAGCCTGGTCTACAGAGTGAGTTCCAGGACAGGCTCCAAAGCTACAGGAAAACCAAAAAAAAAAAAAGAAAGAAAGAAAGAAAAAGAGAGAGAGAAAGAAAGAAACAAAGAAAGAAACAAAGAACGGAAGGAAGAAAGGTTAGTGTGTGTGTATGGGTAGTGTTTATGGATGCTCCTATAACACTGTGAATATGGTTAAGAACTCAAAGCTGGCAGTGCTGGCCCCAGGCCTTTTCTGCTTCTATAGCTTGTCCTTCAAGCTATAGTTCTTCACTGTCTGTAACAGCTAGTAACTGTTCTTGATGCTGGGGGTCTATGGAAACAGAACTGCCCTAGGTTAGCTAAGCAGCTCACATAGATAGTAGGGACAACAACAGTGTGTGTGTGTGTGTGTGTGTGTGTGTGTGTGTGTGTGTGTATACAATACATATTCACACATGTACATAGATACATGTATGCATACATATATGTATACATACATTTACCCACACGTGTGTATATATATATGATTTGTGAGAAGACTAAAAGCAAAAAGAAGTCCAGGGATGCCCTGTAAGATCTGGGTGGCAGTGAAGAGCCAACGTACAGCAATGGGGAGGGAGCACCCTGCAAGGGGCAGCCTGTGTGGAAGCCTCTGAGGGGGTTTCCCCAGTAACTGAACAGTCACCTCACTGGCAGTTTGTGGATAAGAGGGAGGGAGAGCGGCCTGCGTGCAGATGGATCACGGCTTGAGACCCCCTAAAACTGTATTAGCGTGCTCAAATTTTATTTCAGGCAATTAGAAAGATCTCAGAGAATATTGATCAAGGGTTTAACATCATCCAATTTATACCTTGGACTGTTGCCTAGAGAAATGGCTGCAAGGGGCGGCAGAAGGAGAACAGAGGAACTTAGAGGCCTCCAGGCTGAGTGTGGGAAAGGGAACCCGCGGGAAGGAGCTCCGGGTTCACTGTAATATGGAAAGCCTCTTCATTGTCTGCTCTGCATTGTCAGTGAAGGGTGGTATGGTTTTCTGAGCTAAGAACCATTACTTAGCAATTTTAAGATCTAGAGAAAAACAAATGAGATGACAACAGCAGAATGATATGGGTGACCCTTTGAAAACAGATTCCCTGCTTTTGTGCATATGTCCATGTGCGTATGTGTGTGTTCTTGTTCCCACATGCATAGGCGAGTTGGCGTGCGCTACCTCAAAAGAGCAATGTGCACTGTTAACCACGGAGCCGCCTCTCCAACCCCTACGAGGACTCTTGAAATGGGACCCCTTTTCTTTCCCTTTCTCCCTCCATCTTTCCGTCTCCTCTCTTTTCTTCCTTGTGTTTTTTTTTTTTTATCATTTTTTGGTTTCCTTTCATTGTTTCCCGACTGTCTTACACTGTACTTCTGTCTGATTTTGAACTTATGATCTCACAAAGCGGCAGCACTCTATATTTAACTATGCAGACCAGAAAGCAGAGAGCCTTCCCAGCATCAGTTAACTTCCTTTTGTTGCTTTGAGACAGTCTCACACTGCAGCACAGGCTGGCCTCAGCCTCACCGTCTCCTCCTTCCGATTTCTGGGATAATAGGACCATGCTGCCATGCGTGGATCTTACAGTGCATTTTACTTAGTGAAAGAAGTCAGTCCACAAAGGCTAACAGTGTGGTTTAGATTATACGACAGAGTATAAAATAAAAAATACAGCAATAATGAAAAGGACTAGTGGCTTAGTAAGGAGATTGGCACAACCTGTGAATGAAAATGAGAGGAGTTTTTTTTTTATTGTTGTTTGTTTTTGTTTTTAGGGCAGTGGAGCAGCTTTGTACCATGGGTCTTTTGTCATGATGTAATATACTTGTTAAAATTCATAGGATTTTATATCATGATGTAGGAGCATTTGGAAACCACCAGTCAGACAGTCAGGAGATCCTAGGACACAATGCACAATGCAACCATAGTGCCTAACTCTTGCAAACGTGTGATCAGTATCATTAAAGGGGCCTAAGAGAGGGGCCAACACAGGGACTTTGAGATGAGCAATCGCCCGACAGCATAGCTAAGAAGGAACTAGCCTAGGAACCCGTCAGCAGATAAATGGTAAAGAAAGTGTGTGTGTGCACAAGGAAATTTTACTCAGCTGTGAAGAAAAATGAAGTCAGAATATTTGAAGGGAAATGGATGTTATGCAGGTTCTAGTTTTGAATTTAATGTGTATGCATGGGAGCTATAGGTCATAAAACTAGAAAGTAAAACATGAAGAAGGAAGCAGAGGGGAGAGGATACTAGAATACTCAAGTGATGAAAACAGAAAGGGATACTGGGAACAAGAAAGAGACCAGCAGGAAGGCATCACGGGTCTGAGGGGTGGGTAGGAGAGGAGGCTCAATAACTCTGTGCATATGAAAATGTCCAGTGAAAGTGGTCACTTTATATCATATTTTAAAAAAAAAACAATAGAAAACTTGACAAAGCTTAACTGGCGGCCAGAGAGATGGCTTTGTGACTAAGAGGACATATTGCTCTCTCAGAGGACCAGAGTTCAGTTCCAAGTACCAACTTTAGTTGGATCACAACCACCTGAAACTCCACTCCAGGCCATCCAGCCTCTTCTGGACTCTGAAGGCACCTGCACTTAACATGTGTGCACACACACATACCCTACCTGCACTTAACATGTGTGCACACACACATACCCCACCTGCACTTAACATGTGTGCACACACACATACCCCACCTGCACTTAACATGTGTGCACACACACATACCCCACCTGCACTTAACATGTGTGCACACACACATACCCCACCTGCACTTA